>NW_024871063.1:435000-1035000 GCF_019054845.1 Dipodomys spectabilis
GTGCTTACCTAGCAGGCATGAAGCCCTGGGTTTGATTCCTCAGTACAACATAAACAGAAAAAGCCAAAAGTGGTACTGTGGCTTAACTGATAGAATGTAGCCTTGAGCAAAAACAGCTCAAGAACATGCCTAGAGTTCAAGCCCCCCCCAAAAATGTGACCTTGGTGAGACATACTCTTCTGGGACTCAGAGAAGGGCTGAGGTTATAGGTGACAGGTAGAGGCCAGGTGCTGGTGGCTCACCCCTGTAATCTTAGCTACTCAGGAGGCTGAGATCTCAGGATCATAACTACAAGCCAGTGCAGGCAGGAAAGTCTATATGAGACTCATTTCTCCAATTAAGCACCCAAAAAGCCAGAGCTGTGATTCAAGTAGTAGAATGCTAGCCTTGAGCATAAAAACTCAGGGATGGCATCTAGGCCATGAATTCAAACCCCAGGAGTGGCACACACACACACACACACACACACACACACACACACACACACACACACACACACACACACACACACACACACACACACAGCAATATAGAGCATTTGCCAGTCAGCATGCACAAGTTCCATTTCTAGCAACTCAATATTTTAAAAAAAATGATGCAGAAGGGAAGGAAAAATTTGATTCACTAGTTGATATAAGCAGTGCCAAAATTCCACAGGAGTTCTAAGATGTGGAACAGGATAGAGAGGCTCAGGCAGAAGGTACACAGCATGGGCAAAGGTCCTGAGGTGTGGTGTAGAGCAGGTAGTGTGGGTGGAATGAAGGTTGTTTGGCCTCAGACAAGTCTAGCAGAACATTCAAGGGTGGGTCAAGGTTTCTACTTGAGTCATAGGTAGGGCAGAGGGTGGGGCCCAGAATGGGGCCCAGGGGGAAGATTAACTTTGACTTTTCTCCATGGACCCCAGCCATTTCCTGTGGCTTAGAAGCCTAATTTTCACAGCTCCTGACCTTCAGGCCTCCTTTGCATGCAGGAGTCAGGGCAAATGCAGGGAAGAACTCTTGCTTAAGAAAACCTTCTACACAATGCACCAGGCTCAACCCCTGTAAATCCTAGCTACTCAAGAGAATCCTAGCTCCTCAGAGATCGTGGGTCAAAGCCAGCCCAGGGCAGGAAAGTTATCGAGACTCTTTTTGCCAATGAACTACTGAAAGCCAGAAATGGAGCTGTGGCTCAAGTGGTAGAGTGCCAGCACTGAGGGAAAAATTTAAGAGACCAGAGCCCAAAACCTGAGTTCAAGCCCCGGTACTGGCACAGTAAAAATAAAGAAAAGCTTTCAGGAGATTCCAGTCCTCTGTGGAGAAAGGCCATTATCAGCTGTGCACCTGTGGCTCATTCCTGTTATCCTAGCTACTCAAGGCTGACACCTGAGGATCAATCAAGATTCAAACCTAGCCTGGGCAGACTCTTATTTCCAATGAGTCACCAAAACCTGGGAAGCAGAGCTACTGTAGCTCAAGTGGTACAGCACCAACCTTGTACAAACAAGCTAAAGGATAGCACCTAGGCTCTGAGTTCAAGTCCCGGTCAACTCACATGCGCGCGTGCACGCGTGCATGCACACACACACACACACACACACACACACACACACACACACACACACACACAAACATCCTTAGCAGGTGCCTGTGGCTCACACCAGCAATCCTAGCTACTTAAGAGGCTGAGGTCTTAGGATGACTGCTTGAAGCCAGCCCAGGCAGGAAAGTTCATGAGACTCTTATCTCCACTAAACAAGTAAAACAGATGAAAGGTGAACTGTGGTTCAAGTAGTAGAATGTTACCTTTGAGCAAAGGAAGCTCAGGGACAGTGCCTAGACCCCGAGTTCCAGCTCTAAGTTTTTTTTTAAGACACCCTTTGCCACCCCACAGGCCATAAATCCAGATTTTGTTCATCCTAGATCTCACTTCCATTCCTGCCCCTTCCATAGTACTGCCACAAGTGGCTGGTGTGTGGCCAACAATGGGTTAAGAAGTGAACATACACAAGCGGGGGCATAGCCAGGTCAAGACTAATGCCCCAGAACATTGAGGTATTGGACATACAAGTCTCTCATCCTCCAGTTCCCTGGCCCTAGAATCTAAAGTCTGTGCCTCCTGTATTCTGGGTATCCAGAATTGTGTAGCAAGACCTGAGAGGTCCAGCTGGTGCTGTAAGTTAAACTTTCCTGCAATAAAGTACATTTACATTTCCTAGACACTGACAGATACTTCAAAGCCACCTTGGCCTCACCTCTCATGTAGCCCTGGATCCTCCTTGCTTGAGCGACCTTCAGTCAGATGTCAAGATCGAGTTGGCCAGAGCCACCAGCAACCACCCATTCCCCAAGCCACTGCAAGCCTGCTGAGAGGGATGTGCAGTCAGAGGCCCAGCTGAGGAAAAGGACAGGACATCGTATAACCGAGGCCCTCCTTCTGAGGCAGGGGAGACCTATGCCAGCTGGCACTGCTTTTCCAGAATCCCCTGGAGGTGGCCAAATATTGGGACAGCCAGACTTGGGCCCCAGAAAAAAGTTGGAACACAGGCCTCTGGCAATTTAGGACTCATTGTAGGCCCTGATAGGGGGCTAAAGGCAAGGTCGGTGTGGAGGAAGGTCACCATCTGAGGTCAGAAAGGGGTAGCCAGGCAGCCAGGAAGGGGACAGAGAAAGACGAGGGAAAATTACACACACACACACACACACACACACACACACACACACACACACAGATACACACGGACATTCCACGGCCTCAGCAGTTCCTGAGAACAGAACCATGAACTCCTTCCATTAGGATCACATCTGACCTGCGTGAAGATGACACTATCATACTCAGAATAACTGTAGACACAACATTGAGCCTCTCACATATCTGTAATATCTCATAACACAGCAAGGAATTTCCTACCATACACACTGCTATGTGGAAAAATCAGGCCACCTCTTTGTTTATTGTTGGTCATGGGGTTTGAACTCTGGGCCAGGGTGTTGTCCTTCAGCTCTTCATCTGAAGATGAGCACTCTAGTACTTGAGCCACAGCACCATGTCCTGTATTCTGGTGGTTCATTGGATATCAAGTATCACAGACTTTCTTGCACAAGCTGGCTTTGAACCGTGGTCTTTACAGCTTTATGAGTAGCTAGGATGACAGTTGTGAGCACCGGCAGCCCCAGGCTTCAACCACCTTCATAAACCCAGAGGAAACCCAATTCGTCAGGCCACAAACTTCTTGCAACCCTTGACTTCAAACTTTGACACCCAGCATCCAAATCCATCCTTCAATGGAGAGAATACAGATACAACAATCCCACCCCTGCACCCATCCCACCACTCCGTGCCTGCCACAGGCCTCGTCCTCTTGTGTTCTTGGTAAGGCACCTCCCATCCTACTGTGGCTTCAAACGGGCAAACTTGAGGAGTTCTTAGAAATGTCTGTACAGTGAGGTCAGCACCTGGTCTCTCAATCACAGCACCCACACACACACCTCCACATCTTTGCAGGCAAACATATTTTACTTTTTTTCTTTTTTTCGGTTGTGGTGTTTGAACTCAGGGCCTGGGTGCTGTCCCTGAGCTCTTCAGCTCAAGGCGAGCACTCTACTACATGAGCCACAGCACCCCTTCCGGTTTTCTGATGGTTTGTTGGAAATAAAACTCTCAGGGTCTTTCTTGCCCAAGATGGCTTTGAACCATGATCCTCAGATCTTAGCTCCTGAGTATCTAGGATGACAACCATGAGCTACTGGCACATAGCCAAAGATGCTTTTCCGTGCTTATCATCCTATCCCCTCAGGCAGCTGAGATCTGAGGACTGCAGTTGGATGCCACCCTTGGCAGCAACGTTCATGAGAACTTTTTATCTCCAATTAAACACCAAAAAAAGCTTGAAGTAGAGCTGTGGCTCAAATGGTAGCGTGCTAGCTTTGAGCATCAAAGACAAGACCCACACCTTAGTTTCAAGCTTTTTCTAGCATAGACCCACCCAAGAAAGGGAAGCAGGTGGGCACACCGGAGCTCAAAGCTAACACATAATATTCAAGCCTCCCAGAACAGACCCTATCCAGCTCTGATTCTCCAGATTCTTTGTTCTACATCATGGCAGTCTTAGATGGGACTGACCATGCACCAAGTTAGGACATTCAAGTATAATCTCATACTGAGGATCCAATGACCTCATCAAAGAATCAGGATCTCTCACTGTCCTGACTCAACACTGGGCAGTGAGATGAGATCTAGTTATCCAAACACATGATATGGGAACCAAAGGGTTTTTGGTCAAGGGATGGAGAATGGAGGTCTCTAGGTCCCTCTTGGAAAGGTGAAAAGGGCTGTTCTATCCCAGGAGTGTTCCTGTGTTGTATTATCAAAGAAACAACCCTGCTCAGAGCCCAGTGCCTCTGGTTTTCCCACCAGCCTCTACCCAGCCCTGCCCCACATTCAGTCTGCCCTCTCTGAATCCCAGATCTGCCATCTAGACTAAAGACTGAGCCAGCAAAGAGATCCACTTCTGCCTCTGAGAATGGCAGGCACAGGGCTCTAGCACCCTCTCTATGAAGTGTCAAGGTGACATGAGTCCCAACTCCCACCATCATTCCCAGGCTGTGACAGTGATATGCTTACCTCTGTCTCTGGTGTAGGAATGAACACCGGGGGTGTCATCTTCAGAGTGAGCCCTGGAAAGTCCCAGCACCAAGGATGTACTGCACAGGCATCCTGCAGCGAACAACGGCCAGGTCATCAATGGTGAACTCAAGGTGTCAAGACTTTTAATAGCAGCATGGCTGGATCAAAGGCTCTATCACTGGTAGTCTAGGTTGTCAGGTAAGATCATGACTCCAATGTCTGATACACCTGACCTAGGATCATCCTCCATCTTTATCTTCCTGCTTATCCCTTGCCTCCCCACTCTTGACACTCCCTCACCCCAATACCTCCCTAACCCTTGGACATTTTCTTTTTATCTGACCAGAAAATAAACTCCTTGGGGTCGGGGATGATAAAAAAAAAACCCTGAGCCCTAGGATCTACCCCAGGCTACTTTCCTCTGCAATCGGTGACCACACAGCTCCTGGATGTCATGAAGTTGCTAAGGGGTCAGTGGCTTGGTTCTACATACTGGCTTTAGTCTTTGAAACTGTTCCCACAGAAATTGTGAATGGTTGGCTCCCTTGATCCAGGGACTCCAAACCAAGGCTTGCATATTTTCCCTTCTTCCCTCCTTTCCTCTTTTTCTCCCTCTGTCCTTCCCTACTTTCTCTCTCTCTCTCTGTCCTTTCTTTGTGTCAGTCCTGTGCCTCTAACTCATAGCCTAGTTGCTGTCCCTGAGCCTTTTTACTCAAGGCTAGCAGTTTAGGGCTTGAGCCACACATCCCCTTCTGGAGTTTTGTTTTTGGTAGTTAATTGGAGACAAGAGTCTTACAGGCTTTCCTGCCTGGGCCAAAAGCCTCAATCCTCCGATCTCAACCTCCAAAATAGCTACCATGGCAGGTGTGAAGCACCAGCATCCAGCTCAAACCAAGGTTTCTTCATGTTCTGTGGAACTAGTCATGGAACCTTTCATTGTCTATGGCCCCCCAAAGCCTGGCGCACTCTGTAACTGTTTGTAGAAAAATAAATGAGTATCTGTCTATGACAATACTACAGAAAAGTCCCATCTGATTCAGATAAGTATCCTCTGTTGGGGAGAGCCTGATGTAGCTTTCGCAATGTACTCCCTCCTCCCTCTTCATGGCCTTCTGGTGCCACTTCACTTATCTATTTTGGCTCCGAGGATGTGAGCCACAATGTACTGGCTGGATTCTGGGGCCTCTGTGATGTCTATCTTCTCAAAGATATCTGTCCAGCGGCTGACGAGCTCTGTGGCACTCAATTCCCCATTCAGGTGTGAATGAGGTTGCCTTGAGCTGAATGTCTGGTTCAAGGGGCCTACTCTCCTCCCCATGGGGCCAGACATGATAGTCCATCACATCCGCCCCGCCCCAAGTTTCATGTTGCAGAGAAAGGATCCTTGAGGTAGCCTGGGGTCTCTGAATATCTTGGAGTCCAGTACAGGTGCTAGGAATCATCTCTCTCCCAGCTGGCAGGATGGGGATGGTCAGGTCACAATCTCTGCTCTCCATGATGTCCTCCACTGTGGTGCCCACCTTAGAGAGAGCTGGAGGAGATTCAGCAGCTGGCAGAGAAAGGCACTCAAGGCACAACATTCAAAGCAGGAGACAATCTGGCTTGGGAACTCTGCCTGTGCTGCTTTGAATGTAATTTTTTTATTATTATTATTGTAAGAATGCCTTACAGAGGAGTTACAATTACATGGGCAAGATAACAAGTACATTTCTTATCAAACATTGTTGCCTCCTCATTGTTTCCCCTTCCCATCCTTTTCCATACTCCTCTTGTCCCCCCACCCGAACCTCTCCCCACCCCCCCACCAAAGATGTAAAGTTTGTTTTTCGACATAACAACGTGTACAGCTCATTGTTGCAATGGGTCCACATGTATCCCTAGTTAACGATTTGTTTTTTTTTCCCTTCACCTCTGCAAATTATACCAACATCAAGTACAGTGAAAGTATTGGTTATACTGTGGGGAGGCACATACAAAGCAACATAGGAATCATCTTATGAATATGATAGAAAAAATTACGTGAAAGGAAAAAAACAGAAAATACATTTGAATACTTATCTTGGGGTTCATTCCACTAGCATCAACTTATCTGACGTTTTTTGCTTGACTGAGACATATACTAGTTATTGACAATAAAGGAAACCATGGGACCTATGCTTCATTCAGCCTGGCTTAGTTCATTTAATAAAATTTTTCCAAGTCTTTCCATTTCCTAACAAATGGGGCAGTGTCCTTCTTTCTGATGGAGGCATAGAATTCCAGTGTGTATATACACCACATTTTCTTGATCCATTCATCTACTGAAGAGCATCTGGGTTGGTTCCATCTTAGCTATGGTAAATAAAGCTGCAATAAACATAGTCGTGCTGGTAGCTTTAGTGTGGTCTTGTTTGTGATCATTTGGGCAAATGCCCAAAAGTGGAATTGCCGGGTGATAGGGGAGCTCTATGTGGAGTCTTTAGGAATCTCCATATGCTTCCAAAGTGGTTGAACAAGTTTACACTCCCATCAACAATGAAGTAAGGTTCCCTTCTGTCCACATCCCCTCCAGCATCTGTTGTTAGAGTTCTTAATTACAGTCATTTTAACTCAGGTGAGGTAGTATATCAATGTTTTTTTGATTTGCATTTCTTTTATGGCTAGGGAGGTTGAGAATTTCTTCATGTGTCTATTAGCCATGCTTCTCTGCTCTTCAGAGAAGTTTCTCTTTAAGTCTTTTTTTTTTTTTTTTGGTTGGTCGTGAGGCCTGAACTCTGGGTCTGGGCACTGTCCCTTGGCTCTTCAGCTCAAGGCTAGCATTCTACCACTAGAGTCACAGCTCCACTTCCGGCTTTTTCTGCTTATGTGGTGCTGAGGAATCGAACCCAGGGCCTCATGCATGCAAGGCAAGCACTCTACCACTGAGCCACCTTCCCAGCCCCTCTCTTTAAATCTTTAGCCCACTTATTTATCCGGCAGTTGTTTCTTTGAGGATTTGTTGTTGGGAGATTTAATTTTTTAAGTTCCAGGTATATTTTAGATATGAGACGCTTGTCTGTTGTATGGCTAGTGAAGATCTTCTCCCAATCCATAGGCTTTCTATTGATCTTGCAAGCTATGTCCTTTGCCATGCAGAAGCTCTGCAATTTCATGCAATCCCATTTGTCCAATCTTTCTTTGATTTCTTGTGTTTCTGGATCTCTATTAAGAAAATTTGGCCTGTGCCAAGGAGACCTTGTGTTTCTCCTATTCCATCCTATAATGTTTTCAGAGTGTCTGCTTTGACTCCGAGGTCTTTGATCCATTTGGAGTTGATTCTGGTGCAGGGTGATATATAAGGATCTAGCTTTAGTTTTCTACAAGTAGTTAACCAATTTTGCCAGCACCATTTACTGAAGAGGCTATTTTTCTTCCCTTACATTTTTAGGTCCCTTATCAAAGATTCGATGGCTATAGGTCTGTAGGTTCATCTCTGGTTTTCAGTTCTATTCCATTGGTCCTGAGGTCTATTCTTGTGCCAGTACCAAGCTGTTTTGATTACTATGACTTTGTAGTAGAGTTTGAAATTTGGTATTAATATTCCTCCAGCACTGTTCTTTCTGTTAAGGATCATTTTTGCTATTCGGGTCTTTTATTGTTCCATATGAATTTTTGGATTGTCTCTTCAATTTCCTTGAAGAATGAAGTTGGAATATGGATAGGTATCACATTGAACTTGTAGATAGCCTTGGGAAGTATTGCCATTTTCATGATGTTTATCTTTCCAATACAGGAGCATGGGAGTTTTTGCCACTTTCTAACATCTCTTTTGATTTCCTTTTTCAGGTTTTTAAAATTTTCATCTTAGAGTTCCTTCACTTCTTTGGTTAAGTTAATTCCTAGGTTTTTCTTTTTTGTGGGGCTATTACGATTGGAGATGTTTTCTTAATTTCAGCCACACTATTTTCATTGTTGGTATACAGAAAAGCCATTGCTTTTTGAGGGTTAATTTTTTTGGGAGGGGTCCGGTCATGGGGCCTGAACTCTGGGCCTGGGCGCTGTCCCTCAGCTCTTCAGCTCAAGGCTAGCACTCTACCACTTGAGTCACAATGCCACTTCCGGCTTTTTCCTTATGTGGTGCTGAAGAATCAAACCCAGGGCCTCAGGCATGCAAGGCAAGCGCTCTACCACTGAGCCACCTTCCCAGCCCCGAAGGTTAATTTTATACCCTGATACTTTGCCAATGTTTTGAATTAGCTTGAGTAATTTGGGAGTGGAGTCTATGGGATTCTTTAAATACAAGATCATGACATCTGCAAAGAGGAAGAGTTTTACTTCTTCTTTCCCTATTTGGATCCCTTTTCGGTTTGCATCTTGTCTTATTGCTGTAGCTAGGCATTCTAATACTAGATTGAAGAGAAGTGGAGAGAGTGGGCATTCTGGTCTCTTTCCAGAGTTAAGAGGAAATGACTTTAGTTTTTCACGATTAAGTATAATGCTGGCTGTAGGTTTGTCATATACAGCCTTTATTGTATTGAGGAAGGTAACACGGATTCCTAGTTTTTCCAGAACCTTCATCATAAAGGGGCATTTGTTCTTGTCAATTGCTTTTTCTGCATCTATTCAGATAACTATGTGTTTCTTATCCTTGCTCCTGTTGATATGATGAATTATGTTAATTGATTTGAGTATATTGAACCAGCTTTGCATCCCTGAAATGAATCCTGTTTGATCATGTTGTATGATTTTTTCATGAATTGAAGTGGATTGGCAAAAATTTTGTTGAGAAGTTTTTCATCAATGTTCATCAAAGATATGGGTCTATAGTTCTCTTTCTTTGATGAGTCCCTGCCTGGTTTTAAGATGAGGGTTATTATAGCTTTATGGAATGAATTTGGTAATGCACTTTCTCTTTCAATTTCATTGAAGAGTTGAAGGAGTATTGGTGTGAGTTCTGTTTGAAGGCCTTGTAGAATTCTGCTGTAAAACCATCTGGTCCTGGGCTTTTCTTAGATGGGAGGTCTCTTATTGCTGTTTCTATTTCAATGCTTGATATGGGCCTATTAATATGGTTTAAATCATCTTGGTTTAGTTTTGGCATGACAATATTTGCTAGGAAAAGGTCCATTCCTGCCAAGTTCTCAAACATATTAGCATAAAGTTTTGAGAAGTGTTCCCTTATAATGTTCTGAATCTTAGTTGTTTTGGTACTGTTTCCATTCGCATCTATGAGTTTATTTATAATTGGATGTGTTCTCTTCTTTCTCTGATAAGATTTGCTAAGGGTCTGTAAATTTTGTTAATTTTTTCGAAGAACCAACTCTTTGTTTTGTTGATTCTTTCTATATTTCTTTTGGATTCTAATTCATTTATTCTGATTTAATTTTAATTAATTCTTTCTGTCTACTGGATTGGGGGTATCTTCCTGCTCTTTTTCAAGGAGGCTCAGCTGTCTCATTAAATTGTTGGTTTCAGATCTCTCCAATTTGTTGATGTACACACTCAGAGGTATAAACTTGCCTCTGAGTACTGCCTTTTCTGTGTCCCAGAGGAGCTGGTAGTTTGTGTGCTTATTTTTGTTGAATATCATGAACACTTGAATTTCATTTCTAATCTCTTCCATGACCCACTGGTGATTAAATAGTGTGTTGTTCAGCCTCCATGTGTTACAGGATTTTCTTTGGTGGCTTTTGGTTTTGAGTTCTAATTTTATTTACTTGTGATCTGAGAGAATGCATGGTATGACTTCAATGTTTCTGAAATTGGACAAGTTTGCTTTGTTACTAAAATGTGGTCTATTTTAGAAAATGTTCCATGTGCTGCTGAGAAGAACATGTATTCTGATGCTGCTGCATGAAATATTTGTTAGATGTCTGTGAAATCTAGTTGATCTATGCAGTTGTTTAGGTCTACAGTTTCTCTGCTGAGTTTTAGCCGTGTTAATCTATCTAGTGTGGATAGTGGTGTGTTAAAGTCTCCAATAATTAATGTCTTTGGATCTATATGAGATTTGAGATAAAGTAGTTTTTCTTGGTGCTCCTTTGTTTGGTAAATACATAATTAGAATTGTAATGTCCTCCTGAAGGAGAGATCCCTTAATGTGTATGTAGTGACCTTCTTTATCTGTTCTCACTAATTTTAATTTGAAATCTATTTTATATGGTATTAGGATTGCAACTCCCGCCTGTTTATGGGGGCCGTTTGTTTGGTAGATTTTGTTCCAGCTTTTCACATTGAAAATGTGTTTGTTTTTATGGGCAAGATGTGACTCCTAAAGGCAGCAGATAGAAGAATCTTGCTTTTTAATCTAAATAGAGAGTCTATGTCGCTTGATTGAAGAGTGAAGTCCGTTAATGTTGAGAAATAGGAGTAAGAGGTATTTGGGAGTTCCTGCCATTTTATCCACCTAATTTGGGGCTGCAGCTACTGGGTTCTACCTATGGTTCTTGGATTCTTGGGTATGGTTTCCTGGCCTTTATTGTGGTCTTGTTGGTTTTCTATGTGTAGGACATCTTTAAGATCTTTTGTTGGGCTGGTTTGGTGGAGATATATTGTTTCAATTTTTTGTTGCTATGGATCATTTTTATTTTACCTTCCATAATGAAGGAGAGTTTAGGTGAGTACAGTATTCTTGGTTGTCTCTGCTGAGAAATCTGAGGTGATTCTATTTGTTTTCCCTTTATAGGTGATAGATCTTTTCTCCTTGACAGCTTTAAAGATCTTTTCCTTGGCCTAAATTGATCCTGTACAGATTATAATGTGACCGTGGTATGTCCTGTTCTGGTCTGGTCTATTTGGGCTTCTAACAGCTTCTTGTATCTGAATAGGCCTATCTTTTTGCATGTTTGGGAAGTTCTCTGCTAGGATGCTGTTACACAAATTTCCTAGACCTTTAACTTCTGTCTCTAGGTTCTTCTCTACACTCAGATTAGGCCTTCTGATGGTATCTTCCAAGTGTTGAATAGATCTATCATATTTCATGGATTTGTGTTGGATGGTTGTATGTTCATTCTCTATAATATCTATGCTGTCGTCAATCCCCGAGATTCGATCTTCTGCATGGTCTATTCTACTCTCAAGACTTTCTACTTTGCTTTTTATTTCTCTTCCTTCTAATTGGTTGGCTTTGAGAGCTTAATATTCTTTGTTAGAACTTTGTTCTAGATCTTGTAAGGACTTCTTTACTTCCTTAATTTGGTATTCAGTGTTTATTCTCAAATCACTTAGTTGATTGGTTATGGATTCCTTGGACTCCCATTCCTTCTGTAGGGCTCCACTGAGCATTCCCTTTGCGGTCTCACTGATGTCTTTCAGCTCTCTGTTTATGGATTTCATAAATGCCTCCTTTGATCTTTGTCTATTCTCATCCCCATCTCTCAGTTCCTGTATTTCTCTTTGATTAGCATCCTCACGTTCACACATTTCCAGTAGTTCTCTTTGAGTGTTCTGAGCCTGTTCACGCCATTCCTGACTTTCTCTTTGTCTGTTCTAAGCCAGCTCACGCAATTCCTATCTATCTCTTTGATCTCAACCTTCTCAAGCAAATCCTTTTTTTTATCTTTGAATGTTCTCAATCTGCTCACGTAATTTCTGTATCAATCTTTGAGTAGCTTCCTCACACTCAGGAGACTCCTGTATTGATCTTTAGTTTTCCTCCTCTCTCTCCCTATCATGCTCACACAGAGACATTTGCAAGTTTTCACTTTTTTTACTTACCCTGTTTTTTTACCCTGTTTTTTTGTTTTGTTTTTTTTTTTTTGGTCCAGTCGTGGGGCCTGAACTCTGGGCCTGGGCGCTGTCCCTCAGCTCTTCAGCTCAAGGCTAGCGCTCTACCACTTGAGCCACAGCGCCACTTCCGGCTTTTTTCTTTTTGCTTATGTGGTGCTAAGGAATCGAACCCAGGGCATCAGGCATGCAAGGCAAGCGCTCTACCACTGAGCCATCTTCCCAGCCCTACTTACCCTGTTTAACTGTAGTGTTTATACAGCTTTTTGGAACTCTCCTCTGGATTATTCATTATCTGTTCTGTCCCCTGATTGTCATGAGTGGGAGTTGAGAACCCCGGGCTTGCTATTTTTCTTGTGTTTTTCCGGCTTGTTCTGCCTATTTGGGATGAGAATAACACCAGTTTTGTACTAGAACACTATTTTAAAGTAAACATCAACCAAAGTCCATAGTTGCATAGTCCAAAATCTGCAGATAGAATCTGGTTCAAGAGATACAATCTATTGAACATCAAACAACTATGTCTTAATGGCCTAAGAACAGCAAAGGAGAATTTGACAACCAGAAATTATTAGGTTTAGGGAAAATGTGGGGAAAATAGGATTAGAGGGATTTGGGAATGTGAGGGAGAGTGGAATAAACCATATCCTAATCCCAAAGAGGGAAATGCATTGGACAGAATGATAGCAGAGAGAGTGAAAAAAGAAAAAAAGAGAGAAGAAAAAAGAGAGAAGAAAAAGAAAAAAGAGACAAGAAAAAAAGGAAAAACAAAAATTTTAAATTAAAAAGTTAGGGGGCAGGGAAGGTGGCTCAGTGGTAGAGTGCTTGCCTTGAATGCCTGAGGCCAGGGTTTGATTCCTCAGCACCACATAAGCAAAAAGAAAAAAGCCAGAAGTGGCGCTGGGGCTCAAGTGGTAGAGTGCTAGCCTTGAGCTGAGGGACAGCACCCAGGACCAGAGTTCAGGCCCCACGACCGGACCCCCTCCAAAAAACAAGTTAAACCCTTAAATACTGGAAGTTTGAAGAAGTAGTATTCAGAGAAGAATGAGGATGGGATGAGAGGAGGAGAGGGATAGAAAGGAGACATGAAAAACTAGAAAAATAAAAATGTTCAAAAATATTATATAGGTATAAAGAGGTAATACTGCTATTAAGTAATTTAAGTCTAAGAGGTTTGGAATTGAGTTATTTCTGGATTAAGTATGGACACAATGGAGGATAAGATTTAATAAGTGATGACGGTTATATTTGAGGGTGAACAGAACAGAAATTAAGTCACGCAGAAAAGAATGAAAGAGAAGAAATGAAAAGAATGAGAAAAGAATGAAAGAAAGAAAGGATCAAAAGGTGAGTAGAGATTTTAAAAAGCACATACACATATACACCTAAAATAAAAATTATACAAGGAAGAAAAGAAAAAATAATTGAAAAAACATTTTTAAAATTAAAAATTTTAAAAAAAAAGAAAAATAAGATGCAAAAAAAAGAAAGTGCTTTGATTTTTTTTTTTTTTTTGGAGGGAATGGAAAGATTCTGTATCTCCCTTGTGTC
Source organism: Dipodomys spectabilis (assembly GCF_019054845.1). Taxonomy (NCBI): domain Eukaryota; kingdom Metazoa; phylum Chordata; class Mammalia; order Rodentia; family Heteromyidae; genus Dipodomys; species Dipodomys spectabilis. The sequence continues at coordinate 448,840 of NW_024871063.1, forward strand.
CATAACCAGTCTCTTGGTGGAGTCTCTGGTTTGCTTGTGGTGTTTGGTTTTCCTGTGGCTTGATTGGTTTATTAAATCAGTTTTTTGGGCAAGCAAAAAATGCTCTGCTTTACCCAGGATTTTGTGATCCTCCTCCCAGGCTAGTTCTGTGAGAGAGGGATCTCTTTTGAGTATCACAAAAGAGGGAGATGGCTTTTTCCTCTAGTTTGGAGATGCTGTGTTGAGGCTAATTTCTGGATAGAGTTGAGGCTTTTCAGCAAACAGTAGCTTTTCCCTGAGGGGCTAGCTTCTGAGACAGTCACAGAGCCCAGCCTGGAGCCTTTCTTGGGGTTTATGTTTACTGAATTTCAATGTATTGTCTAGATTGCTGTAGGGAGGGGCAACATCTGGCTCTGTTTACCAAGTGAAGAAAGCCACTCCTGGGGGCAGATTTTCCTCTGCCTGGGGTGGATGACATTTTCCTGGGAGCAGTTGTGCCTTGCAGGTCTGGACAGGTTCCTGTGACCTGCTAAATGACTGTCTTGTTTTTTCCCAAGGCCTGAGTTGGAGCTGGCAGCTCAGCTTGGCTTTTGTCAGTATCAAAGATGGAGATCTCCTGTAGTGGGGTCGGGGATGGGTGCCTTCCCTACTCTGCTCCTTCAGGAATTAGGATGTCAGGTTTCTACACACGCCTGAGGGTTGGTCCCTGGGTAGTCCCTGGTCTGAGATCTGCAGGGTGAAGATATCTGCTCCTTGTCAGTTCTTGCTGGTGTTAAGTAGTATCTGTTTACCTGCTGTGTCTGACACCTTTGACCCGGACTCTGTGTTGAAGATATGGTGGCTACAGCCACCGCTGCTGCGGCCGCAGCTGCCAGTAAGTGCTCAGATTTGTCTCTTTGCCTGGATTTTCCCTTTCTGGCGAAACTCTTTGTACTGTGATGGCACACTTGGTGTAATTCTCTGGCTTAGGAGTGTTCATTAGAACTCTAAAACTTCTTTCTATGGGAGAGCTCGTTTAGCCTCCAGCTTCTCCTCCGCCATCTTCCTGACCTCTGAAAATCATATTTTGATGGTTGAAATCATCCATCTAATTTGACTCATAATCCCAGGCGTTAGTGAAAATTGCCAACTTAAATAAAAGAAATACCCTGGAAAACGTGGCATTTAATTTGTCTCAATCCAACTTAAAGTGTTCCCAAGTCAGTGGTCCCCTTTTCCTTCCAGACAGCCTACAGCAGTTTGCATAAACAGGCATTCAGTGAGCCCTAGCTAATTGCCACCTTCTGATATGGAGAAGGCTCCAGGAGGGGGAATGGACTTGTGTACCACTTCCCAGCTGGAAACAGGTCAGGGTGGACACAGATTGGAGTCTGCAGGACTCCAGGGAGGAGTCAGAAAACTGGTGCAATGCCCCAGGAGGTAATCCATGCCACCAGTGTGGGCCCAGAGCCCTGTGCCCGGATGCCCACAGAAGCCATAAATGCCCTAGGTAAGGTTCCCCTCTCATCCTCGGTCAGGGTGAACCATCTGCCATGTCACAACTTATGCCAGCCCCCAAAACCTCATAGATTCACAGCCCCGGTCCTACCCTCTCCCCCACCTCATTCCCTAATTTTGTTTGGCAGACACATTCCCAACCCTTGAATTAGCTCTAACGATAAACACAAAAGCAGAGTGTCTGGCTGGAAGACTGTGACTGTGGTCACACTCGCCTCACCAAACATTTGGCTGTGGATAGAAGGACAGGTGCCCACTCTAGTCCAGCAGTGTCCACTCTAGTCCAGCATTCACGCAGGTCACCTAGGGGAGGCACATGCAGGCCCAGCATCTAATGTGGGCTATAGGAAAGGGGGAAGAGAGAGGTGGAAATAGGAGGAAAGGAATGTCTACTGAAATCTTCCCATAAAGGAGCCAAGAAACTGTGAAGGAGGAAACAAAAATTGTGGCTGTGCTCATACTTGGTATTGAAAAAAGAACAACAACAAATACACACACAGAAATAAAATGCTTTAGCTGTTTTTAGACATGATGACTTACATATATTTTCATTGCTTTCATCTCCCTGCTATCCCAACGTACACACACACAGACACACACACTCACACACACACACACGCATGCACACACACACACACACACACACACACACACACACACACACACAAATCCAGAATGGTGACAGAAGACTTATCCATTCAGCACCTGCAATTTGCCAACTGATCACTCACCTGAGCACAGTCAGGGTGTACAAGGAGAAAGATTCTCTCTCTCTCTCTCTCTCTCTCTCTCTCTCTCTCACACACACACACACACACACACATACACACACTCACACAGACACAGAGTTGTGCCTCTCCTAATTTTGTTGGTTCCTCATCTGGGACAATGTAGAAGCTGGAGCACGCGGGTTCTCATTCCCCGTACCCTTGTCAGAAACAAGGGCTCTCACAAAAGGAGAGCACCACTCTAATGACACAACACGAAGCACCTCTGCCCTTCTCCAGGGTCAGACCCTTCCCCTTGGAAACAACCAGCCTTAACTGTGCTAGGGATGTGCCTGATGTACTGGCTTTGTGTGCTCTATGCTCCTGTCCCAGACCCGTGCTCTTACAGCAACAGAGGCCAGCCATTGAGGCTGCCTCCCCTGGTGCATGTGCCTGCTCTTTTCTTTGCTCTCTCTCTGCCCCTAATTTTCTTCCTGGCTTCCCTGCCTCTGCCGCGCAAGTGGCCAGCCCAGTGTGCTCCTTGCTGCAGCAGCTACGTGCTCCCTCAGCCACGCCCTGTCCTCCCCTTGGTCATGCCTCCTCCCCACCTCGGCCACACCTCCATCCCTGGGTTTGTGCTGTCCTGACTCTGCCCTAATGCTACCAGGCCATGACAGAAGCAGCCTCACCTCAGGTCAAGGCTTCCCCCAACCCCAGCAGCAGCTGCTTGGGGGATCAAATCCCCCCTCAGCCCAACTGCTGTGGGACTCTTCTCCTTCCACCCCACACACCAATAGGTGCACGGTGACCTCCATGTGTGTGTGTGTGTGTGTGTGTGTGTGTGTGTGTGTGTGTGTGTGTGTGTGTATGTGATTGTTCGGGATACCTACCTTTCAAGGATTCAGAGCATAGCACCATTTGGGATGATAGCACACAGCACATTTTAAAAAAGAGCACAAAGTACCCTGTGTAATGGACTCAGCAATATGCACCTTTTGAAGGACTCAGCACATAGCAACCTTTGGGATCCTCATGGTAATCTAATGACTAATAACATAAGACATGCAATTTTGACATCAATAAACATAAATATCATAGTATTATGACATCATAAGTCAGAGTGACATTATAGACATAGTGTTAATGCTTATTCTGTGATTTCATTATATTTCAAGGGAGCAATATTGGTGGATATCAGAAATCCATTGTAACCTCAAAGCCTTGTGACATGAAAATCCTTTGCGACATCACAGTGTCATTGTGATATCATTAACCTGTTGTGACATCACAACCCTGTCCTGTCCATTGTGACCTCATCACCAATGTGACATCACAAAGCCATTGTGATAAAACCTTGCTGTTGTGATATTACAATCATCTTGAGACCTCCCAAACCCATTATGACATCTTTAGCACCTTTGAAAATTCAAATGGCCCACTTGGGCAGTTTTGCAGTGTATGGTAAGTTCTGTTAGCTATGCCCAAGAGGAACCATGGTGATGTGTGCTCCATGCTCCCTGGGGAGCTTCATCCTGTCCCTTCCTGTGCTTTCCAGTATGCAGTGACCACTTTCACAGAGCAGGGATGACTTACATCTTACTTGTTTCATTTAACATAAGAAAGGCCACTGGAAACATTTATTAAACAAAGAACATAGCATTTTAGCCATTTTAAGAGGACAGGTCAAGGTTATTAAGCGCATTCATATTACTGTAAGACAAACTCTCCAGCCATCTCTAGTGACTTTTTTCCCTACCAAACAAGAATTCCTAATCTTTCCACTTCCTCCATCCCCAACAGCTGTCATCCTGTTTTCTCTGTAAGCTACACTTTCAATTCCACCTTCTAATGCACATTCAGTGTTTGTTTTCTTGTGACTGACAGTGTACTTGAAATAACATTTTCAGTGTTTGTCTTTGGTGAACCATAAGAATTCCCTTTTAGTTTGAAACTGTATAATATTCTATGTACAATATTCCTGTATAATATTCAGGCTGTATTGGATTTATGGGTTCATCTGCTTATTGGCATTGAGTTTCCATTCTTGATTATTATAAATCATGTTATTACAGGCAAAAAAAATCAAATGGCCTTTGTGACATGACAGTCCCATTGTTATCCATATCCTCATTGTCAACTGAGATCAGATATGCCAATGTAATATCACAAAGGATTCACAATATAATCATTGATGTAACATCACATTGTCATTATGACATAAGCTCATGGTGACATTACAAATCTTTAATGACATCATACCACTATGACATCATGTTGTCATTGTGACATCATATAGACATTATGAATGCCTATTATGTGATTTCATTATATTTCAAATGTGGCAGGTGGGTTCATATCAAAAACACAGTTCGACTTCATAAGCATTGTGACATCACAATCCCTTTGTGACATAACTTTGCCATTGTTATATCTCTAAACAACTGTGAAAATTCTAACATATCCTGTCCTGATAAGTTTTGTGACATGTTGCCACTGTGTTGTTAGGCCCATTCAGAGCTCAATCTATTTTTGACCTCATATTATTTCAGGTATGACATGAAATATTGTGACATCCTGAATATTGTGACATCACACTGCTAGATGTAATGACCATTGTGTCACATTGTCACATCACAAATCTGTTCTGACTTCATCACATTTGTGCCAACAAATGCTTTGGAATCCTCATAAGCCTGTTTTAAATTTATATACTCATTGTGAATTAATGACAATTGAGGTCTGGAATGCCATTGTCACATCAGCAATCTACTGTGACATCACAAAAATATTTTGAACTTATCACTATAATGGCATCCAACTAATTGTGACATAACAACTCTCTTATGACATCATTTGACATCATATTGCAATTGTGATATTACTGTACCATCATGCTTTCACAAACCTATTATGACCTCATCACATCTTAGAAAATTCATGGCCTTTGGGACATCAAGCTCCTTCTGTGAAATTGTATCATTATGAACTTGTAGCAATTGAAACTTGAAATAAGATGTGATATTACAAACTAGTTTTGACATCACTAACCCATTTTTATATCATTAATACTTTGACAACAAAGCCTGTCAGGAACTTTAGCACTTTTGACAAAAATCATGGCGTTTGTGTCATCACAGCTCATTTGTGTATGTCATTGTGACTTCATTCTCTTGTCCTCACTTTAAACTAATGTCAATTAAGATCTGTCATGCCATTGTAACATCAAAAACCCTTTGTGACATCATCACCAGTGTGACATCAGACTGTTGCTATGATACCATCAGCTCATTGCGACATCACCAAGCTACAGTGACATCATAGCTTTATGACATCGCATTGCCATTTTGCTGTCATAGACACATTCTGAATGCATATTCTGTGATTTCATTCTATTTCAAATGTGCATATCAGTTGATTACAGAAACACATTGTGACCTCATAACCATTATAACATCATAAACCTTGTGTGACATCATAACAATTCTGACATCACATTGTTGTTATGAAATCTTTAGCTTATGGTAACATCACAAAATGACAATGACATTAAACATTTGCCATTATGTCATTGTGATATCATAGTCACATTATGAATACCTAATCTGTGATTTCCTTGTATTTGAAATGTGGCATGTGGGTTGATATCAGAAACAACCATTGTCACATCAAAATCCCTTTGTGACATCAATTTGGCAATGTGACATCACAATGGCAATGTAATGCTACTAAGGCATTGTGATATCACAATGGTCATGAATTCACAATGAGTTTCTGAGATAAACCGACATGCTACATTAGAAATAGAATCAAATAACATCATAGGCAAACACAAAGTGTTATGACGTTAGAATGACAATGTCATGTTACAAAGCTATGATGCCATTATAGTTTTATATGTCAAAATGAGCTGATGGTGTCATAATGGCAACATGATGTCACAATTATGATGTCAGAAAGGATTTGTTATGTTTCAATGGTATGTCTGATGTCAGTTGTCATTAGTTCCCATGAGGATATAGATACAAAATGGTTCTGTGATGTCACAGAGGCCAACAGTGTTTTCAAAGGTGATAAGAAGTCATAATAGTTTTGGGATGGCACAATGTGATCCGTAATGTCACAATGGAAATGTAACGTCCCATTTGGTTTTTGCTCTGAGCTTATGGTCAGCACCCAAGCCCTGTGTTCAACTCCAAAACCTAGCCACCAAGGGCCCAACTAGGAGTGGTCAAAGTTTTCAAAACTTGATGAGCTTCACGAGCTCTAAATGACAGGAAGCATTGTGATATTACACATGTGCTTAGATTTAGCAAGCTTACAGAAACCTAGAAAGGCACCATTGCCAATAATGAATCATTTTATTAGGTTCAGCTTCCTTGTTGTCTGCCAGAAGGATCCTTGAATAAATTGTACCAGGTTATTTCAACACTGGAACGTAGTCTAACAAAGACAGACCAAGTGCAGGCAACTTGGCCTGCCATGGGAGGTGGCAAAAATGAAGGCTTCCTGTCAAAACAGCACTGGGGAGAGGGACAGCTTGGGGTACAAAGAGGTCTTTTGCTCTTGGGCTTCAGAGCCTGCCCACAATTCTCCTCACTAATTGGCCCAGATGTAGTTGTTTGTTACACAGCTGTACAGGAGTGAGGCCTTTGTCTGCCTATTCCAAAAATGAGGCAGACTTCCTCCAGCAACCTGTGGTTTGGAGAAAACCTCAGACTACACTAGGAACAGTGAAGGGAACCCTGGAACATGCATTGTTTTGAATGCACTGTCTGTGCAATGAAATCATTCTATTCAAAGCAAATTTCTTATCTGGGTGCCTTTCATCATAATGACTCTGGACCTTAACAGATAGAAATGCATGCATACTTACATGCAGAGACATGGAGTTACTTTTTTTTAATTTGTATTTGCAGGTCCGGGGGTTGAATTATGAGCTTAGGCACTCTCCCTGAGTTCCTTTAGCTCCAGGGTAGCAATCTGCTTTTGAGCCACAGCCCTACTCATGGCGATATTTTATCCCTGTGATCCTTCAGAAATAAGAGTGCTGTGGACTTTCCTGTCATGGCAGAATTCATAATGGCATTCTCTACCTCTCAGCCTCCTGAAGAGCTAGGATTACAGGCAGAAGCAAATGACACCTGGCTTTCTTTTCTTCTTCTCATTCATTTCTTTCATTGTGACAAACTGAAATCTTCACAGTGTCATTCCAATGGTTTGCATTTCGAAGTAAAATACCCAGGACTAGAGTTGAAGTGCCAGTACTGCCACCTACAAATGAAGGGAGATCTTGAGAAAAACATTCCTATCCATGGGAATGCCTAATGGAATGTTATAAAATTAACAATTAAATTTGCAGTTAGTTCATGTTTCTCGTATAGAATGACACACAAAAAGTAGTGGATTATGTCTTCCATTCCAGCACCATGCTATGATTCTCCTAATTAAACAATACAGACTACTTTTACATTAATGCTTTAATAAGTATTCAACCATGATACTTCATTAAATGGAGGCATAATTTAATAATAATTCATAATATATATAATTTAATATCCTCACATTGTCTCTCTCATATATATTGCAAGCTATACATCTATCTATCTATCGATTGATCTATTTATATCTATATCTGTATCTATATCTATATCTATAGATATAGATATATATCTATATCTATCAGCCACTACCAAAGCTTGTTCCCAGGCCCTCAGAACTGGCTGGTAGCTCAGTTTGCCGAAGTCTTTTGTTCTACAACTCTCCCTTTCATGAACTGGGCATTGTGGGCTGTGAGTTCCAATCTCACCATGGACCAAAATTTTATATGTGGAGTCAGAAGCCAATTTTGACCCAATTTTCCTTCTTTGTGAAAGTCCTGGGTCTCAGTATGATGTATAATCCATATGCAAATAAATCCATGTGATAAGATGTAATAAATGAAATAAATGTTATATATGTAGCAATACTCAATAAAATAAAAAAATAAGGGTAATAAATGTCATATGGAGTAAACCCATGTATGCAAATAGATCTCATATATGAATATTTTTTTTTCAGTGCTGGGGCTTGAATTTGGGCCCTATAAACTGGGCTGAATTTCTTGTCTTCAACGATGGTGAGCTTTCTCTTCCCCATAGTGCCACTGAGTAACCTAGATCCTGTGTTCAAATCTCAGGCCTGCCAGAAAAATGGTGCAAATTCCAAGCCAGGGCCTTAAATTTTTTTGGCCAGGCCTGGGGCAACTCTGCCTCAGCCTCGATCATCGTAGGCTGGGATGCAGCCTCTGGTCCCACAGCCCATCCTGAGATCCTAGGACCCGAGTTCAAATCTTAGGACTGGCAAACAATAAGTGCTGGGAAGGTGGCTCAGAAATAGAGTACTTGCCTTGCATGCATAAGGCCCTGTGTTCGATTCCTCAGCACCACATAAGCATAAAAAAGCTTGAAGTAGTGCTATAACCCAAGTGGTAGAGCAACAGCCCTGAGCTGAAGAGTTGAGAGACAGGACCCAGACCGAGAGTTCTGACCCCAAAACCGAAAAAAAGAGAGGGAGGAAAAAAAGAGAAGGATAAAACTGGGAAGTTCTAGAAGCCACTTTTACATTGTTTTTTCCTTTGCATTGGAAACATCCTGGGTCTAACTCACAGGGCCCGGAAAGTGTACATTACCTTGTACTGCTGAAGTTTGGTGGGCTATCTATCAGGGAAGCCATAGCCAAACCAGCAACCTAGGCCCAGGGTGTGAATTCCAGGACTGCCACCTATGAATAGCAGGAGATCCTAAGAAACGCATTCTGATATACATCCATATGAATAGAATGTTGTAAAGTAACAATTACATTCGTAGTTAGTGTATGATTATATTATAAAATAATACACAATAATTATAGTATATTGACTAATTTTCAATTAATACTTTGTTATGTATTCAACCATAATACTTAAATAAAGGAAGGAATGATTTATTGATAATTGGTAGTAATACAGTATGTATAATTAAATATACATACATCTCTGACTTGTTTTATACATACATACATAATATATGCACACATTGTATATATATATATATATATGTAACAATCTACATATCTATTTCTACACTTGTCATTCCTGAGGTTCAGTGCTAGAGTGCTCGTCTAGTATGTATGTAGCCCTGGGTTCGATTCCACACTATCACATGCACAGAAAAAGCCGGAAATAGTGCTGTCACTCAAGAAGTCAAGTACTGGCTTTGAGCATGAACGCTTAGGGACTGTGTCTAGGCCCTTACTCAAGCCCCAGGACTGGATCCAAAAACAAGTTAGAATGTTCTGACTGCAAGTATAGAAGGCAAGGCAAGGATTTCAAATACCTCATCACAGAGCAAGCTGGGAGTATGAAGCTGACAGCTGCCAACTAACCTGACTTAGCTAGTAGTGAACAGATACAACCCAGCACCATGGAACCAGACACTGCTTCCTACCTCTAGTTGCTTGGGGGATGAGATCAGACACTGGTGGGTTGAAAACTCAGCCCTGGCAGGAAGTCTGGGAGACTGAGCTGTACCTCAAAGTGGTAGAGCTCTCGCCTTGAGGAAAAGTTCTTAGGACAGGACCTCCAACCTATGAGTGCAATCCCTGAGGCTGATGACCCTCCCCACATCTAAAACATTTGATGTGAACTTGTGTTCTTTGTGAAAGAATGGTGATATTGATGAAAGCAACCTAAATCTAATGACAGTTTGTGGGATACAGCTATGTGATGAGTCCTTCCTGGGGTGCTGGTTGTTCATGGGGAGCTGGGTCGTTCATGGGGTACTGTGTGCTGAGTCCTTCTCATGGTGCAATGTGCTGAGTCCTTCACGAGTTGTATTCATTTACCTGGTCCTTATAAGAGCTACACAAGTAAGATGATTGTGCAGATGAGAAAGTTGAGGCTCGGATATGTCCCCAAGGTAGGGCCAAATTTCTGTATATACTGAGCTCTAGTGACTTGTCCCCTGCAGACAATTGTTTTGGTTTAGTTTTCTCCATCATGAACCTTGAACTCAGAAGGTAGGTGCTGATTTTTTTTTCTTGGGCTCATGGCTAATTTTCTACCATGGGGAGCCAAGGTCCCCCTTGCAGCAAAGTGTCACTGGTTAGGTGTCTTTAGCTGAGGTCTATCATCCTGCCTGCTCAGGAAGCTGAGGATCTAGGTTCAAAACTATCCCAGATCACAGTCCAAAGCCAGCCTGAGCTGGAAATTCTTTGACAGAAAGCCTGAAGGGGTGCTGAAGCTCCAATGGTAGAGCATTAGACTTGAGCTGAAGAGCTCGGAGACAGCACCCAGGCCCAGACTTGAACAACTCCAACTTACAAAAAAAGAAATAAACCTGAAGTGGAGTGCTGGGAATGTTTCTTAGGGGTAGACTGCTTTGCAGGTGTGAAACCCTGGGTTTGAATCCTCAGTACCACATCCATAGAAATGTTCCACATCCCTGAAATGGCACTGTGGCTCAAGTGGTAGAGTGCTGTCCTTGTACCAGAGAAACAATTGCAGTGGTTAGGTCCTGAGTTCAAGCACCAGGATTGGTGTACACACACACACACACACACACACATACACACACACACACACACACACACACACACACACACACGGAGGCATCGTTGCCAATAATGAATCATTTCATTAGGTATAGCTCCCTAATTGTCTACCAGGAGCACTCTTGAATTAATGGTAGCAGTTTGTTTCAACATTGAAACATAGTCTTATAAAGACAGGATGAGTGCAGGGAACTTGGCCTGCCCCGGGATGTGGCACAAATGAAGTTTTCCTGTCAAAACAGAGCACTGCGGAGAGAGAGAGCTTGGGGTAAAAAGAGGCCTTTTTCTCCTGACCTTCAGAGCCTGCCCACACTCATTCTCAGTAATTGGCCTGGATGAATTGTTTGTTACACAGCTGTACAGGAGTGAGGCCTTTTGTCTGCTTGTTCCAACAATGAAGCAGAGTTCCTCCAGCAGCCTTGGGTATGGAGAACCCCTCAGGCTACTCTGGGAACAGTGAGGGGAGCCCCCGGGCATGCACTGTCTCCAAAGTATTGTCTGTGCTATGAAATCATTCTATTCAAAGCGAATTTGCTAGCTGGGTGCCTTTCTACATAGAAAGTCTGGATGTTCACTGATACAAATACATTCATACATTCACAGACACATGGAGTTACTGGCTCATTTTTTTTGTGTGTGTGTGGCACGTCCCGAGGCTTGAACTGTGAGCCTAGATATTTTCCCTGAGCTCCTTTTGCTCTAGGAAGCATTTTATTGTGTCTTAAACCATAATTACCCTAGGCTGGGGTGCGATGATACAGGAATCCTAGGCCCTAGTTCAACTCTCAGTACTGGCAAAAATACATCAAACCAACAAAATGGAGAAGGAAAAAAAAACAGGAATTTACAAAACAGTTTTTCCTTGGTTTCCTGGGTCTCAGTGACTTGCCTTGAAAATTGTATGGACCTTCCATGGCTGAAGGCTGGCAGGCTGGCAGCCTGAGTCCAACTCAGACACCTGGGCCCTGAGTTCAATCCTGAGATTGCCACTTACACATGGCTGAAGATCCTAGGAAATTCATTCCTATATATAGGAACACTAATAGAATGTTTGAAATGTACTAATTGAATTACTAATTAGCTAGTCATTCCAGTATAAGATTGTATGCAATAAATATAGGTCATTAATTAATAAATTATTAAGTCTTCTACCGTGATTAATTAATGGAGGCATAATTTTAGACCAAATAATTGGTAGTAATAGAATATAAGAAAATAAGATATAGACATCACACTTTATATAGGGTTATACACTAGAATTTACATAAATGTCTATCTGTCTCTCTTTATTCATTTATAGATGTATATACATATGTAAATACACACACATGCACACAAAAACACACATACACAGACACACACTGCAATCTAAACATCTATCTGTTTATATATTGGCCATTCCTAGGACTTAATCTCAGGTCCTCAAATTTGCCCATCAACTTCACTTGCATGAGACTGATGTGCTAACATTTACCCATTCATGAAGTGGACCTGCTGGGCTCTGAGTTCAAGTCACAGAATTGCCATAACTGAATCCTGGTGGGAAAGCCAATTGCCCCACTTGTTTTCCTTATTGGTGAAAGTCCTGGGTTTCACGAATGATGTAGAATACAGAGGCAAATCTATTTCTTATGTAATAGGATGCAAAAAATGTTATATGTGTAATCATACTCACTAAACTACATAAGAAATAAATAAAACACAAAAATAAAATGAATACACTAACCGCAAAATGCAGTAAGCATGTATACGAATATTATTTTTTGAGAGCTAGGACTTGAGTTCAGGACCTAGGAACAAGCCTGACTTTCTTGTCTTACAGCATGGTGATCTTCCCCATCTCCCACAGTGCTGCAGATTTATCCAGACCCTGAGTTCAAATCCCAGGCCTGGTAGAAAAAAAGGTCATGAATTCCAAGCCAAGGGGCCTCATAATATTTCAAATATTTTAATGTATGTATGTGTGTATATATGTGTGTATGTATGTGTGTATGTATGTATGTATGTATGAATGTATTTATTTATTTATTTATATTTTGTCCAGCACAGAGCTTGAACTCAGTTCATGGCGATTCTGCCTCAGCTTTGATCACGCTAGGCTACGGTACAACCACTAGACCCAAAACCAAATCTGGGTTCCTGGGCCCCAAAGGCAGAAGGAAAAAAAGGAAAAACAAATAATTAATGCTACACAGGAAAAAAAAAAAACAAACCTGGCATCTTGCAGATGGCTGCCGGTTTTGCATTTGTTTTCTTTGCAAGGTGACTATGCTGGGTCTGAATGACACGGTTGAAAAATGTTGGTAACATTGCATTGCTGAAGGCTGGCAGGATAACAGGGAAGCAATAGGCCAACATAGCAACATAGGTCCTGTGTTTGAAACCCAGTCCTGACCCCTACCAATGGAGGGAGATCCTAAGAGTCTCATTCCTATTCAGAGGAATACTGATGGAATGTTATGAATGGCAAGGTTGAATTAGTTGTTTCTGAATACTACTATACAATTAGACAGAGTGATTTTAGGAGGCCAATGGATTTTAATGAATATTTTTGACACATTCAAAAAATACTATTAATTACATGGACGCAATAGTTTTGGAACAGTGGTTGATTTAATTGATAATTCATTAAGGATGAAAACAATAATATTAATTACATGGAGGCATAATAAATACCTAAGAATTGGTACGAATGTAGCCTATATAACTGAATAATGTATAGACAACTCTGGCACTCTATAAAGATATATATTTATTTGTGTACTACCATCTGCATGTCAATCTGTTCTTATTTTGTCAACCCCTGGGGCTCAATCTCAGGTGCTGGAAATGTTTGTCAGCTCAATATGCCCCAGGATGGCATACTGACACTCACCCATTCATGAATTGGGCCTTGTAGGCAGTGAGTTCAGATCTCAGCACTCACAAAAATTGAATCATGGAGTAACAATCCCATGGTAACACAGGTTTTCCTTTTCTGTGAAACTCCTGGTGTCAGCTGTGAAGGTTCATACATGGGCAAAACTATATCCTATATAATAAATGTAATAAATATTTCATTGTCATAACAGTCAATAAAATAGATGGTAAATAAATGAATAAAACAAAAAATAAAATGAACAACCACACTAAGCACAATATGGGGTCAACATACGGGTCTCTATCTCAGGGCCTGGGAATTGCTTGGCAGCTGAATTGGCTACAGGCTGCTGTGCTGACAGTCACCCAATCATGAATTGAACCTTCTAGGCCCTGAGTTTATATCCCAGTACTGCCAAAAGTGTAATCGAGGAGTGAGAAGCCAAGCGTGACACATTTTATTTTTCTTTGAAAGTGATCAGTGATATGTAGGATGTATAATTCAGTTGCACATCTATATTCTATGTAATAGGATGTCATAAATATAAAAAATGTCCTAGGTGGAAGCATTGTCACTACAATAAATGAAAAACAGATTGAATTAGTAGTGAATCATTGTAGGATAAAATTAGACACAATAATTATCGAACGTGGATTAAGTTCAATATTTTATCAATCATTAAAAGAATAAAAATTGCATGGAAACATAAATGCCTAATAATTGGTAGTAACACATGATGCATGATTTAATAATATCTAGACATCTGTCTCATTCTATAAAATATGTAATTATATGAATGGATGTATGTACATGTGTGATAAAAAATAACAGGCTATTGACTAATTATTAATTAATGCTTTATTAATTGTTAACTTGGACACATCATTAAATGGAGCCATAATTTAATATTTAAGGTTTGATAGTAATAATATCCATAAATTAATATATACAAATATCTTTTGTGTATATAATATTTATATATAGCAATCTATTTCTATTTATACCTCGTTCACTCCTGGGACTCGGTGTTTGAGTGCTCACCTATAAGCACGAAGCACTGGGTTCAATTCCTGAGAGCCACATAAACAGAAAGCTCAGAAGTTCTACTGTCTTTCAATCAATTGAGTGCTAGCCTTGAGTACAAATGCTTAGGGACAGTGTCATAGCCCTTACTCAAGCCCCAGGACTGCCGCCAAAAAAAGGTAGAATGTTCTAAATGCAACTATATAAGGACAGGTCTTCAAGTACCTCATCACAGAGAAAACTAGTAGTCTGGTGCTGACAGCTGCCACCTAAACTGACTTAACCAGATGTAAACTGCTGCAACCGAGCTCCATGGGTTACCCCCATCATCCTGGCTTACCCCCATCATCCTGGCTTACCCTGGCTTATCCACGATATCCTGGCTGCTCGGGGCTTTAAAACGTGGCAGGAAGTCTGCTAGATTCTTGGAAATATGGCTCGAAGTGTAGAGCTCTAGCCTTGGGCAAATGTTATTAGAAAAGTATCCCCATGCTTTGAGTTAGAGACCCATGGCTAACCCCCCCAAAAAAAACCCACCCCACTAAACCATTAGATGTGAATTTGTGTGGTTTGTGAAATGTTCCTCAAAGAATGGTGATACTGATGAAAGCACCCTAATTCTAATGACAGCTTGTGGAAGAGTGCTATGTGCTGAGTCCTTCATAGGGTGCTCTGTGCTGAGTCTTGCATTGGGAGCTGGGTGCTGAGTCTTCCACAGGATGCTCTGTGCTGAGTCATGCAAAGAGTGCCATGTACTGTGTCCTTCACAGAGTGCATTCTTCCATATGGCCCTTGTAAGAGCTCTACAACTGAGATGATCATGCCGAGAATATTGAGACTAAGATATGTCCCCTTGGCAGGAACAAAATTATGTATTACTGAAGACTAGTCAGTTGTCTACTGCAGACAATTGTTTTGTTTTGTTTTTTTCTCAGTCATGAACCTCGAAATAGGGGCCTAGGTGCTGTCCCTTACCCCTTGGGCTCATGGCTAGCACTCCACCACATTGAACCAAAAACCTTCTTTTAGCAGAGGCCACAGCCTAGTGTTCTATAGCTGAGGTCTGTCCTCCTGCCTTCTCAGGAAGCTGAGATTTGAGTATCTGAGTTCCAAACTATCCCAGACATTAAAGGTCCCATGAGACTATTATCTCCAATTCACCACTAAGAAATCTGAAGTGAAAGCTTGGTGCTTGTGTCTCATGCCTGTCATCCTAGCTACTCAGGAGGATGAGATCTCAGGATAAAGGTTCAAAGCTAACCTGGGCAGGAAAGGCCTTGAGACACATAGCTCCAATGCACCACAAGAAAAGCTGAAGTGGCACTTTGGCTCAAGTGGTATAACACAAGACTTGAGCCAAAGAGGTCAAGGACAGCACCCAGGCTAGACTTCAGGTCCTACAACAATAAAAGAAAGACAGAAACAATCTAACAAACCTGAAGTAGAGGGCTGGGAATGTGCTTTAGTGGTAGAGTGCTTTAAATGTATGAAACCCTTGGTTTAATTTCTCAGGACCACATCACTAAATAAAAAGGCTGAAGTGCCTCTGTGGCTCAAGTGGAAGAGGCAATCCTTGTATAAGAGAAACTACATACAGTACTCAGTTCCTGAGTTCAAACTCAAAGAATGGTGTATGTGCCTGCGCACATGTGTGCTTACACATACACACACACACACACACACACACACACACACACACACACACACACACACACAGACTAGAAAGTGATGCTGTGTTCAACCAGCCCTGTGTTCAACCCCAAATCCTAGACATCCAGGGCCCAACTAGGAGAGGTCAAACATTCCAAAACCTGATGAGATTCACTAGCCTTGTATGACAGGAAGCTTTGTGATATCACATATGTGCTTGGATTTCCGAACCTTCTGGAAACCTAAGAGAAGCATCATAGGCCCATCATCGCCCTCAATGAAACACTTCATGAGGTTCAGTGCCCTAGTTATCTGCCTGAAGGACTCCTGAATTATATTAAGTACTGTATGTGAACAGCATAATACAGTCTCCCAAAGGCAGGATAAGTGCACAGGACTTGGCCTGCCACTGAACGTGTAACAAATGAAGGCTTCCTGTCAAACCAGAGTATTGGGGAGAGAGGCTACAAAGAGACCTTTTTCTTCTGACCTGCAGATCCTGCCCACACTCATCCTCACTATCTGACCTGGAGGAAGTTGTTTGTTACACAGCTGTACAGGACTGAGGCCTTTTGTCTGCCTATCCAGTCAATGAGAGAGACTTCTTCCAGCAGGCCTGGGATGCAGAGAAACCCTCAGGCTACTCTGGGAAAAGTGAGAGGAGCCCAGGAACATGCACTGTCATCAAACCACTCTCTGTTATGAAATCATTGTATTGAATACAAATTTCCTAGGTTGGTGCTGTTCATCATAGCTACTCTGGAGCTTCACCTATAGAAATACATATATATATACACAAAGACACGGAGGTACAGGCTCTTTTTGAGGGGTCAGGTCCTAGGGATGAACTATGAGCCTAGGCATTGTCCTTGAGCTCCTTTTGCTCAAGAGTAGTGCATTAACCTTGAATCAAAGCCCCACTTCTGGGTTTTTCTATGATGTCTTAGAAATAACAGTGTCATGGACTTTCCTAAGCTGGCTGGATTCAAACTCATACTCTCTACATCTCAGCCTGCTGAGGAGCTGGGATTACAGTAAGAAGCCACTGACACCTTCTTTCCTTATTTCTTCATTTTTTAATCTGGACAATCTGACTCATTAAAAGGGTAATTCAATGGTTTGAATTTATAAGTCAACTACCCAATGTTCTTTATAAATGCTTTCTATGAAAAGTATTTTCTCTCCTCATCTTCTCCTCTGGTCACAGGTTTGAACCAAAAGTGAGAAATGAATGCCACAGCATTTGGGAGCAAATGTCCACAGGATATGCAAGCTCTGTCATTTAACATTGAGTTGAAGTGAATTTACTGTCTCAGGATGAGACAGTAAAAAATCACTCCAAAAACTGGAGTGATCCTCACACTGTCTGAATTGCACCTTTTGCCTATAAAATGATCTAATAATTATGATTGTTGGGTGTCTCAAAACCTTAAATATCTAGAACACACTAGAAGTATCTTCATGTATCTCTTGAGATTTCGACTTAGGGTTTGTGTGGAGAGGCTCCTAAGGGAATCCCTGAGGAAAGCCACTTGAAGCCTCTTCAGGAAATCACCATTCAAAGTCAGCCTGAGCAGGAAGTCTGTGAGACTCTAATCTCCAACAAACCATCAGAGAACCAGAAGTTGAACAGTGGCACAGAGGGTAGAGCTCCAGCTTTGAGGGAGAAAGCTGAGCAGGAGACACAGCCTAGTCCAGGCAGGAAAGCCTGGTATGTGCTTATGTCCAATTAACCACCAGATGGTTGGAAGTGGAGCTGTGGGGGTGGTAAAGCCTCAGCCTTGGGAAAATAAGCTGAGGAATGCGTCGGGCCCTGAGTTTAAGCCCTGGGATGGCCACAAAATATTTCAAAAAGAGAAGGCCAAGTTTATATATCAGTGCCCTACCTACTTATGTGTGTATATTACTTCCCTGAGTACAAACAGACTGTATGCAATAATTCTGCTTTTATTTACTGGATTATTTTTCAGGTATATTCCTTGTGCATACTGCATCATTCTCTTCATTTCAGACCCATGGTTTTCTCTTCCAGGATTCCCGGCCTGTGTCCTTATATGATGCACAATGAAGCTTTCAGCAACCTTTATTTACAATTTATTATGAGGCCAATTCAGGAGCCATCACAAATCAGGCAGGGGAAGAGAAAATCAGGTTTCATAGAAGTAACCAGTATTCAGAAAGTTAAACTTGGGGACATAAAATGGTAGCATACTTATGTAAAAACTACCATTAAGGAAAAGATGAGGGGCCTGGGAATGTGGATTACTGAGAGAGTGCTTGCCTAGCATGCAAGAAGTCCTGGGTATGATTCCTCAGTAGTACATACACAGAACAAGCCAGAATATGTGCTGTGGCTCAAGCAATAGTGTGCTACAGACAATGCCTAGGCCTTGAGTTCAACCCAAGAACTGGCAAAGAGATAGCTAGCTAGATAGTTAGTTAGTTAGTTAGTTAGGTAGGTAGGTAGGTAGATAGATACATAGATTCATAGATACATAGATAGAAACAGATAGATAGATACATAGATATATAGAAAGAAAGAAAAATGATAGATGAATTGGGTCTTGGACACCAGGAGGAAAGAAGGGAACATTTCCCAGTCATGAGGCCTTCTGCAGTGTGCCATGCCACCAGCATCGCATTCACACAATCACAGAGCAGGAAGACTGTCTCTTTCCCACTTCTTAGGCAGCCAAGGGCCCCAGAGCCAAGAGGGCAGAGGTAGGTTCTAACTTAGGTGCTTGGAGAGAGAAGAGAAACAGCCCTGCCTCTAGTTGGTCTTGGGATTTGCATTAATTACTTGGAGAATGAAGGAAGGAGAATGCATTGGCAGAGGTAAAAGAAGGGCCTTCAGATCTGACTGATGGAGAATAAAAAACCCACTCCCTAAGACCAGAGAGCAGGTTTTTTCTTCTCTGCTCCTCCCCTCTCCCCCACTAAACTGGTTCTCTATTGGTAAACTAAACATAGCCTGAGTCTCCCTTCACCTGAAGAGGAAGGTTAATTAGTAATTGTTTGAAGAGGCTGACAAAAGCCTGACCCTGGTTTAACTCTAACAAATGTTTCAGGTTTCCCCCCATTGCTGGTAGTGCCTGGAATGAATTGGTTTTGCAACTAACTTCCCTGTTGAGTGTGTACATTCTGCCTCCTAATCCTACAGGCCTGCTCTCTGCAACTAGCCTGGCTTTTGCAACTGTTTTCTGTCATTCAAATACAGTGTTACACTGGAGTTCTTCCTGCTAACAGCACTAGGACTTGGATCCTGAAAACTTCATTTGAACACAGGATGGGTCAATAATGTTTCTTTCCTGCTTCTATAGCTCAAGAACTCTAGGAACATTTAGAGTACCAGTAACTTCTCATCACCAAGGAAAAACAGGGAACTCTTGAACATCTGAACTTTCAGAAGTGGAAGTCAGATTATCATAGACTTTTCTGCCCTGGCTGGTTTTACTCTGTGTCCTGAGACCTCAGCCTCCTGAGCAAGGGGGGAGGGCCTGAGTTACTAGTGCTCTGCTAGGTTCAGAACTGTAATGACATTGACAATACAAGTCAACTGTTTATCACAAAGGGATTGGAGAGCATATTAAGCCTTTCAATATCAGACCTTTCAGAACCCTGTGGACACAAGATTACAATGCTAGAGTCTGAGAGGCTGGGCATATGGATCTGCTACACTTGAACCTGGAGCTCTAACTCCAATTCTGGTGTAGATCAGTGTTCATTTTCCAAAGAATGATCTCATCATTAGCAAATAGGACCTGGGTTCAAATCCGAGTCTTCACGCCAATGGCAGGAGATTACAAGAGACTCATTCCTAAGGATAGGAATACCGTTTGAAAGAGTAGTTCATGAATCCATCTAGTCTAAAATTGGATGCAATAATCCTAGAATGCTGATTGATCTTAATTAATAGTTTATTAAGCATGAAAAGAATAATATTCCTCCAATGGGTGTATAATAAATACCTAAGAGTTAGTAGGAACGTAGTAGGTGTCATTGAATCATAGATAGATGGATCTGGCACTCTTTACCAATATATATTTATTTGTATACCACCATCTACCTATTCATGTATAGCTGTTTTGGCCAAACCTGGGTGTCAATCTCAGTGCCTGCGGACCACCATATAGCTTCATTGGCTAGAGGCTGCCATTCTCAAACTCACCCATTCATGAAATGGGCCTGATAGGCACTGAGTTCAGATCCTCTCACTGCCAGGCATGATGGAGAACATATCTAAAATCTAGATGCTATGTGATAGGATGTAAACAATGAAATAAATTGTATAGGTGTCATCAGAGTCCATAAAATAAATGGTAAATAAATGAATGAAACAAGAAATAAAATGAATAGCCACAAGCCACAACAAACACAATGTCGACTGAACATCTGGACAGAAGTATAAATCCTATCTTTAAAATGTATATAAGGAGTATCTTTTCCAGGCCTGAGGCTTGAATTCAGCGCCCCCTATGAGGAGGGAATGGCGGAGATCCTGAGATACTCGTTTCTGGACCTAGGAAGAGTCATGGAATGCAATCGATCTCATCTTTGAGTGAGTAGTTCGTGCATGATGTGAGTAGGAAATGATAGGCAAGACTCATGGGGTATTTATTATTTGTAAAGAGCAGTTAAGGAAGTGTGACAATAATCATCACTGTCATGAAATGGAGTCATCAGGAAAGATCCAAGAATCGGTAGTCACACAGATTGGATTCCATCACAGGTCACCATCTCTCCTACTCTTTACAAATATGTACTTACTTGCATGATACCTTCAGCTTTTGAATGGATGACTATTATGCTTCTCACTCCCCCCCCCAGGGAGGCTCAATCTTAGGTCCTGGGAACAGCCTAGCTCCTTTATGGCTCACAGGCTGTTGTGTTCATGTGGAGCCATTCACCAATTGGGCCTGCTGGGCCCTGAGTTCAGATCCCAGCCCTGACAAAAGATTCATCTTCATATCAGAAGCCAATCGTTCCACCTGTTTTCCTTTCCTGTGCAAGTCGTGGGTCTCAGGTATAATGGAGAATTTGCGGTCCACCCTGTGGCCATGGGAATAAGTTGTTATCCATGTAAGCCCAGTTATACCTGTCGCCATATCCTCAAGAAAATACACAATACATCCATGAATAGCATACAAAATAAAGAAAATAACTACACTCAACGCACGATGCAGTCCTCACACAGATGTGAATATATACTCCATGTTTCAATGATGCATTGAGGAATATTTTGACTTCCTTGGGGCTCGATCTCTATTCCTGGGAGCGGCCCAGCTCCTTAGTGGCTCACAGGTTGGTGTGATCACGTGGACCCATTGGCCAGTTGGGCCTCCTAGGACCTGAGTTTGAATGCCAGCACTGCTAACAATTCACCCTGATGTGAGAAGCCAGTCGTTGCATCTGTTTTCCTGTGCTGTGCAAGTTCTGGGCCTCACCTAGGAGGAAGACTGTATAGACAACTCTATATTCATTGCAATAGGTTGTCATCCAATTCACCAGAGTTATATCTACCATCCTTTACTCAAGAAAAAACACAATACATCAATGAATAAGACACAAAATAAAGAGAATGACTACACCGAACGCAAGATGCCGCTCACCCATGTTTGGAAATATAGATCCCCTGTTTAATTATGAATGTATGACTATATTGGCCCCCACCAGATCTCGATCTCAGGTCCCAGGAATGGCCTAGCTCCTTAGTGGCTCACAGGCTGGTGTGCTCACCATGACCCATTCACCAATCGGGATTGCTAGGCATTGAGTTCAAATTCCAGCACTGACTAAAGATTCATTCTGATGTGAGAAGCCTATGGTTGCACATGTTTTCCTGTCCTGTGAATGTCCTGGGTCTCAGGGAGGATGGAGAATGCTCTATAGGCAACTCTATAGCCATGGGAATAGGTTGTCATCCATATCAGCACAGTTATATCTGTCACCATACTTAATAAAATACACAATACATCCATGAATAAGACACAAAATAAAAAGAATAACTACACTGAATGCAAGATGCATACCACATCTGTAGGTCAAGAGAGATCCTATGCTTATATAAGGTGGGCTTGCTATTTTTCCGGTGCTGGGGCTTCAAATCAGGCCCTGGACCAGGCCTGACATTCTAGTCTTCATGGATAGTGAGCTTTCACTTCCCCCAAAGTGCAACAGAGCTACCCAGACCTGAGTTCAAATCTCAACGCTGACAAAAGATTCATCCTGATATCAGAAGCCAGTTGTTGCACACGTTTTCCTCTCCTGTGAAAGTCATGGGTCTCAACTATGATGGAGAATGCATAGGCAAACCTCTAACCATGGGAACAGGTTGTCATTCATGTCAGCACAGTTTTACGTGTCGCCATATTTTGTAACATACCAAATACCTCCATGAATTAAAGACAAAAAAAGGAGAAGTGCACCAAACACAAGATGCTGACCACCCAAATATGTCAATATAGATCCTATGTTTAAATTATGGATTTATGACTATATTGGACCACCCCCTGAGGATCAATGTAAGATCTTGGGTATGGCCTAGCTCTTTAGTTGCTCACAGGTTGGTGTGTTCACTTTGACTTATTGGACAATTGGTCCTGCTGGCCCTGAGTTCAGATCCCATTACTACCAACAAGTGGATAGTGGAGTAAAAAGCCGAGTGTGAAACTTGGTTTCCTATTCTCTGAGAATCCTGGGTGTCAGGCATGATGGAGAACATTTCTACAAATCTAGATGCTCTGTGATAGGATGTCATCAATGTAATAAAGGTAATAGTAAAACATAGTAAAATCAAGGGTTAATAAATGAACAAAACAAAAAATACAAGGAACAACCACACAAAACATGTATGGACTGAACATCTATGGGTAAGTATAAATACTATCTTTACAATGTGTATAAATAATATGTTTCTAGGGCTGGGTCTTGAATTCAGGACTAGTGAACAGGCCTGATTTTATGTTCAAGTACAGTTATCTTCCCCTTCATCCACACTGCTGCAGATTTACCCAGATCCTGAGTTCAAATCCAAAGCCTGGAAGAATAAACAGCACGAAGTGCAAGCCAGGGAACTAATTTACTTTTTTAAATTTTTCTCAGCACCGCGTTTGAACTCAGGTCTTGGCAACTCTGCCTCAGCTTCTATCACCGTATGCTAGGATGCAGCCACTGGACCCACAGCTCTTCCTGAGATCCTAGTCACCTAGGTCTTGCAGAAACAATGCTCAAGAAAAATGCCTTTTTACATTTTCTTCCTTTGCACGGTGACCCTCCTGAGTCTGAATTACACTGTTGCAAAAGGTACTTCACCTTGCATTGCTGAAGGCTGGCAGACTATCAGGGAAGCCGTAGGCCTACGTGGCAACATAGGCCCTGATTTCGAATCCCCGTCCTGACACCAACCAATGGCAAGAGATACTAAGAAACTGGTTCCTATCCATAAGAATAACAATGGAATGTTATCAATGTCATGGTTGAATGAGTTGATTGTGAATCATGCTCCTATAAAATTAGGCAGCATCATTTCAGGAGGTTCATTGATTTCATTTATTATTTATAAAGAATTAAAAGAATATTATTACTTACAGGAATGCAATAATTTCAGGACACTGATTGATTTCATTCATAGTATATGGATGAAAACAATAACATTAATTATATAGAGGCATAATAAATACCCAGGAATTGGTAGGAATGTAGTCTATATAACTGACTAATGTATAGACATCTCTGGCACTCTAAAAATTATATATTTATTAGCGTGCTGCCATCTTCATGTCAATCTGTTCTTATTTTGTTAACCACTGGGACTCAATATCAGGTCCTGGGAATTGCCTGTCTGCTCAATTTGCCCCAGGATGGCATGTTGACACTCACCCATTCATTAATTTGGCCTTGTAGGCCATGAGTTCAGATGACAGCACTCCCAAACAATGAATCATGGAGTAAGAAACTGAGGGTGACACATCTTTTCCTTTTCTGTGAATGTCCTGGGTGTCAGGTATGAAGTGGAATACATATGCAGACCTATATCCTATGTAATCAATGTAATCAATGTTCTATGTGCCATAATAGCCAATAAAATAAATGGTCAATACATGAATAAAACTAAAAAATAAAATAACTACACTGAATGCAATATGGAGTCAACATATGTATATAAATAGGAATCATATATGTGAATTGTACATGAATATGACGTTTTCTATAGGTGGGGATTGATTTCAGGCCTAAGGAACAGACTTGAATTTCTTGACTTCAAGGGGGCAAGCTTCCCCTTCCCGCACAGTGGAACAGAGTTACCAAGACAATGAGTTCCAATCACAGTCCTGGCAGAAAAAATGGCACCTTTATACTATGTGATGTCCAATTCTTAGGTATTTCATTATGCCTCCATTTTATTACTGTGATTGTTTAAATGCTTCATAAAGTATTAATTAAAATCAATCAGTGTCCTATATTTGTGTATAATTTTATCCTAGAATCATTCAAAAAATGCTCATTCAATCTTGACATACATCACATTCCATTGGTAATCATATGGATGGGAACAAGTTTTTTAGGATCTCCTGCCATTTGGAGGTGGTGGCAGGACCAGGACTTGAACTGTGGGCTCCAACTCCTACTTCAACCC
Organism: Dipodomys spectabilis; assembly: GCF_019054845.1. Lineage (NCBI taxonomy): Eukaryota > Metazoa > Chordata > Mammalia > Rodentia > Heteromyidae > Dipodomys > Dipodomys spectabilis. Next base: position 473,759 of record NW_024871063.1, read on the forward strand.
AAGGATAGGGAACTCACCGGTCTGTCCAAGAACAACAGCAAGACCAATTAGGCAGGCACCAGTAGCTCTAAGTAGTTCTTGATACTTACAAGGCTGTGATAGGAGGAAAATGGTCAAAGTCACCCTAGGCAGGAAAGTCCTTGAGACCTCTGTCCAAATTCTTTGTCAACAAAGCCAGAAGCTCTGTGGCTCCTGTGTGGAGGATAAGCCTTGAGCAAAAAAAAGCTCACAGACAGTGCCCAGATCCTGAGTTCAAGGTCAGGACTGGGAACAAATAAACATATACAACTATCTGTGCAGCCATCCAGCTAAAGCAGGTCACCCTCTTGTCCCCAACTGAATTGTGCAGAGTTCCATGGGAAAAGTGCTAGGGGATCCGCTGTCATCTTGACTCTGCCCATGCTGCTTTCATCACAGGATTCTGGCCACATCTCCATTCTTTCATGTTTCCTTCTGACCAATGGGATACAAGAATGGTGACCACACCCACATTCCATGCTGCCCAGTAGCAACAGGGTTCCCTCTGTTAGTTTACACCACTACCAGCAGTTGAGGAACTTAGAGCTGACTGCGTGCTGAGCAAAAGACTCAATGTGACTTTGGAGTATAGTAGGAAATTGATGCACTCCCTGGGCCCCCAATCCCCTTCCTACCTTCCTGAGGTGCCGGGTTTCAAGCTCTGGCAATGGTGCGCTGCCAGCCAACCTAAGGCCCTGACCTGGTCCCTGCCCTTGTTCCTCTGCTCTGGGCCCATGTGTCCATAATGCCACCACCCAGGCTGCTCGCGCTACCTGGAGCAGCCACCAACAGCTTCTCCCAGTGGCTGCCCCAACAACACCCCCACCCTGGGTCAGACACCACTCTGGGGTAACCATGAGCCCCTGCTTAATTCCTCTCCCTGGCTCTGAGGGGCCACCTTTCTGTCTTGGGCATTTCTGAGGTAGAGACTCAACATATGCTCAGGATTGGCTGGATAGTGGTCCTTGTATCCGTGACAGGTATGATCCACCAGGCCTGGTCCTCTGTAGTTGGGATGGTAGACATGTAACTCCATGCTCAGTCATCAGTTTAGATCTATTAACCCAAACTCTTAGTCCACAGCAGCCGATTCTTGACCACAGGTGAAGCTCTGTGTAGGGCCTCAACCATGGGAACTCAGTCTCCTCAGGTGAGTTGTGAGGAAACATTTATACAGAGGGATCTCTGGAGCATGGCTAGGAACAGAGGGAGCAGCATACAGATAAAGTTCTTGGCTGCTGGCAATTCTGTGAGCATATGACAGGAAGATACCTGGAAAGGGCTCAGGTGGGGCCTGTTACTAATCGTACAACAAGTGTGGGATTATGAAACAAAGAATGGCTCTCTTTCATCATTCCCCTATCCCCATAAAGGAGGGGAGCCTTCACTCTCTTGAGTTTTTCAGCTGGGGAAACCAAGGCACAGAAAAGCCAGGTGACCTTCTTGTGACCTCAACTTCACAGGACCTCGGCCTGACTTCTCTACCATGTTCCCTAGGACAATGGGTTCCATTCAGTCCAATTCTTGTGGTGGGAAGTCCACTTCTTGTCAGTCGTGGTGCTTGAACTCTAGGCCTGGTTGTTGTTCCCAAGCTCCTCAGCTCAAGGCTAGCACTCTACCACTTGAGCCCATAGTGCCACTTCCAGATTTCTGGTAGATCTTTGGAGATAAGAGTCTCACAATCGTTCCTGCCTGGGCTGTCTATGAACCATGATTCTCATATCTCAGCCTCCTGTGTAGTTAGGATTAGAGTTCTGAGCCACCAGCACCCGACTTGTGTAATTCTGACTTTCTTTCTCTCTCTTTCTCACAGGAACTGGTTGAATGGGTGCTGGAGGAAGTGACCCAGAGTCCCCATAATGCTGGAACTCAAAGTGGCCCTCTCTTTCTGGAGGTTGGCTGTGGGTCAGGAGCTGTCTCATTCAGCCTGTTGAAACAGCTCCATGAGGTAAGCCCCTCTGTGCCCTGGCTAGAATTTAAGGGTTATTCATTGTCCATCCATCCTTACTGGACTTATTGTATTGTATTGTTTCTACATCATTTTATAGCACCTGGCCAAAATTATGATACATAGTTACAGAATGAAAATATAATGTCAACTTAAGAAAGTCATTTAGGGCTCTGGGAATGTGGCTTCATGTTACAGTGATTGCCTAGAATGCATAAAACCCTGGGTTCAGTTCCTCATATCACATAAACAGAAAAAAACTGAAAGTGGTGCTATGACTCAAGTGGTAGAGTGCTAGCCTTCAGAGAGAAAAAAAGCTCAGGAATAATTCCCTAGCCCTGAGTTTAAGCCCCTGGGCTGGCAAAAAGAAAACAAAACACAACAAAATACATTTGGTTAGAACCCATACTTGGAATATAAAATTGCTCCTTCCATACTGACACCTGACAATAGTCCCTAAGTCATGTACTTTACTTATATTAGGATACTGTGTTGAAAAAAAAATGTTTTGTTCATTAGGTCACAGCAATTAATGCCAGGAATGTGCTTAGATGTCAGGTGAAGATTAACTCTGGAAATTCAAAGACTCTAAGATTTTGTGTGGTCACTGCTAATCACAAAGAGAAGAGTAGTCTAAGTGAGATTTGAAAACTTTTTGGTCAGTCATGACACCAAAAAGGTAGAGGCTAAGTAACAGTTGTAACAGAAGAGGAGGAATAACTTCAGATGCAAGGAATAAATGATAGTAACTAAGGTATACCAGAAACTCTTCTAGAGAACCATTTTTGGTTATTGAAGTCCTAGTTATCAACTAGGCTTACTCCTCATTGCCTTTAGCATTCTAAGTCTCTTAGGCTAGTTCTTAATCTCTGTGAGATAAATGTATCTGCTTCTGTGCTGTTCTTTCATATCTGATCTCATTTGCTTTCTAAAAATCTCTCTTTCTATATTTCTCTATGAACATTTCCTGATACTAAATGCATCTATACAGATGGCTCATGAGTCATTAATGTAACAACGTGGAAAAGGAGGACATATTTATTGCAACCTCAATGTTTCTGAAAAGCTTCAATGTCATCATTTGATTCAAATTTCCATTCTTTGGCTAGTGTCATTCAGTGCACATAAATGCAAATATGAGCTGGCTCCTGGTTGTTCACACCTGTAATGCTATCTACTCAGTAAATTGAGACCAGAGTATTGTGGTTCAAAAAAGCAAGCCTGGTTAGGGAAGACCAAGAGATCATTATCTTCATTTAACCACCAGAAACCCAGAAGCGGTGTTGTAGCTAAAGTAGCAAAGTACTCAACTTGACCTGAAGAGCTGAGGGACAATGCCCAGGATCAGAGATCAAGCCCCACGACCAATAAAATAAGTGAAAATATGACTTTAAGTTTTCCCAAAAGGAACGAAAATGTCAATAATCTTCCCAAGCAGAAAAAATAATTCCAAAATTATTCAGTGAACCTACTTTTGCTGAGTTATTGAGGTTATGGCTTCTTTGCTGGACATTTTCTTCTTTTAAAAACTGTCAAATATTAGCTTTATAATAAACTTCATTTAATATTTCTTGTTTCAAAAGAGAAGTCGATGCAGTTGATGTCACTTAGCTTTCTTAATATTTTAGTTCAAAGCCAACCCAGGCAGAAGACTCTGCCAAACTCTATCGCTAATTAGCACCAAAAAGTTTTGGTTCGAGCAGTAGAGTACTAGCTTTGAGGGCAGGTGGACAGGAAAGACAATTTTTAAGGGACAGGGTTCAGCCTCTGGCTTCAAGCCCCAGAACCAACACAAAGTAAACAAACAAGCAAAAAACTCCACATATTTCTTTGAGACCCTCCTTAAAGGAGTACTAGTCTGAGAAGAGGTTCCTTTTGCTGATCATGCTCACTGGATCCTGCTTTTTTGGAATCCTTATTGCTATGGAGAAATCAGGACCAGACTAAAGGAATTGATAACTGACTCCTGCAACAAGCGAATCATCTCAGGGTTCAAATATCCATCCATAATACACTTTAAAACCTCCATGACTTTGTTTCTTTGCAGTAGAACACTTTTAAAACAACGTTATTTCCTTTTGTTCTATGTTGGCCTTCAAATGGCATATTATTTCTTTTGGTAATATTCTAAACTAGAAGTTTACAGAAAAGTTTCATATAAGTAAAGAACACACTCGAACAAGTCAGGGACAGAGATTCCTTCAAGCCTTGGGATATTTTTCTTGTACAATAAAAAGGAAAGCACAAGTTAACTTGAATTTTGTCATTCCTCTATTTTCAATTCCTCTCCTGGGATCAGTGTCCACATCCAGTAACAGTTACTTCCAGTAACAATCAATTGTGCTGCTTGAGGTATAATGAATGTTTTCTTTCTTCACTGAAATAACACAAGGATATCTTTGGACCTGAGGTAACACATGTTTCAGAGACAAGTTACTAAAGAGAAAATATGAAATTCATATTGCTTATAAATATATTATCCATGAGTACATTGAGTTCAAACTTTAAAGTTCTCAGTAAATTAAGGCAAATTTGAAATAGGAAGAAGGTTCTCAAATCATTCTTTTGTGAGTGTAGGTGCTATGCATTATTTCCCAAGTGCACATGAGTTAACAGTAAGAGAAACAATAGCAATAATAGGAGAAAGAGAAGTTTTGTGTTTAAGTATAAGGGTTCAATACACTATAGAAGACTCTACAAATAAGACAACATTGAAACAATAATTCCAAGTCCAGTATGTAGATTTACGGGAGTGATATAGAGAAAGTATTACTCCTACGTGGACCATGAAGTATGAGGCCACTCCCTTTCTAAATAATGCTTGCTAATCATGCAAATTTGTTAAAAGTAGAATGGAAGAATAATTCTTCCCCAATAAAGGTCAGATATAAGAGCATGAATTTAACTAGGAAAAAAAATGTCCATCTTGAGAGAGCAAGGATTATATTAGCAATGAACCGGTGGCTGACATTTATTTTTCTTTACTTATATTTTTTGTTGGTGGTGGTTTTGACATTTGAACTCGGCCTGGGCACTGTCCCTCTGCTATTTGGCTCAAGGCTAATATTCTACCACGTGAGCCATAGTGTCACTTCCAGTTTTCTGGCAGTTAATTCGAGAAAGTAGTCTCCAGGACATTCCTACCCAGTCTGGCTTTGAACCTCAATCCTTAGATCTCACTGCCACCCAGCTTAAGATCACATTTCTAACAATGTACACTCAGCATATGTAATGTGTATGTTCATCTATCTTTATATCAATTCTTGAGTTAAAAATCTGGGCTACAGCTTAGACTTTACATTCACAAAAATGTTTTTAGTTTAAAAGTTGATACTCCTAGAAAAATAAAACCTAAGAATGTAAAGGAGTCTGGGAATTTCAGTTTGCATACAGCCTGGGCAGAACAATCTTTGTGACACTACCTATAATTAAGCAGCCAAAAGCTGAATTGGAAGAATGGCTCAGGTGATGGAATACCAGTCATGAACAAGATTGATGAGCAAGATTGATGAATAAGAGCTTGACACTTTTGCATACATGTATACAAATATACACATACACACAGAGGCACTTATATGTGCACACACAAATGAAACAACTCTCAGAATATGTAGAAAAGTTAGAAAACAATAGAAAATATGTCCTGAGTAAGAATAGAATCAATGATAATTTTTTATTTAGAAAGTCTTAAGTGAAATTCTTCAAAAAGTTTGAGAATATTACATAGGTAGGGACGAGATATAGTAAGAGAGTCAAGTAATCATAATTCAAGGGATCAGATCCATGGAGGAATGAATCAGAGACCCGTTCAGGTGCATCTGAAAATGTTCATATCCTGTGTGAAATGTTAGAAAATCTTTGAAAATAGTAGATAAACAGTCTGAGCAGTCACTTTGGTGGATAACATCACTGGAGAAGTTTAGAATTGCTAGTCTCTACCTAGATTAAATAAATCAACCAACTAGGCAGGGCAATGTGATACAAGCCTAGAATTCTAGCAGATTAGAGATTGGAATTATGTAGTGATACCTTCTCTGGACCAGGTAGTATAATTTTGTCTTAATAAAGCAAACCAGTCAAGAAAGGAATACACAGTTGGAAGTTTGGGCTAATTTTGTCATTATGGTTTGAGAAGTCAAGTTTCCTATTGAAATGCAACACATATATAATATTCAGTTGTGTTTTAAATGCTCTCTTCTTTACAGAACATTCCTAGATGCAAAATGGCTCATGATTCCCATCCAAAATTTGAAAAAGTAAATAATCATCATTCTTTTGGATTCCAAAGAAATGATGAAGGATTACAAAAGGGTATCCCTGGAGAAAAAGCAAAGTTCATCTAATGTAAGACTATGTAGATTTTGCTAAATTAGAACGTAGATTTAAAATAAATATTTTGGTTTTGTTTGTAGTTTCATATTCTATATGATACTACAAAATTATTTTTAAGTAGAGTGTTTAATTGAAAAACTCACAAATGATTCTAACATTCTATTTGCCTAGAAGATTCTTTCAAAAGAGTTATAATTAAAAGTTATTTAAGAGATAATTCCATCAGTTCATATATAAAATGATAATGTGAATAATATAGACAGAGTTGCCAACAAATGGATGAAATTAATTTATAAATTAAGAAAAATAGCATTTTTTGAATCTTTGGTATAACATGGTATGAAGAGAATAATTGTGTGACATATTCTTTCTTCTACATATATGTAACACAGGAAGCAATTTCCTTAATTACGTGCCCCTTTATACAATGCGAAAAATGCTAGCTTTGAGGTTTGTTTTTATTTTTGTTTTGTTTTATTGGTTTGTCCTAGGGCTTGAACTCTGGGCCTGGACACTGTCTCTGAGCCTGTTTTTGCTCAAGGCTTGTGCCCTACCACTTCAACCTCAGTGCCACCTGTGTCTGGCGTTTTCTGAGAAGTTTATAGGAGATAAGAATCTAAGGAACCTTCCTGCCTGGGTTGACTTTCAACTGTAATCTTCCCATCTTAGCATCCTGAATATCTATGATAGTTAAAAAATTATAAAATATAAATAATATTTACAAGTGTTCTGATGTCAAGAATACCACTGGGAGTAAAATTTATGGAACCCACTTTATTGAGGTGTTCTTTCCAGAACAAGGAGGGCATCACACAGAGGTGTAGTATTATTTCACAATAGAGATAAGCTATTTGTGATGTGAATTAAGGGAATTTTGAGGTGCACCATACAAGTTGGAAACTGTTGGGCTAGGATGACTTTATGAGATAAATCTTGGGATTGATGGTCATAGAAATAATAGCTTACTTTGATAAACAATTGCTTACTCTTAAAGAATTAATTATTACAGATGTTTCATAGTTTTATCCTCTACCAGAATGTGGCTATTTTTCTGTTGACTTCTCAATCTGTATCACCCCATTGGAAACTGCATCTATTGCAGAATTATATAACATGCAAACACGTACTGTTTTCAATCTCTCAGATATGGAATGTTCAGAATTTGAAAATGAGTAGTTATTAGTCATAGGAATTTGAAGAACACATATATCCTGTCTTCTTAACAACTTATTTACTTTTAAAAGTTATGGGTTTCACCAGAATTAATCTGTTTTCAGTTTTAGCATGAGAAAGTACTATATTTATTCTTTTTTGAAAATATAGGCAAGTATATTTTGAAAATATTGTCAAGTTGGATAACATTCAAGTTGATGATCCTCTGATTAAAAAGGGATAATTAATTCAAATTAGATGCGAGCTAGTATTGATTTTTAAAAAGTTATTACATAAAGAATAATATTTATTATACTAATCCATGATATTTATTTCATGCAGCTTATTTTTTAAATTTTTTATTAGCAAAGTGATGTACAGTGTGGTTACAGTAATTGTAAGGTACTGAATACATGTCTTTTCAAACTTGTTACCCCCTCTCTCATTTTTCTCATAAATTTCTTTCACCCCAATACTCCTCACAAGTTGTAATGTACATTTCCAACATATTATTTTGTGAGTATTGCTATTAAATTGGTTTGTCCTTGGTCAAAGAAAATAGAAGTTACATAGTACATTAAAAACAACAATTGTAAATAAAAATCTCTGTTTCCATATCTTGGAGTTCATTTTGCTCAGCATCAGCTTACATGGACATATATATGCATAACAAAGCCACTGGAAAATAATAGTTTCATGGACACTATGTCATGAAAACAACATTTTAACTGTTATTGATGGTAAAGTTGGAATTAGCGTTGGTGAATTCGCGATTCTGATAAAGGAATTTCAAAAAAGTTTTAAAATTATGACAGGTAAATTTTAATTGTTCAAAGTTTTTAACAACATAGCCTATGAAGAAAATTTAAAATTGCCTGGGAAAAAAGGCTTTCATGCAAAGAAATCCATGGAGACTTAACTGAGAGGGAGCAATGTGGGTAAAGATGGCTCATTTTTACATTAAACAAACAAACCTCAGAAACCTTGCTATCAATCCTGTACGTTTCCTTGAGAATTGTCCTTACCCAGGAAATATACTCTTACTATGTGAAACAATGTTGTAGTGTAATTTAAATTCAAACTTCTTTAAAAAATAAGATATCAAAATTTGTGCATTGACCGTTAATTATCAAACAGTAATTCTCTGAAAAAGATAATTTGGGTCCAAATATTTAGGGAGAAAGTGCCCTCCACAATGAAAGAAGGTATTGGGTATACATTTTTTTGTTTGTAATATTTTCCAAAATGCCTTTGCATGTGAAATACTGAAAAAGAGAAAAAAATCTGATTGGATACTTCAAACCAATGATTTCATATTTCTAAGTATCTCATAAAAACATAATATCCTTATTAACATGAGATAGTGAGGACTTCTCTTATTACATTCGGCAAAAAGTTTTGGGATCAGAAAAGAATTGAGCAAATTGAAAAGGTAAGAAAACGTGGTCTTAGAAGCCGTAGCTCAGTGTATTGGCCTAAGCAGTGGAAAGAAGCCAAAACTTTTTGATATAGATTGTCATGATATTTTTGCTACCTAAAGTGATTTTACAGAGCGTATTTGCCTCACTACAATGTGGAATAGATTGAACGAAGACATGGAAATAAATTCCACATCCAAATAAAAGAGTTTTAAAAGAGAAACCATGAAGATGTAGCAGTGGGGGAGGCCTTATAGTCCTTCAGCTTCACTAGACTTGAAGCCAATAATCTGTGATTAATTGGAAATCACGCAAGAGCTAAGAAGAGGACATAGAAGTAGGACATAGAAGCATTGTCCTTTGTAACAGACACTGTCATCCAAGAAATGGGTGATTTAACTCTATTCTTCTCCATACAACTTGTTGAGCAAATGCAAAATGAAGACAAAAAATAATCTATTGAAATAATTTTCCAAAGAATAACTTCACTGTTTCTGATATGGTATCTAAGGAGAATATTAAGAGAGAAGATAAAAGTGGAGTATTTTTTTTTGTTTCCTCTAAGCATATTGTTAGCAAAATACATCTTTGAGGTTAGAAGTGATTGAAGCAAAAAGTGGTGGAGTATTTATTTTTGTGGGCACTTTAGACAAGAAGAATTTCAAGGTAAAAGAAAAAAGAATCCTAAATATTTGTGATCACAGCTTCTTGGACTGGTTTTTTGGAGACAAAGTTTTACATTAGAGTTTGTCCTCATTATCATAGATGTTGGGTTTTCGTGGCAACCAAATGCAAGGGGGAAGTTTAATGTACTCGCTTGGACAAGTAAACAGATTGATAGAAAAAAATGGCAGATAATATTTAGTGAATTACTTTGACCAATTACTTTGCCAGAAAAAAGAAGGAAAGATATAATTCAAAATCACTTGACTTAAAATTATGAAAATATAGTAATGAAGAGAAGAGATATGCGAGAAAACAGAGGATTGTTTTTTCTCCAGTGGAGTAATGGGTTCTTGATCTTGTTTCTATCATTCTATCTTCACAAGCTATCAAGTGCGGTTCAGGATTGGAGGATCCAGTTCAGACAAAGAGAACTCGAAGAAGAAAATATTTGCAGCAAATGTAGGTGATTTATAACCTTAGACAATCTATTTAAATCTGTTCAAAATTCTCCCCTACCCCGTACTGCCCTCTTTGAACAGTTTTTTTTTTGCTTTCCCAAGACTGCCTTCATTAACTGCTTAAAATTTTGAGAGGTTATATTCAAACTCCTAGAGATTGCTGTTTGGTTGTAATTTTTGTGTGATTTTTTTTGTTGTGTTTTTAAGCTGCATTTCAAAAGCTTGTGCAAGTATGTTACAATTAAATATGTCCATCTAATTGTCCAATGCTCCTGGATCAGAGTTACTCCTTCTATCATTCTGAACCAACCCCTTCTCCAAGATTTATTTCCAATTTACTACTTCCTTTATCACATGTGTACATTGAGTATTCTAGCTGTACTTGTCCCTTGTTCCATTTTTCATTCATTCTATGTCTTTACTAATATTCTTCTCTGGTTTCATCTTCCAGATAGTCATTCTCTTAAAATGTCTGTTAATATTTTTAAAGGTTTATACACATTCCATGGAGTTTCAATCCTGCAAATACTTGAACTTATGTCAACTTCTATTTCCATAATTCATTCATCTGCAATAAAAATTCGCAAGTCTGGAGACGTGAATCTTTAGTCAACAAGAAAGTTTAAAAATGGCTTAGAATGTATTCCTAACTACCAATTTTTATAAATGCCTTTGTACAATGGTTTGTGATTATTTTATTTTACATGGGATAGTATTTTCTGCTACCTATATGTTTTGGAAAAAAGAAAAATAATAATTACTACTATAGAGAAATATGATAGATATAGAAGACAGATTTTATGTTTGTCACATCTCTGATGAGTACCCATATTCAAGACTTCAAGTCATAGTTTTTACTATGTTAGACAGACAGGGAAAACATAAAACAACATATGATAAGGCAACTATTTGCGACTTTTTAAAATGTACCTCATTATGTGATGAAATTTACTTTATTAGCTAATGTTTGGGTTTGAAACATGGGAGGCTGATCTATTTAACACATTTCTGCAAGGCACCTACTGAACAACACAAAGGGTGGGTGGTATTATTTCTACACTTTAATGAATGGTTGAAACTATTTGACATTAGTGCTGGGTAAATAAATCCACTCTATTGTAAATTGCTCCCTCCACTTGAAAAACTTTTAATGTCACTAAGTATCATCTACTTGTCAAATGTTATTTTGGCGAATGTGATTTTAAAAAGTTTATTTGAAAAGGAGTATACTTTCAGGAGATTAAATGTAGGTTATAATTGGATTGAGAATGACAACATTTTTATACTACAGAACCAAGTTTTACTGAAGTACCAGTGTTTTGAAGCACTAAGGATCTTCTCAATTAATGTTTTTTCTGAATTATATTTGACCTCGAAGTCAAATTTTTCTGGCCTTGGTAGACCAATTATGGATCTATCATTCCAGGAACTATTTTTTTGGCCTACATATGCTGGACTGAAATATTTCATTAATCGTTAGGAGAGAGGTATTAAAAGTAATCTTGTGAAATTTGTGATCTTGCTCACTCATATGGGCTGGTCATCTGTAAATTGGAAATTTGAATTACAGTACTTTCTCTCAGAATTTTTTTATCTCATCTTTATGTTGTCTTGCATTTCACAATTGCTTACTGCTAATTCCTATGTCTCAAGGAATTGAGGACCTGAAATATTATAGGAAATGAGAATTTGAAATGGGTCTTCAATTACTTTCTGATGGCATATTGCATGGGCCTAGGTGAGACATCTTGCCCTTCTTATCTGATGATGTGGATAACTGGGACCTGGGATACTAGGAACCCTGGGTCCTGCAAAAGAATAATACTTTTTCGAAATAACATCAGCAAAATTTGGGTTCAAAAATATGATTCAAAAATAGTTTGGGACCAGAGAGTTAAACAATAAACAGAGCAGCAGTGTAAAATTCCTTATAGATTAGAGGAAAACAACATTGTTTTTTTACCATGTGAATTAAGATGACCAAGAATATTTAGAAGGTATCCCAAAAGACATTGCATTGATACTTTTATATTCTAATATATACTCTAAACCTAATTATTTATATTCCAATTGTATTTATTGGAATAAATAAATATAAATTTATTTCTCAAATTATCAACTGATTCTAGTAAGTTTCACTGTGTAAAATATAAAATCAGCACATATAAGTATAAATTATATAAGTATATGTAATATAATAAAAAGGCACATGTTTTGCATTGTTCTGTTGTTGTTAGGATATCAACGGCAACTCTGTTTTAAAGTTTTATTCCATTATCTCTACCTCAGTGTTTGGTAGGGTTAGGCCTAAAGATTTACCATTTGTAGATTTACAGACTGGAGGCAAGAGGAAACAATGTGATAAAAATATTACCAATTTAAGGCCTAAAATCGAGGAGAAATATATGGACTTCTCCTGCAGCTATGGAAATATTTGGTGATGTAAATGCTGTAGTGTAAGTTCCTGCCTGGTTGGAAGGTAGACAGACCAGGACTTTAGGTAATCATGCATATGAATGATTTTTCACCTTCTTGGCTTTAGCTACTTTTGAAATGATAGGTATAATAAACAATTATATTTTGATAAAATACCTTCTAGTCTGAACAGTGCTGTCTGAACTGTTCATCTCTCTATGATCCCTTGTAACTAAGATTAATTTTGTTGCAGTAAGACAATCTTTGCTGTCAGGGTAAGATACTCTGGTGTGTCTGTTCCTACATGGAAGAATGGGAAAGGGTCAGGGAGACATTTGTGCCAGTAAGACCTCATTTGGGACATTTTAAGCTGCACAAGTTTAGAAGTAGCTCTTGAGCAAAGCTTACTTTGAATCCCTTAGCTCCACAAATCTAACTCAGTTGGACAAATAAATAAGTACTTGAAAAAGCCATCACCTTTGGACCTAGCTATAAAGGCTTCAAAGTATGATCAGGTTTAAAATGAAAAAGACTTAAAATAGTCATTGACAAAAAAGTTTGAAATGTGAGCAATTGATTAAACAATATACATTTTTCCCCACTCTACACAGAATTTTAGGGAAATAAGATCAATAGCATTGCTAGGAACAATAAGGTTTCCTTGTTACAAATAGGCAACGAAAGATATATGCCTATATTAAGATTGCATCATTAACTACTTAAATTTACAAGATACTATATGCTTCAGCAGCACATCTACCCAAATTGCAACAATACAGAGAATTACATGGCACTTCCACAAGGATGATATGGAAATTTGTGAAGTATTCTTCGGATTCAAGAAATGAAAAACAGTTATTAAAAAGTTGATTACAAAGATACAAGTGAAAGAATACATTTAGTTCATGGAATTAAAAGTTTGTCTTCAGTGTATTAACTCTTCATCTTAGAAAGGCCTTTACATAGCGTAACCTTTACAAAACATTTGAAATTAGATAACATTGTCATTTTATCCCAAAGAAATAAAATACTATAAGGACCTAGGAAAAACGGAATCTTAAACTGTTTCTATATGGAATGCAATCTGAAAGGACACATTTATTATTGAACCTATATATTATAAATCAATGTAGAATTCAAAGTATTATATTTGGAGAGAATGAAATAGATTTTGGACATTATACAAACAGAATACAGACTATTTTAAAATAAACTTTTTCAGACAAGTACCAGAAATATTTTTAGTTTCTTTACTACTCATTTCAACAGGTAAGTTAAACCTATTTCTGATTTTAAAAAATCACAAACTCTGCAGAAATCATTATAGATATATACAAACAAGTCTTGAATACATTTTGATATCAAAGTCAGGCAATTCACTTGGAAGAATACCATGGAATCCATGAATTTTTACAGTAAGATATTGCTGTTACTTTGTATTGTGAGAATATTTTGGAAGGACACAAAGATGGACCATCATTTTTGAAATTTAAGAAACTTAACCGAACCATTACAACATATGAGAACAATTTCAACAGCCTTCCACAACTTCAAAGATGTAGTGATACATATTATGCTTTTTGCAATATCAAATGCAGTTTCTTCCAAGTTGTTCTTCAGACCTGGTTTGATAAAATGGTTCAACAGAAGGCAATCCAGCATATTTTTTTTACCTCTATTCCCAGCAGCAAGATGCAAGGGGGTCAAGAGGCATTTAGTTTGGACATTGGTATCTGCATCATGATGAAGTAAAAAAGAAGCAATTCTGGTATTATTCCATGTATAAGCACTGTGCAGGGGTGTCCGGCCATCGACAATTATTTCATGAATATCTGCCTCGAGCCACCAACTCATGGACAATGTCTAAGTGTCCATTGTAGGCTTGCCAATGAAGTGGGGTATACTCATCCTCATTCCTAATATTCACATGAGTGGTCTTTTTGGAAAGTAGTGTCTACACTGTAGTAAGCTGAGTATTTTCGGCAGCCCAACGAAGAAATTTGCTTGGATCCTTCTCCATCTTTTTTCTTGCAAATGATACCATTCCTCACTTTTTCATCTTGTTCCTTGTCTTCATCAGAATTGCCTAACCAGTGACTTTGAGTACCACTGGGAATGAGGTGCCTATGTATTTCCCCAATAATTCACATTGGTTGAACTGGTCAGAAAAATCCAATGAATTTTCTGCTTCTGTTTTTTCACCATGATTTGTTTTCTCTTTTTCCATGTTTTCTATTCTAAATTATTCTCACTGGTGAATAGGGAATTGATAGAGAAAAGAGAAAGATTTTCCTCTATATTCAAAGTTATAGGCTGAAAATGATGACCAGTGGTGTCTTCATGTGCAGCTTATTCTAGGAATGAGAAAATAGGAAATAATGCTTTCTATGAAAATGATTGGGATAATGGCAGAGCAGAAAGTGAAATGATGCAAGCAAAAATATAAAAGCAAAATAAATTAAGATAATTATGGAGCAATCATATTATCTATGAGAACCATGAAAAAGAGAGAGGAAGAGAAAGATGTACAATGACCTAGCTAGCCACAAATTCCATCCATGCCTCTGATCAATTTATAGAGGAAACAATTTTATTTTTAAAAAAGAGATGGAAATAGAATTTATGTATTTACTTGAAATTAGTAAATACATTTTATTAGCCTACCCAAAGATACATAGCTTTGACTAAATTACAGACAAGAATATAAATCCTTGACAATTCTAGTAACAGATCTGACAAATCAGTTAAATCACACTTTTCCTGTACAATGAACGAATGTGTCTATTCTAGAAAAGCAGCTAGAGAAAGAAGGCCGATTGTATCTGTAACAAAACTTTGTGGAAAATTGTATTGAGGATTACTTACTGGTGATCCACTTGCACTGGAAGCGTGATTCTGAACTATTGCTTGCTGATTCTGAATTATTGCTTTAATCATTATATTCTCCAGGAAGAAAAAGTGAGATTTAATTGATAGCAAAGAACTACTAATACATTTTGACTTCTCATTAAGCACCTTCAATCATCAAAATCACATGAAGACAATAGACAGGCCTACTTATTTTAGATGAAAATGTGTGTCTTTACAAAAACAAGAAATTTAAGTAGTCATACAAAGGACTTCTATTTTATTACTGCGTTATACTTTTCCCTAATGTTGGGCAACAATAAATAATGGACCTATTAGAAAGCTCTTATACCTCATATGTTCAATAGTGAGTCCTCTTATATTATATCATGGTATTTTTTGTTTAGGGCCTTAAGAAGAAATTTACTACCATGAATTTCTGACAGGACAATATCATCACTATACATCTTGTTTCTATACACTCAGTTTTAAATTACTATCTAAGTATGTGCATTAATAACTAT
Source organism: Dipodomys spectabilis (assembly GCF_019054845.1). NCBI lineage: Eukaryota > Metazoa > Chordata > Mammalia > Rodentia > Heteromyidae > Dipodomys > Dipodomys spectabilis. Next base: position 489,537 of record NW_024871063.1, read on the forward strand.
AGAGGAAAAAGAAGCCACATGGTGGCTTTTGTTTTTAATCCTAGCTAATAAGAAAGATGAAATCTGAGGATTGTGGTTTGAAACCAGAAAAAGCAGGGGAAAAAAAGGCCATTAGATTCTGATTTGAAAGTAACCAGCAAAAGCTAGAAATGGAGCTGTGGGAAAGCAGTAAAATGCTAGCCTTGAGAAAACTAAAACAAAAAAGTAACAAATTCTGGGACAGAGCCAGGCCCTGAATTCAAGCCTTAGTATTAAAACCAAACAAATTAATTAATAAATTAATTAAAATAAATTAAGTGGTCATTTGTGGAGAGGCAAGTACAATGAAACATGCATGGTGACTAGATTGTGTACTTTTTTTAATAAGGAAAACTATCATTTGTACTAATCACTAATATTTTATTTGAACTTTTTTGTATAATAAACTCTGAATGTATATGTGTGTGTACATGTGCACACATGTGTGTATATTTATATGTGCGCGTGTGCTGATGCAATGTTGTTTGCCAATGTGGACAGGGTGAGGTTGAAAAGAGCTGTGTTGCAATGTTTTTATTTACCAGCATTCTGTCATGTCATTTTATTGGAACCACCCTTCTGTACATATATATATGTCAAATAATGTCATCATAATCAAAATATTTACAACATTAAGTTAGATAAAAGAGATCACTTTCAATTCCTTTTATATGTTAGGTAGGAAGATACAGAAATAATTAGGTAGTAAGTTATTTCTGTAAGATGACTGTCAGTACAAAATATGTATTTGACCTCTTAAATTGGTCATACTTTTACATATACGCATTGAGTGTGTTTGGCCAACTTGACCAAACAGGTATTACTCTCTGGTTAATCCTATAAAACACAAAGTGGATAAACTCTTTCCGGATTTCTATTGAAAACAACTTTCTTCGTAAGATCATATCTATTCTCACTAAGATAATCTACCCTGTATTTATTAGGTTTGAATATCCCATCATATTGACTGAAAATCAGTATTGTGGATATGCTTGTTAGATATACCTTTCAAAAACAAACAAACAAAAAGCATGTGTCACCTCCAGATTGTGGATGCATTTGAAGTTGTTTTGTACCTGCAATGAGATCTTCACTAATGTTTCTTTTATGAGAGTAACTATCACAACATTAACAAATAAGGCTTTTTGAATCTTTTCCAATATAAATAACATCCTAGAGTGAGTCTTGTAATTTCTGAAGACCCTTTGAATATTTTAGTATTATTTAAGTTCATTGACTATAGAGCAAAAATCATTTCTGAAATAAATATTGTTAAAATCTGAAAATGTAAGTGGGTATATAGGATTTGTGCATCATTTTATGAAAAACCAGTTCTTATGAAACTAAATAAAATAGAATAAAAGAATGTAAGTGAATTGGGTAAGCTATTATTATAACTTGGTTTTCTATTAACATAGTCCTTTGAATAGATGATTCAGTTAAATTATTTCATTTGTGTCACTGCACTTCTTATTTTTAGAATCTTTGTAGTTATAAGAGTGAATTTGTAGTATAAATAAGGGTCTTTTAAAATGGATTAAGCTTGTCTTTTGTGTCCTACTCCTAAGAAAATGAGTTATTTTCAAGCTTTAATAGTTTATAATTTAATCTTCAGTATCATAAGGCATTAAAAATGCAATAGAATTGATGTCTTTTCTTCATAAAAGAAAGGCAAATCCATTTCCTAACAAATGGGGCGATGTCATTCTTTCTGATGGAGGCATAGAATTCCATTTTGTATATATAACACATTTTCTTGATCCATTCATCTACTGAGGGGCATCTGTTTTGGTTCCATATCTTAGCTACCGTAAATAATGCGGCAATAAACATAGTTGTGCTGGTAGCTTTATAGTGGTCTTGTTTGTGATCATTTCGGTAAATGCCCAAAAGTGGGATTGCTGGGTCATAGGGGAGCTCTAGGTGGAGTCTTTTGAGGAACCTCCATACTACTTTCCAAAGTGGTTGAACAAGTTTACACATCCACAACAACGTAGTAAATATCCCGTGTGTCTACATCCCCTCCAGCATCTGTTGTTACTAGAGTTCTTGATTATATCCACTCTAACTGGGGTGAGGTGGTATCTCACTGTTGTTTTGATTTGCATTTCTTTTATGGCTAGGGAATTTGAGCATTTCTTCATGTGTCTATTGGTCATCCTTCTTTCCTCTTCAGAGAAGTTAATAGTCTAGGAAATTTGTTTAACAGGATCCTAGCAAATAACTTACCAAACATGCAAAAAGATAGACCTATTCAGATACAAGAATCTGTTATAACTCCAAGTAGACCAGACCATAACCGGACATCCCACCATCACATTATAATCAGCACAAGATAAATTCGGACCCAGGAAAAGGTCCATAAAATTGTCAAAAAGAAAAGAACAATCACCTATAAAGGGAAACCAATGAGAATCACCTCAGATTTCTCAGCAGGGACAATGAAAGCCAGAAGAGCCTGGAATGATGTATGCCATGCCCTAAAGACAAACAACTATCTAGAAAGAATACTGTACAAGCTAAACTCTCCTTCATAACCGAAGGTCAAATAGAAACCTTCCATAGCAAAGAAAATTGAAACAATATATCTCCACCAATCCAGCCCTACAAAAGATACTTAAAGATGACCTACACCTAGAAAACCAACAAGACCACAATAAAGGCTAAGAAAGCACACCAAAATTGAGAATCCAAGAACCATAGGAAGAACCCAGTTGTCTCAGCCCACAAGAAGGTGTTATCCACCTGCCATTTTATCAAAGGCAGGAACTCCCAAATAGCTCAGAGTCCTATCTCAATATTAATGGGATTAACTCTCTAATTAAGCGACATAAACTGTCTAATTGGGTTAAAAAGCAAGATCCTTCTATCTGCTGCCTTCAGGAGTCACACATTGCTAATAAAAACAAACACATTTTGAATGTGAAAGACTGGAACAAAATCTACCAAGCAAATAGCCCCCACAAACAGGCAGGAATTACTATCCTAATAGCAGATAAAATAGACTTCATATTAAAATTACTTAGAAGAGATAAAAAGTTCACTACATACAAATTAAGGGAACTCTCCTTATGGAGGAAATTACAATTCTAAATCTGTATTTGCCAAGCAACGGAGCAGCCAAATATATCCAAGAAACACTACTTCCCTCAAATCTCATATAGATCCAAAGACATTAATTGTTTTGGGACTTTAACACACCACTATCCCCACTGGATCGATCAACTTGGCAAAAACTCAACAGAGAAACCGCAGACCTACACAACTGCATAGATCAACTAGATTTAACAGACATCTACTGAGTATTTCACCCAACAATATCAGAATACACGTTCTTCTCAGCAGCCAATGGAACATTTTCCAAAATAGACCACATTTTAGCTCACAAAGCATACTTGTCCAAATTTAGAAACATTGAAGTAATACCTTGCATTCTCTCACACTAAAAGGGAATCAAATTAGAACTCAACACCAAAAGCCACCAAAGAAAGTCCTGTAACACATGGAGGCTGAAAAACACTGTTGAACCACCAGTGGGTCATGGAAGCGATTAGAAATGAAATTCAAGTGTTCATGACATTCATCAAAAAGGAGCACACAAACTGCCAGCTCCTCTGGGATAGAGCAAAGGCAGTACTCAGAGGCAAGTTTATAGGTCTGAGTTTCTACATCAATAAATTGGAGAGATCTGAAACCAACAATTTAATGAGACAGCTAAGCCTCCTTGAAAAAGAGCAGCAAGATAAACCTCAATCTAGTAGACGGAAAGAAATACTTAAAATTAAATCAAAATTAAATGAATTAGAATCCAAAAAATCCATAGAAAGAATCAACAATACAAAGAGATAGTTCTTTGAAAAAATTTACAAAATAGACACACCTTTAGCTAATCTTATTAGAAAAAAAGAGAACATACCAAATAAACTTAGAGATGAGAATGGAAACACCGGAGAAACAATCAAGATTCATAACATTATAGGGGAATACTTCTCAAAACTTTATGCTAATAAGTTTGAGAACTTGGCAGACTTCACCTTTTCCTAGCAAATATCGACATGCCGAAACTAAACCAAGATGAGTTAAACCATCTTAACAGGCCCATATCCAGCATTGAAATAGAAACAGCAATAAGAGACCTCCCATCACAGAAAAGCCCAGGACCAGATGTTTTATAGCAGAATTATACAAGGCCTTCATAGCAGATCTCACACCAATACTCCTTCAACACTTCAATTAAATTGAAAGAGAAAGTTCACTACCGAATTAATTCTATGAAGCCTTAATTACCCTCATCCCCAAAACATGCAGGGAATCATCAAAGAAAGATAATTATAGACCCATATCATTGATGAACATTGATGCAAAACTTCTCAACAAAATTTGGCCAATCAACCACAATAATTCATCTAATAAAATCATACCCCACTATCAAACAAGATTCATTTCAGGGATGCAAAGCTGGTTCAATATACGAAAAACAATATAATTCATCACATCAACAAGAGCAAGGATAAGAATCACATGGTTATCTCAATAGAGTCAGAAAAAGCATTTGACAAGATCCAACACCCCATTATGAGGAAGGTTCTGAAAAAATTAGGAATCCATGGAACATTCCTCAATACAATAAAGGCTTTATATGACAAACCTACAGCCAGCCTTGTACTCAATGCTGAAAAACTAAAGCCATTTCCTCTAAAATCAGGAATGATACAAGGATGTCCACTCTCTCCACTTCTCTTCAATCTAGTATTAGAATGCCTAGCTACAGCAATAAGACAAGAGGGAAACATAAAGGGGATGCAAATAGGGAAAGAAGAAGTAAAACTTTTCCTCTTTGCAGATGACATGATCCTGTATTTAAAGAATCCCACAGACTTCACTCCCAAATTACTGAAAGTGATTCAAAACTTTGGCAAAGTAGCAGGGTATAAAATAAACACTCAAAATCAATGGCTTTTATATATGCCACTAATAAGAAAAGTGTAGCTGAAATTAAGAAAGCAACTCCATTTGTATAGCCCCACCAAAAATAAAATACCGAGGAATTAACTTAACCAAAGAAGTGAAAGACCTCTATGATGAAAACTTTAAAAACCTGAAAAAGGAAATCAACACAGAACTTTAAAAATGGCCAAAAATCCCATGCTCCTGGATTGGAAAGATCAACATTGTGAAAATGGAAATACTTCCCAAGGCTATCTACAAATTCAATGCAATACCTATCAATATTCCAACCAAATTCTTCAAGGAAATGGAAAAGGCAATCCCAAAATTGATATGAACAATAAAAACCATGAATAACAAAAACAATACTTAACAGAAAGAAAATGCTGGAGAAATATCAATACCAAATTTCAAACTCTACTACAAAGCCATAGTAATCAAAATATCTTGGTACCGCACAAGAACAGACCTCAGGACCAATGGAATAGAATGGAAAACCCAGAAATGAACTTAAAGACCTATAACCATGTAATCTTCGATAAGGGAGCTAAAAAAAAAAAAAAAAAGAATGGAAGAAAGTCAGCCTCTTCAGTAAATGGTGCTGGCAAAATTGGTTAACTACTGTAGAAAAATAACGCTAGATCCTTTTGTATCACCCTGAACCAGAATCAACTCCTAATGGATCAAAGACCTCGGATTCAAAGCAGACACTCTGAAAACATTACTGGATGGAATAGGAGAAACCCTAGGTTTCCATGGCACAGGCAAAAATTTTCTTGATATCTTTTTAAACCAATTGTATTCACAAGTTGGAGAGTCTTTAATTCTTGCTTAGGTCTTGGTGTCTATAATTTTTAACCTTTCGTTTCTAACATTAATGATAGGTCAGACTGCATTTTTTGCGTATATGAAAGGTAAAATATTTATCTGGGTTCAAATGTGATTTTTATATCAGTCTTCCTTTAATAGCATTTTAAAGTTGTAAATTTCTCTCAAAATGTTGGGTATCAAAAGCAATCCAAATACGTCTAATGGTAATCAACTTAGGTGAGCTACAATGTGGAAATGATTGGTCCATAAGCCCTGCAGTCTGTTTCCAGCAGGAATTGGGCAGGTCATTCTTTCAGTAAGACTGAGTTAACCAGAGATGGCGTCCCCAGGCAGTGCAGTGTTGAGTCATGGGTAAAATATGATTTTTACTATTTTGAGCTAGAAATCAAGAACGTTATAGTTTAGCAGTTCCTTTCACAAGGGAGGTGTAAATTGATTATGACCGTGGAGTTTTCATATTACAGTTACCTATTTTCTAACAAAGTGAAATATTATTAGAGTCTACACAATAATTCTGGGTAATTTTCCTAGAATTAGTAGACTATGTGCTGGTATTTTAGTCATAAAATAGAATGAAGTTATTTGATACAGTGGGAGATGGACCTTAGGCTAACACTTACCATGTGTGCAATGTTGTACTAGTAATTCCAACTCTAAAGACTTCAATATCATTATCTGAGAGTTCAAAATGGAAATAGTTACACTTTATGGAATTATTGTGAGGATTAAATTAGATATCATAGGTTAAGTACTTGGAAAAAAATCAATTAGCTTTTGGCACATTCTACCTGTTATTTTATCATGTAATGAATTCTAATATTTTACTGAGATTTTATATTGTGTATCTTTATGATGTGCAATGTGATGTATTGATATTCATTTTATTGGTCACTTTTCTGTCACTATGAGGAAAATAACTGCAAAGAAAATTTCTGAGGAGGAAACTATTATATTGAGTCAAGGTTTAAGAGAACACAATTTAAGAACAGATGTCTCCATTGTTTTTAATTTTATTTTTTATTATCTTAAACAGTTGTACAAGGGAATTTCCATTCAACAAATCAGTTTTAAGTACAATGGATCTTTATATAACTTCCCCTTATCCTTCCAAATTTCACCCCCACTTTAATGTTTTTCTAGTTTCATTCTATCGGCATTGAATAGTATGCCTTCATTCTCTTCCTCCATCACACTCTTTATTCCTTCCTTTTGACTTCCCTTCACATCTTCCAAGTGATAGTTTCCTAGTATTGATTTTGTGGGATTAAAAGTTCAATTTTATAAGAAATTACACCTTTTAAATACCCCTCTGCAAATAGCATGCTTTGGTTAATATTGTTGTGTAAACTTGTATAAAGTTCTAGCTTCCAAATATGAGACAGAACATGGCTCCCTTGTGTGTCTGGCTCTGACTTAGTTTACTTAACATATTTTTAGATATATCCATTTATTTGCAAATAATTTAACAGTCTTCATAATGGATGGGTACAATCCAGTTATGTATATGTACCATACTTTCTCCAAGCATCCCTCCACCAAAGGGCATCTGGGCTGTGTCTATAACTTGGCTATGGTGAATAGTGTAGCAGTGAACATGCTTCTGAAAGTGATTTCATTGTAACCTTTTGGAAGAATTCATCACTATCTTTCCGGGAGCAATCCTCTAGACAGTTTTCCAGAATAAGCACATGCCTTCCTTCATCTCCATCACAACGTTTTTCAAGTCCTCAAAAACACACTACTCCTTACAGGTCTCAATAAGCTAAAACACACTGTGCCCATATTCTTTCAATATATTTTTTCATAATTGTACATATAATTTAGTGAGAACCTTCTATGCAATCCTAATGTGAGAATGCGGGACGTGACAAGAGAGTAAAAGTAAGAAATATGCAATTTAAGTTATCATCATATTGAAATCTTTTTCAGCTCTAACTCATAGCCTCACATACTATTATTTTAATCTTTATTTGATTACTTCATCTATCACCTAAATTATAACAGGTGATTTAAATACAAAGGCAAAAATGTGTGCTTTGATTTTGACACTAATGTGTGAGGATGCACAATATGTGAAAATAGATGGATTGGAATTAATAGCTATTATCTATTTTGTTAATGTAGAGATGGTTTTCCCAAACTGATTCTCACAATTCACATTCCATTCAACAACAAGAAACGTGTGACAATTCCCTTTGTTTTGATCCTTATTAACTTTTTTTTCCTTTTTGTTTTATAATGAAGGATGATTTTATAAATTTCTGTAGATACAAAAATGTGATAAAATATTTCTACATGTATGCATTGATATATACATACACACATATATTACACAGGTTATAATGATCATTTATAACTGCTGTAATGGTACAATTTACTAAGTTATTAAAAACATCGACGGCTCTTGCCTGGATTCCGGAGGCTGAGATCTGACGACCATGGTTTAAAGCCATCCTGGGCAGGAAAGTCCGTGAGTCTCTTATGTCCAAACAACCAACCGAAAATCAGAATTGGAACTGTGGCTCAAAGTAGTAGAGTGGTAGCCTTGAGAGAAAAAGTTCAGGGACATCATCCAGTTTCTTAGTTCAAGAAATAAAATCTACCCCAAAAAAATCTATTTAATTTACACCTGTTAAGTAGAGTATTTCCATTACCCAACTGAACATCCATGTTCATTTGCAGTGTAACTTTGTTTTGTCTGAAGTACCTCAAAACATTATCACTTAAGCAGAAAGCATTGCAACGTGGGTTCATTCTATCTGTCTCATGGACTTTTCTCCACTCACATATTAAAATGTTACAATTTATTTAAAATCATAACTTTTTAATACCCATAATAGATTTTGAATTGAGTGTCTTGTGCCCCTAAATGGTCCTCCTAACACTTTGTCATGTCCTCAGCCCTAAATTATCCTGATTATTTTTCATATAGAATTTGGCTTCCTACTTGTGTATGATCTTGGGCTCAGCCCATTTTATGTTATTCTTCCTGAAATTTATAATAACAGGTGAATGGCATTGTGTACAGATATTTCTGTCCAGTCTGGGCTTTAACCACTATCCTCACAACAGTTCACACTCCCATGTACTCAGGATTTTCATAAGCTTGTCATAGCTTTTTTTTTTTAATCATTGCATTTCCTGCAGGTTCGTGAGTACTGAATTAATTTGTGTTTTCTTGGGTTGTTTTGTTTAATTTGAATGTATGTGTTGAGTTTTTCCTCACTTTTCCTTTTGTTTCTTTCACTCAAGTTCTTATCTAAAATTCTGAGAAACCAATTCTTCTTTCTCAAGATAGTCAAGGTGAACATTATTTATTCCAAAGCAACTTTAGTAATATTTAAACACCTTCATATCTATGAATGGTATACAAATGCTAAATGCTGTGAAGGGCCTTATTATTTTCACAGCAGTCCTTAGCATACACAAACAGATCATGAAATAGATGAAGATAATATAACTACAGATACTGGCCAGGAGGAGAAAAACCTAGTATTAATTGTTTGACAGAGGCTTCCCTTCTGGAGAAAGAAATATGCTGCTTGATGCAGGATTACACAAAATCATATTGCTAGGAGGATCCTAAATGATAATCTAATACTACAGAGTTGTGAGAGATGAATTGACCTCCTGAATAATATACTTTTGGGTCAACTAAAAGCAGGCTTCCAAAAAGAGAGTAGATTTTAGAGAAATGTGATCAATTTTATGGAAATAGGTCCTTAGCTGATTTTGTTAATTTGTGAAGTAATACAGGGAAATAAAGTACAGCAAGGTAAAAAAATAAAGAACTTCCTTAAGATAGTGTTCTAGCACAAAACTGGTGCTATCTTCATCTCAAATGGGCAGAGTAAGCCCGAAAAACACTAGAAAAATGGCAAATCCGGTTATCTCAATTCCCAATCTTGATAATCAGGGGTCAGATCAGATAATGAATAATCCAGAGGAGAGTTCCCAAATAGCTCTACAAACACTGGTGGCAAACATGATAAATGAGAAGTTTGACAACTTACAAAGGACTCTGTATGAGCGTGATAGGGAGAGAGAGGAAGCATCCCAAAAGTGTATACAGGAATATCATAAGCGTGAGGAAGCTACTCAAAAACTGATACAGGATTTGCATGAACAACTTGAAAATACTCAAAGAGAAAGGGAGGAATGGCGTGAGCAGGCTGAGAACACTCAAAGAGAACTGCAGGAATCCCACGAAAGGGAGGAAAGAGAGCTGCAGAAATCCCACAAACGGGAGCAAGCTAATCAAAGAGTAATACAGCAATTGAAAGACCAGGTAGAGAACACACAAAGAACACTAAAGGCATTCATGGAATCCATTAACAAAGAGCTGAAGGAAGTCAGGGAGACCACAAAGGGAATGCTGAATGGAACCCAACAGAAGGAATGGGAGTCCAAAGAAACCATAACCAATCAACTAAGTGATTTGAGAACAAACACTGAACACAAAAATCATTCTTTGAAGCCATCATAACCCTCATCCCAAAACCAGGCAGGGACACATCAAAGAAAGAGAACTATAGACCCATTTCTTTGATGAACATTGATGCAAAACTTCTCAACAAAGTTTTGGCCAATCGACTTCAACAATTCACCCAAAAAATCATACACCACGATCAAAAAGGATTCATTTCAGGGATGCAACCTGGATCAATATACGCAAATCAATTAATATTATTCATCACATCAACAGGAGCAAGAATAAGAACCAAATGATTATCTCAATAGATGCAGAAAAAGCATTTGACAAGATCCAACACACCTTTATGATGAAGGTTTTGGAAAAATTAGGAATCCATGGAACATTCCTCAGTACAAAAAGGCTGTATATGACAAACCTACAGCCAGCATTATACTCAATGGTGAAAAATTAAAGCCATTTCCTCTTAACTCAGGAACAAGACAAGGATGCCCACTCTCTCCACTTCTCTTCCATCTAGTATTAGAATGCCTACCTACAGCAATAAGACAAGATGCAGACATAAAGTGGATTCAAATAGGGAAAGTAGAAGTAAAACTCTCCCTTTTTGCAGATGACATGATCTTGTATTTAAAGAATCCCCTAGATTCCACTCCCAAATTACTCAAGCTGATTCAAAACTTTGGCAAAGTAGCAGGGTATAAAATTAACCCCCCAAAATCAATGGCTTTTCTGTATGCCAACAATGAGAAAAGTGTGGCTGAAATTAGGAAAGCAACGCCATTTGTAATAGCCCCACAAAAAATAAAATACCTAGGAATTCACCAAAGAAGTGAAGGACCTCTATGATGAAAACTTTAAAATCTTGAAGAAGGAAATCAACACAGAACTTAAAAAATGGCAAAACCTCCCATGCTCCTGGATGGGAAAGATTAACATCGTGAAAATGGCAATACTTCCCAAGGCTATCTTTAAATTCAACACAATACCTATCAAAATTCCACTCTCATTCTTCAAGGAAATAGAAGAGGCAATCCAAAAATTCATATGGAACAATAAAAGACCCCGAATAGCAAAAACGCTCCTCAACGGAAAGAACACTGCTGGAGGAATATCAACACCCAATCTCAAACTCTACTATAAAGCCATAGTAATCAAAACAGCTTGGTATTGGCATAAGAACAGACCTCAGGACCAATGGAATAGAATTGAAAATCGAGAAATGAACCTACAGACCTATAGCCATCTAATCTTCGATAAGGGAGCTAAAACAATAGTATGGAAGAAAGACAGCCTCTTCAGTAAATGGTGCTGGCAAAATTGGTTAACTACATGCAGAAAACTAAAGCTAGATCCTTATATATCACCCTGCACCAGAATCAACTCCAAATGGATCAAAGACCTTGAACTCAAAGCAGACACCCTGAAAACATTACAGGATGGAATAGGAGAAATCCTAGGTCTCCTTGGCTCAGGCTGAAATTTTCTGAATAGAGACCCGGAAACAAAGCAAATCAAAGAGAGGTTGGACAAATGGGATTCCATGAAGTTGCAGAGCTTCTGCAGGGCAAATGACATAGCTAGCAAGCTCAATAGAAAGCCCACGGATTGTGAGAAGATCTTTACTAGCCATACAACGGACAAGGGTCTCATATCTAAAATATACTTGGAACTCAAAAAATTAACCCCCCAACAACAAATCCTCAAAGAAACAACTGCCCAATAAATAAGTGGGCGAAAGACTTAAAGAGAAACTTCTCTGAAGAAGAAAGAAGGATGGCCAATAGACACATGGAGAAATGTTCAACATCCCTAGCCATAAAAGAAATGCAAATCAAAACAATATTGAGATACCACCTCACTCCAGTTAGAACGGCAAAAATCAAGAACTCTAACAACAACAGATGCTGGAGGGGATGTGGACAGAAAGCAACCTTACTTCATTGTTGGTGGGAATGTAAACATATTCAACCGCTTTGGAAAGCAGTATGGAGGTTCCTCAAAAGACTTCACATAGAACTCCCCTATGACCCAGCAATCCCACTTTGGGGCATTTACCCAAATGTTTACAAACAAGACCACACTAAAGCTACCAGCATAACTATGTTTATTGCAGCATTATTTACCATAGCTAAGATATGGAACCAACCCAGATGCCCCTCAGTAGATGAATGGATCAAGAAAATGTGGTATATATACACAATGGAATTCTATGCCTCCATCAGAAAGAATGACATTTCCCCATTTGTTAGGAAATGGAAAGGCCTGGAAAAAATTATATTAAGTGAAGTAAGCCAGGCCCAAAGAAACATAGGTCCCATGGTTTCCCTTATTTGCAATATCTAGTATATGTATGAGTCAAGCGGAAAAGGTCAGATAATGTGATGTTAGGAAAATGAAACCTTAAATATGTATTTTAATGTTTTTTTCTTTCATGCATGTGTTTCTAACGCATTTATAAGATTATTTCTTTGTTGCTTTGTATGTCCCTCCCCCACAGTGTAACCCCCGCTTTCACTATATTTGATGTCAGTATAACTTGTGCAGGAGATGGGGAAAAACAAGTCATTGAAGGATTCAGGTGGGAGAGTTCCGGGAAGATGGCGGAGGAGAAGCTGGAATCTGAACAAGCTCTCGCATAGAAAGCAGTTTTAGAGTTCCAGTGAACAGTCCTAAGCCAGAGAATCACACCGTGTGCCATCTCAGGACAGAGAGTTAGAGAAGAGAGGGGAAGCCAAGACAAGGAGACACATCTGAGCCCCTGCCAGCAGCCGCCAGGACGGCGGCAGGGTCGCAGCGGCAACCGCAGCCGCGGCCATACCTGAGTGCTCACACAGAGAGTCCGAGACGAAGGAGCCAGATGCAGCGGGCGAGAGAATTCTACTCAACACCAGCAAGAACCGACAAGGAGCGGACATCTTCATCCTGCAGTTTGCACACCAGAGACGACCCAGGATCCAAGACTCGGCGTGAGTAGAAGCCCTACTTCCTCACTCCTTCTCAGGGAGCAGAGGAGGGAAGGCCACCCCTCCCCCCCCCCAGCACCGGTGATCTCCATCTTGGATACCGACAAAGCTCGGAGGAGCTGCTAGCTCCAACTCAGGCCTTGGAATAAAACGAGTCATTTAACAGGTCACAAGAACTTAACGGTGAAGTGACCTGCCAGACTCAGCTCCATCCAGGGAAAAGTCACCCAGCTCAGGCACCAGCCATTGGAGTGGCTTTCCTCACTGGGTAACCAGAGCCAGAGGCTGCCCCTCCCTCTAGCAGCCTCCACAATCAATTGAAAAACAGAAACCCTGAGAATGGCTCCAGGGTGGGCTCTGTGAATTTTTCACAAAATAGCCCCAGGGAAAAGCTACTGTTTGTTGAAAGGCCTCAACTCTACCAGAACCTAGCCTCATCACCCCTCTTTTGTGATTCTCAAAGCAGATCACCCTCCCATTAAACTAACCTGGGAGGGGGATCTCAAAATCTTGGGTAAAGCAGAGCATTTTTCTGCCTGTTCGAACAAACTGACTTAAGAAACCAATCAAGCCACAGGACCTCAAACTGACCAGAGACTCCAACAAGAGGCTGGTTACAGACAAAAGGGAGATACAGGATTTTTCCCACCTCTCCCAAAAAAATTAAAAAAAAAAATCAAAGAACTTTTTTTTCTTCTTTTCTTTTTTCTTTTTTTTTTTTTGTTTGGTACCTTATATATATAAAAAATTTTTTTCCTTTTCTAAAACTTTTATTAATCTTTAATTTTTGCCTTTTTTGAAAAAATAATTGTTTTCCAGTAACTTTTTTTTCCCTCTTATAATTTTTATTTTAGGAATACGTGAATGTACGTTTTCCTTTCTTTTCTTGTATTCTCTCTCTTTTTCTTTCTTTCTTAATTATCTTTTTGTTTTTTGTCTAGCTCTACTGAACTTCTGATCTTTTTTTTTCTCCCTTTCTTATCCTTTTCACCTTTTCCTTTCTTTTGTTCTTCTGTATGTGACTTAACCCTTGTCCTGCACATACTGATAAACCCATAGTTAATTAGTAGACCCTATCCCCCATTGTGTACATACTTAATCCACAAATTTATTACTCAATCCTAAACCTCTGAGACTTAAATTCCTTAATAGCAGTACTACCTCTTTATACCTATATAATATTTTAAGCATTTTTTTAAGTTTTTTACATCTCCTCTATCTCCCTCCTGTTTTCTCATTATATTCACATTCCTCTCTAAATACATGGTCTTTCAATCTCCATAACTATATTAATTTTTACGTTTCTAATTTTTTTTCTGGTCTCTTTTCATTTCCCTTTCCCTTTCTTCTTTTTCTCTCCTTCTCTACTTGCATCCTACCCAACCTATTTCCTGCATTGAGATTAGGACATAGTTAACTCTCCCTGTGCCTCCCTACACCAGTCTACTCCTAATTTTTACCCACATCTCTCCCTAACCCTAAAAATTTCTGGTTTTCCAAATTCTTCTCTGCGGTTTGAAGCCCATTAACATATAGTTGTTTGATGTTGAATAGATATATCTGTTGAACTAGATTGTATCTGTAGACTATTGACTGTATAAATGCAAACGTTGGTTGATGGTTGCCTTAAGATAGTGTTCTAGCACAAAACTGGTGCTATTTTCATCTCAAATGGGCAGAGTAAGCCGAAAAAACACAAGAAAAATGGCAAATCCGGGTATCTCAATTCCCAATCTTGATAATCAGGGGTCAGATCAGATAATGAACAATCCAGAGGAGAGTTCCCAAATAGCTCTACAAACACTGGTGGCAAACATGATAAATGAGAAGTTTGACAACTTACAAAGGACTCTGTATGAGCGTGATAGGGAGAGAGAGGAGGCATCCCAAAAGTTTATACAGGAATATCATAAGCGTGAGGAAGCTACTCAAAAAATGATACAGGATTTGTGTGAACAACTTGAGAATACTCAAAGAGAAAGGGAGGAATGGCGTGAGCAGGCTGAGAACACTCAAAGAGAACTGCAGGAATCCCACGAACGGGAGGAAAGAGAAATGCAAGAATCCCACAAACGGGAGGAAGCTAATCAAAGAGTAATTCAGGAATTGAGAGACCAGGTAGAGAACACACAAAGATCACTAAAGGCATTCATGGAATCCATTAACAAAGAGCTGAAGGAAGTCAGGGAGACCACAAAGGGAATGCTGAATGGAACCCAACAGAAGGAATGGGAGTCCAAAGAAACCATAACCAATCAACTAAGTGATTTGAGAACAAACACTGATCACCAAATTAAGGAAGTAAAGAAATTCATACAAGACCTAAAACAGAGCTTCAACAAAGAACTTGAAGCCATCAAAGCTGACCAATTAGAAGGAAAAGAGATAAAAAACAAAGTAGAGAGTCTTGACAGCAGGTTAGACCAAGCAGAAGATCGAATCTCAGGGATTGAAGACAGCCTAGATATTATAGAGAAAGAACATACAACCATCCAAGACAAGTCCAAGAAGTATGATAGATCTATCCAACACCTGGAAGACACCATCAGAAGGCCTAATCTAAGGATAATGGGTGTAGAGGAGCACCTAGAAACAGAAGTTAATGGTCTAGGAAATTTGTTTAACAGGATCCTAGCAGAGAACTTCCCAAACATACAAAAAGATAGGCCTATTCAGATACAAGAAGCTTTTAGAACCCCAAATAGACCAGACCAGAATAGGACATCCCACCGTCACATTATAATCCACACAGGATCAACTCAGAACAAGGAAAAGATCCTTAAAGCTGTCAAGGAGAAAAGGTTAATCACCTATAAACGGAAACCAATTAGAATCACCTCAGATTTCTCAGCAGAGACAATCAAAGCAAGAAGAGCCTGGAATGATGTATGCCATGCCCTAAAAACAAACAACTATCAACCAAGAATACTGTACCCAGCTAAACTCTCCTTCATAACTGAAGGCCAAATAAAAACCTTCCATAGCAAAGAAAAATTGAAACAATACATCTCCACCAAACCAGCCCTACAAAAGATTCTTAAAGATGTTCTACACATAGAAAAACAACAAGACCGCAACAAAGGCCAAGAAACTGCACCCAAACTGAGAATCCAAGAACCATAGGAAGAACCCAGTTTTCACAGCCCCCAAGAAGGTGGATAACATGGCAGGAACTCCCAAATACCTCTCAGTCCTATCTCTTAACGTTAACTGACTGAACTCTCCAAATAAGCGACATAGACTGTCTAGTTGGATTAAAAAACAAGACCCTTCTATCTGCTGCCTGCAGGAGTCATATCTTGCCCGTAAAAACAAACACATTTTCAATGTTAAAGGCTGGAACAAAATCTACCAAGCAAATGGCCCCCATAAACAGGCGGGAGTTGCAATCTTAATATCAGATAAAATAGACTTCAAATTAAAATTCGTGAGAAGAGATAAAGAAGGTCGCTACATACTAATTAAAGGATCTCTCCTTCAGGAGGATATTACAATTCTAAATACCTATTCGCTAAACAATGGAGCACCCAAATTTATCAAAGAAACACTACTTTCCCTCAAATCCCATATAGATCCAAAGACATTAATTGTTGGGGATTTTAACACACCACTCTCCCCACTAGATAGATCAACTCGGCAAAAACTCAACAGAGAAACCGCAGATCTAAACAGCTGCATAGATCAACTAGACTTAACAGACATCTACCGAACATTTCACCCAGCAGCATCAGAATACACGTTTTTCTCAGCAGCACATGGAACGTTTTCTAAAATAGACCACATTTTAGGCCACAAAGCAAACTTGTCTAAATTCAGAAACATTGAAGTTATACCTTGCATTCTCTCTGACCACAAGGGACTAAAATTAGAACTCAACACCAAAAGCCACCAAAGAAAGTCCGGTATCACATGGAGGCTGAACAACACACTGCTGAATCAAGAGTGGGTCATGGAAGAGATTAGAAAGGAAATTCAAATGTTCATGCTATTCAACAAAAATGAACACACAAATTACCAGCTCCTCTGGGACACAGCAAAGGCAGTACTCAGAGGCAAGTTTATAGCTCTGAGCTCCTACATCAACAAATTGGAGAGATCTGAAACTAGCAATTTAATGACACATCTAAACCTCCTTGAAAAAGAGCAGCAAGATAAACCCCAATCCAGTAGACAGAAAGAAATAATCAAAATTAAATCAGAATTAAATGAATTAGAATCCAAAAAAACTATAGAAAGAATCAACAAAACAAAGAGTTGGTTCTTCGAAAAACTTAACAAAATTGACAGACCCTTAGCAAATCTTATCAGAAAAAGAAGAGAACACACCCAAATTAATAAACTCAGAGATGAGAATGGAAACATCACCACGGAAACAACCAAGATTCAGAACATTATAAGGGAATACTTCTCAAAACTTTATGCTAATAAGTTTGAGAACTTGACAGAAATGGACCTTTTCCTAGCAAATATTGACATGCCAAAACTAAACCAAGATGAGTTAAACCCGCTTAACAGGCCCATATCAAGCATTGAAATAGAAACAGCAATAAGAGACCTCCCAGCTAAGAGAAGTCCAGGACCAGATGGTTTTACTGCGGAATTTTACAAGGCCTTCAAAGCAGAGATCACACCAATACTCCTCCAACTCTTCAATGAAATTGAAAGAGAAAGCTCACTACTGAATACATTCTATGAAGCCATCATAACCCTCATCCCAAAACCAGGCAGAGACACATCAAAGAAAGAGAACTATAGACCCATTTCTTTGATGAACATTGATGCAAAACTTCTCAACAAAATTTTGGCCAATCGACTTCAACAATTCATCCAAAAAATCATACACCAGGATCAAACAGGATTCATTTCAGGGATGCAAAGCTGGTTCAATATACGCAAATCAATATTATTCATCACATCAACAGGAGCAAGAATAAGAACCACGTGGTTATCTCAATAGATGCAGAAAAAGCATTCGACAAGATCCAACACCCCTTTATGATGAAGGTTTTGGAAAAATTAGGAATCCATGGAATAATCCTCAATAAGATAAAGGCTGTATATGACAAACCTACAGCCAGCATTATACTCAATGGTGAAAAACTAAAGCCATTTCCTCTTAACTCAGGAACAAGACAAAAGGATGCCCACTCTCTCCACTTCTCTTCAATCTAATATTAGAATGCCTAGCTACAGCAATAAGACAAGATGCAGACATAAAGTGGATTTAAATAGGGAAAGTAGAAATAAAACTCTCCCTTTTTGCAGATGACATGATCTTGTATTTAAAGAATCCCCTAGACTCCACTCCCAAATTACTCAAGCTGATTCAAAACTTTGGCAAAGTAGCAGGATATAAAATTAACCCCCCAAAATCAATGGCTTTTCTGTATGCCAACAATGAGAAAAGTGTGGCTGAAATTAGGAAAGCAACTCCATTTGTAATAGCCCCACAAAAAATAAAATACCTAGGAATTCACCAAAGAAGTGAAGGACCTCTATGATGAAAACTTTAAAATCTTGAAGAAGGAAATCAACACAGAACTTAAGAAATGGCAAAACCTCCCATGCTCCTGGATTGGAAAGATTAACATCGTGAAAATGGCAATACTTCCCAAGGCTATCTACAAATTCAACGCAATACCTATCCAAATTCCAACCTCATTCTTCAAGGAAATAGAAGAGGCAATCCAAAAATTCATATGGAACAATAAAAGACCCCGAATAGCAAAAACGCTCCTGAATGGAAAGAACACTGCTGGAGGAATATCAATACCAAACTTCAAACTCTACTATAAAGCCATAGTAATCAAAACAACTTGGTTTTGGCATAAGAACAGACCTCAGGACCAATGGAATAGAATTGAAAACCCAGAAATGAACTCACAGACCTATAGCCATCTAATCTTCGATAAGGGAGCTAAAACAGTAGAATGGAAGAAAGACAACCTCTTCAGTAAATGGTGCTGGCAAAATTGGTTAACTACATGTAGAAAACTTAAGCTAGATCCTTATATATCACCCTGCACCAGAATCAACTCCAAATGGATCAAAGACCTTGAACTCAAAGCAGACACTCTGAAAACATTACAGGATGGAATAGGAGAAACCTTGGGTCTCCTTGGCTCAGGTCAAAATTTTCTGAATAGAGACCCGGAAACACAACAAATGAAAGAAAGTTTGGACAAATGGGATTGCATAAAGTTGCAGAGCTTCTGCAGGGCAAATGACATAGCTAGCAAGCTCAATAGAAAGCCCACGGATTGGGAGAAGATCTTTACTAGCCATACAACGGACAAGGGTCTCATATCTAAAATATACTTGGAACTCAAAAAATTAAACCACCCAACAACAAATCCTCAAAGAAACAACTGCCCAATAAATAAGTGGGCGAAAGACTTAAAGAGAAACTTCTCTGAAGAAGAAAGAAGGATGGCCAATAGACACATGAAGAAATGTTCAACATCCCTAGCCATAAAAGAAATGCAAATCAAAACAACATTGAGATATCACCTCACTCCAGTTAGAACGGCAAAAATCAAGAACTCTAACAACAACAGATGCTGGAGGGGATGTGGAGAGAAAGGGACCTTACTTCATTGTTAGTGGGAATGTAAACTTGTTCAACCACTTTGGAAAGCAGTATGGAGGTTCCTCAAAAGACTCCACATAGAGCTCCCCTATGACCCAGCAATCCCACTTTTGGGCATTTACCCTAATGTTTACAAACAAGACCACACTAAAGCTACCAGCACAACTATGTTTATTGCAGCATTATTTACCATAGCTAAGATATGGAACCAACCCAGATGCCCCTCAGGAGATGAATGGATCAAGAAAATGTGGTATATATACACAATGGAATTCTATGCCTCCATCAGAAAGAATGACATTGCCCCATTTGTTAGGAAATGGAAAAACTTGGAAAAAATTATATTAAGTGAAGTAAGCCAGGCCCAAAGAAACGTAGGTCCCATGGTTTCCCTTATTTGTAATATCTAGTATATGTATGAGTCAAGCGGAATAGGTCAGATAATGTGATGTCAGGAAAATGAACCCTTAGATGTGTATTTTAATGTTTTTTTCTTTCATGCATGTGTTTCTAACACATTTATAAGATTATCTCTTTGTTGCTTTGTATGTCCCTCCCCCACAGTATAACCCCTGCTTTCACTATATTTGATGTCAGTATAACTTGTGGAGGAGATGGGGAAAAACCAGTTGTTTAAGGATACAGGTGGACCTGTTGCAACAATGCGAAGTACAAGTTGTCTTGTCCAAAACGAGCTTTACAACGTTGGTGCGGTGGGGGGGGGGCAAGGGGGGGGAAGGAGAAGGATTGGGATTGGGGGGGAGGGGGGAGGCTGGGAAGGGACGTGAAGGGTAAACAAAGGAGGAGGCTGCAATGCTTGGTAAGAAATGTACACATTATCCTGCCCATGTAACTGTAACTGCTCTGTACAGTATGTTCACAAATAAAATTAAATTAAATTAAAAAAAAAAAAAAAAGGATTCAGGTGGACCTCTTGCAACAATGAGAAGTACAAAATGTCATGTCAAAAACGAGCTTTAAAATGTCGGTGTGGGGATGGGAGGGGGGGAAGGATTGGGTGGGGGGAGGGGGGAGGCTGGGAAGGGAGGTGAAGGGTAAACAAAGGAGGAGGCTGCAATGCTTGGTAAGAAATGTACGCATTATAGTAGAGTTTGAAATTTGGTACTGATATTCCTCCAGCAGTGTTCTTTCCGTTGAGGAGCGTTTTTGCTATTCGGGGTCTTTTATTGTTCCATATGAATTTTTGGATTGCCTCTTCTATTTCCTTGAAGAATGAGGGTGGAATTTTGATAGGTATTGCGTTGAATTTGTAGATAGCCTTGGGGAGTATTGCCATTTTCACGATGTTAATCTTTCCAATCCAGGAGCATGGGAGGTTTTGCCATTTTTTAAGTTCTGTGTTGATTTCCTTTTTCAAGATTTTAAAGTTTTCATCATAGAGGTCCTTCACTTCTTTAGTTAAGTTAATTCCTAGGTATTTTATTTTTTGTGGGGCTATTACAAATGGAGTTGCTTTCCTAATTTCAGCCACACTTTTCTCATTGTTGGCATACAGAAAAGCCATTGATTTTTGGGGGTTAATTTTATAACCTGCTACTTTGCCAAAGTTTTGAATCAGCTTGAGTAATTTGGGAGTGGAGTCTATGGGATTCTTTAAATACAAGATCATGTCATCTGCAAAGAGGGAGAGTTTTATTTCTTCTTTCCCTATTTGGATCCCCTTTATGTCTGCATCTTGTCTTATTGCTGTAGCTAGGCATTCTAATACTAGATTGAAGAGAAGTGGAGAGAGTGGGCATCCTTGTCTTGTTCCTGAGTTAAGAGGAAATGGCTTTAGTTTTTCACCATTGAGTATAATGCTGGCTGTAGGTTTGTCATATACAGCCTTTATTGTATTGAGGAATGTTCCATGGATTCCTAATTTTTCCAAAACCTTCATCAGTGTAACCCCCGCTTTCACTATATTTGATGTCAGTATAACATGTGGAGGAGATGGGGACAAACAAGTCGTTTAAGGATTCAGGTGGACCTGTTGCAACAATGAGAAGTACAAAATGTCATGTCAAAACCAGCTTTACAATGTCGGGGGGGGGGGAGGGGTGGTATGATTGGGTGGGAGGGAGGGGGGAGGCTGGGAAGGGAGGTGAAGGGTAAACAAAGGAGGAGGATGCAATGCTTGGTAAGAAATGTATGCATTATCCTGCCCATGTAATTGTAACCCCTCTGTACAGTATGTTCTCAAATAAAATAAAATTAAATTAAAAAAATAAATAAATAAATAAATAAATAAAATGTTGGTATGGAAATAAAAAAAAAAAAAAAAAAAAAAAAAGAAATGTACGCATTATCCTGCCCATATAATTATCACCCCTCTGTACAGTATGTTCTGAAATAAAATAAAATTAAATTAAAAAAAAATAAAGAACTTCACATTGAAATACTCATTTGTGTTTGTCTATGTGTGCATGCATGTGCGAGTACACACACGCACATGTGCATATGCTCATGCATGCATTCATCATTCTGGAGGCTTGATAGTGCCTGGGCACTATTCCTAAATTTCTGTGCCCAAGGATAGTGTTCTACCACTTGAGCCTCTGCTCTACTTCTGGTTTATTTGGAGATAATGGCATGTATTTTCATGATTGGACTGGCTTGGAACAGTGGTCTTCAGATCACAGTCTTCTGAGTAGCTAGATAACCTGATTCAGCCTCTGAATAGCTAGTTAAAATTCTGCCTGTCCTCTATGTTTCACTGCTCTTTTATTCTTTTCCCGAGGTAATCACAAGTCTAAGACATATATATTTCTAATGGCTTTAAAAATACTGTTACTGCTTGGCACAAGTGGCTCCCATCTGTACTCTTTAACTAGTTACGAGGCTTGAGAACAGAACCCAGGCCAAAAGATTAGTGGACTTCCTTCTCAATTTATAGCTGGGTGAATTGGATCATTTCCACTATCCTGCATTATCTTCAGGCTAAGATTGGAAGGACTGCAGAATCCAGGCCAGCCAAGGTAGGAACCTAGACAAGTTGGTGTGCAACTCTGGTGCCATTGATGATGGGAAGGCTAAAAGGACAGA
The DNA here is from genome assembly GCF_019054845.1 of Dipodomys spectabilis. Lineage (NCBI taxonomy): Eukaryota > Metazoa > Chordata > Mammalia > Rodentia > Heteromyidae > Dipodomys > Dipodomys spectabilis. Next base: position 512,365 of record NW_024871063.1, read on the forward strand.
TCAGGTGCATGTTCTTGTGGAAAGGGAACACCTATCCTAAAATTAACCACTGATATGACGCCAGCCTAGCAAGAACAATACCCCAAGTTGAAATCCCCACAATTTCCCACAACCAAAATAAGTATATACATTAACATCCAAAAACTTAGTACAATCTGTTCTTTGCTCAACTATCAGCTTTATCTGATTATCATATGATATGATAGAATAGTTTCTTCATTAAACTTAAGATATATTTAAAACGACATGGAAAATTCTTTCTCAATTATTAAATGCAAACAAATGGCAAATTGCCTCATTTCTTACCTATTTGACGACCACTATAAATTCTTCTTATGATTATTATAGTGGTAATATATTCTGACTTATTACTTTATTTTGTAACAGTTTTTAAACATTTTGCTTCTCTGCTGAAGTTGAAGTATTTAAATAATATTATCAAATTATATTCCTTAGGTTCTTAGGGCAGTTTTTTTTTACAAAGTTTTAATCAATGGCTTCTAAGAATTCTTAATTGGTATATTATTTGCTTTAGTTTTAATTTCAATTTAATTTTATTATAAAGGTAATGTACGGAGGGGTTATAGTTACATAAATAGGGGTATAAGTACATTTCTTATAGAAGCAACATTGTTATCTCTCCCATCGATTTTTTTACAATCAAAAAAAGAACTACTGATGCTTTTGCTGTTGCTATTGATCTATGGGTACTTTTGCTTTCTTGTTCATGAATTCTTTATTAAAAAAACTTGATATACAGAGGGTTTACAGTTACTTAAGTAAACTAAACAGTAGACTTCCCTTTATTTTCTAAATTTCAAATTTTGAACTCATTTATTTTCTTTTGTTTCTTTAGGGTAATTCTTTTTTCAAAGTTGTAGAATTTAATTTTGCATGATTTTTACACATGTAAATTATTTAGACACGTATATTTTGCTTTTAAAATATTTAACATGTGAATATTTAAAAATTATTTTCTTAATTTTTATATAGTTGGTGAATTTAAATATATTTATTTTCTTACAGTTCTAAACCTATTTGTCCAGGTAACAAATACTTACTGTATTTTCAAGAAGCACATACTTTATTAAGAAAGGTTTCATTACCTGGTCACTTTTTGGAAATATTTGTACTGGAATTAAAAAAAAATATGTTTGATGTGGGCATAGTGATTTGTGGCTTCCATTAACTAGCCATGGCAGGAAATGTAAATAGGGTTTGTAATTCGGGAGAGACTGAGAAACTATGAGACCTTATTATAAAAATATTCAGAGTGAAATGATTATAGGTATAGCCATCCATACCGAGATATAGAGAACCTAGTGATCACATTCTAAATATTGCGTTAAAACACAATAACCTCAGTCTTTTTGTCAAAATAAAAAGATACATGTTTCAAAATGTTTATTATTTAAAACTTATTTGCAAAGGTTCTCATGTCTTCTATTTCTTAATTTTCAATTTACTTAATCTATAAGAATCTAAGTATATTATGACTATTTTATTCCTACTAAACTTTTAAATACTATGAGCAATATTATGATTTTATATATTAACATACTTGTATTATTTGGGATAATTTCCTGTTTAATATGATAATATCAATATTCTAAATGTAAGTGGTGTGTTTATACTTGTATGCATGTGTGTTTATGTGGTTTTTGTGTGTGTGTGCTTTGTTTGTACTTTATAATGCTTGGGAGATCACACCATTGCTTCACATATGCTAGGCTAATATTTTACCATTGAGCTATACTGTCTAGTTATAATCCAAATAGTGTTTTAAATTATGACTTTAAAATTTTCATTCCAATATGTTTTTTCAAAATTATATATGATAAAATGTGATCCATCTCTATCCACGTCAGCTATTTTCAATGTTATTTAGAATACTTCCACTGACTTTACACTTCCAAAATCTTTTGTTTGTTATTGACAATGGTTTTACTTTGTTTCTTTTCTATCTTCGTTCTTTTTCCTTTGAGAGTTTACCTATTCTTTCTCCTATATCTTTGGAAATTAATTATCATATTCTTATTAAAATATCTTTACATTGTAACAGGTCTAGTATTTTCTAATTTATTTTTTCCCATTTTCTCTGACTTTCAGTACAAACTATTAGGTGGATTTAAAAGAAACTTGATTCAGGACAGTTTATCTTTCTCCTTCTCATCTCTGAAATCTTTCTGTTTTTTGAAGCACAATACCAGTGACAAGCAGCTCCTATGTGGTCCATCATTCTTTCCCCTCTCACTCTCCTCTGTTGTACAGCTCAAGTTTTTATCATTCAGCTTTATTGTGCTACAGCGTTATCTAAATCTTAACTCATTCCTAAATTAATTTTATTTGTTTCAAGCATTCTCTAAAACATTTTTCTATATATAATATCTAGGATATTGTGTTTTCACAAGGTGCAAAATATGAGTGACTATCAAACATCTATATATCTCTGTAGAATATTGTTCCACCAGCTCAATAAACTCATATTCAAGGAATACAGGTCTATAGGACAATCATGTAAAATGGTGTAACTTGAGCCTTCATACTAGCTTTGAATCTTATTACCAAGTTAAGTAGTGAAGACAACATAATTCTACTATAAGAACAGATATATAGAAGAATTTAACACATTTGTCAAAAATAAATTCTTAGTTTTATGGTCAATAGATTTTGAAAAGGATGACATGACCTTATGAAATACAAATATAATCTTCAATGGGTGTGTTGGCATTATTACCTCTCTAGATTTAAAGAATGATCTTAGGCTACTACCTCAATCCTTTTTGTGTTTTGTTTTGATTTTGTCAGTCATGGGGCTTGAACTCTGGGCTTAGGCGCTATCTGTGTGATCTTCAGATCAAGGCGAGCGCCCTACCACTTGAGCCAAAGCACCACTTCCGGGTTCTAGTGATTTATTGGAGATAAGAGTCTCACCGAATTTCCTGCCCTGGCTGGCTTTAAACTGCGATCCTCAGATCTCAGCCTCCTGAGTAGCTAGGATTACAGGCATGAGCCACAGGTGCCGGGCCAACCTCAATCCTAATACAAAAACTTAAAATAAAAAAGATGATTATCAAACCAAATGTGAGATGTAAAAACCTATAAAACATAAATGTAAAAATTCATGACATTGGATCAGTAAAGTATTCTAAAAATTTGACATGAAAAGCATTAGTGGCTAAAGAAAAGGAAGAATAAACTGGATTATATCTCAAGTGATAACCTTCCATAACTCAAAGGACACTATAACAGAAGTGAAAACATGACAATCTGATAGAGGGCACATACTTGTTAATGCTACATTGTTAATGCTACAATGATTCTGAATCTTAAGTACTTTTTTGGGGGTTCCGGTCATGGGACCTGAACTCTGGGCCTGGGCGCTGTCTCTCAGCTCTTTAGCTCACGGCTAGTGCTTTACCACTTGAGCCACAGCACCACTTCTTTTTGCTTATGTGGTGCCTAGGAATCAAACCCAGGGACTCACGCATGCAAGGCAAGTGCTCTACCACTGAGCCATCTTCCCAGCCCGTCTTAAGTACTTTTCTATCTTCTAATTCTATATAATTTTTTCCCGAATAGAGTATTTCTTTAAAGAACATATGTAACTTAATAGTCAATAGGAAGAGCATATGAAATAATCTCCACTCTAGTATCTAAAAAAAAAAAAAGAAAAAGAAAACTCACTAGTATGATTATAATATAAGAACATGACACAAAATATATTAATTCATTTGTGGAGAAATTGATCATAGTGATTGATTTTTATAATACTGCGATAATTTTAGCAAGCACATTTTCAAGTCTTCAAAAGGTCAAAGAGAATTGTATAGGATCCATGCATTACACTTCTATGAATGTATTAAAGAAAAGTAATAAAACTTGTTTGGATATGGAATGTAGTTCATTGACAGTGCACATGAATAGTATGTGTGAGACCCTGGAAATCATCCCCAAAAACAAATTTTAAAAGGCACACTATAGAGGATATATGCTGGGCAAATTCCTGTAACTGAATTTTTTATCTATTTTAATGTCTGTTCTAAAATTTACAGCATTTCTACTTGAAGAAATGTAAGTTTGTGAAAATTAGGCTTTGAAAACCTATGAAGATACAATTCACATCCAAATCACTAAAATGTATACAATAAAAGGAGATAATATATTGCAAGTGAATTACATGTCAGGAAAAAAAAACTATTGTTAAAAACTCTGCAAACAAAATGCAGATTACCTATAATGATGTATTCTGTGTTGGCTAAAAACTCTTTATAAATTACAGCATTAAAACAAAGATGTGATTTCTGTTTATTTTGAGAGTTTTTTCTGTTTCTTTTTAGTTTATACAGAGATAACTCAATAAAAAGTGTATGTGATAACTGGAATACCTAGGAATTATGCATCACTTATAAATAATTGATAACCTTTTCTGGAAGTAACATTTAGCAAATAACAGAAGACCCAAATCTAGGCATATGAATTTTATGAAAGGCATATATGACTTGCTTAATCCATTGTTTTTCTCTACTTTGCTAGGAAAAAAATATTCTCAAGATAAGAGCCAATAGCAGTGAAAAGAAACAAAATACACAATCATCTTGATTTATTTGTGAAAATAACAAATGAAATTAAACCACTCCACATAAGGAACTCCAATATCAGTATCTATGAAGATGTACCTGAATGCCAAAATCCATTGAATTTTTTAATTTTAATTTCTACCAACATATGAAAACTAGAACAAGAAAACAAATATAGTCTTAGAGTGAACCAGCCTTAGAATAATTTTCTTAATTGTTTTGAAGTTACAAAAGAATTGATATTCCTTTGTTTGGAAATCGTTTAAAATGTTTATCACTTATTATAATTCAAATACAAAGCAAGAATAATTTTATAAAATCATTACAAATATCATTCTATTACTATCATAAAATAGAATAAGAAACCAGTCCCAATATATTATCTACCTATCATTATTCTTTATTCCTAATCATTACCTAAATATCTTAAACAATCTAAATAGTCATGTCTTCAACATATTCTATACTTTTTACTTAACATTTTCCAGGGGGATGTATTCATGTTTCTAAGAAATGTTCACAGCAGTTAAAAGATGCTTTTGTGAAATTAATGTGATACGTTATGTTGTTGTGGGTGTTGTTTGCAGGCCTGGGCATTGTCTCTAAGCCTTATTATCCTCAAGGCCAGCACTCTACAACATGAGGCACAGAGCTAATACCTGTTTTTGGTGGATAATTGGAGATAAGAATCCAACATGTACTTTTCTGTCTGGGCTAGTTTCGAACACAATTCTAAGATCTGAGCACCCAGAATAGCTCAAATTATAAGCCTGAGTTACCCGCACTTGGTATGAAGAATTTTTTTAAATTTTAATTATGTTTTAAGATGTTTGTGTCACTATAACATATATCAGTCTACACATGAATTTAGATATATGTATATATTTCTGAAGACAATTCTAAAAATGTATCTTTCTACACATAACATATACATATACATATACATACATATACATGTATATGTATATATATATATATATACATATATATATATATATATATATATATATATAAGACAGAATCCCTGAAAAACTTGTATGCTACTCTTTTTCATCTTTTTTCATTTCAAAGATATACAGTCTATTTTTCTAAAACTTTCCTACAATAAAATAACTAATATTTCAATAGAAAGTAGTGTTTATTACTTTCAATGAAATTTTAGATATGCACATGATATTGTAACATTTACGATATACCACTTGAAAAAGTTCTGTTCAAACACTTGAATATTTTTGTGTAGTATCGGGGAGAGAGGAAGTTAATTCATAATTTGTTATAAGCACATAGTCAAGCTATCTGATATGGTTTAGTTTTTTTGTCTCTTTATTTGTTTAAAATTTTAATATGGATGCATGCAAAGTACAAACATTTATTTATCAAAAGACAAAAGAAAAAATCATAGACACAAAACACACTTTCAATAATTAGCACTTATGATGATAATAATAATTTTGTAGAAGATGATGATGATGATCACGGTGTAGCACGATAATGACAATGTTGTGATTGAAAAGGAAAAATCTTTAGACATCTTTGAAGCTAGATTTCCTACATTAAATACATAGTAATAGACAACATTGGATTACATACAATAAGAATAACAAGAGTAGAGTTTCAATTTCAAGAAATACAATCACATAAATAGGTAAAGACAGTAAAAACCCTAATGTTATCCCTGCAGTCTCAAATGTATACTGACTTTTCTTGGTGGTATTTTTTAAAATAAAACCGTTTATTTCCACATTTTGATGGACTAAGATATAGTTTTCAACTTAGTGTGATTATTTCAAATACTATTCTCATATAGATATTATTCAATAACCAATGACTTACAATAATAAATTAAGAGTATGTTCTTCAATACACCTGTGAATACATGACACAATTTACATAATACCACTTAAATATCTGTAGTTGCCTTAAAATGCCACAAGCCTTAGAGCCAGGAGGTAAAATTTATTTTTATTTCTGCATGAAACAATTTGTGACTTTACACCAACAAACTGAATTTGACTATTTCCTTATTTGCAAGCTAAGGTGGAAAATGTAAAGATTCGTCACTTTTCGCTTTTCTTGCTCTACAAGTCAACAAATATATTCTTCAATATTTCTGGTAGATTACATCCATTTACTTATGAGAAATGTAAGGCCAACAGTCAATGTAGTGAGTAAATAATGATACTGAAATTTGTGTCTGAGTTCTTCATTCTGTTTGCTTACAAGGAGAGTAATTTGTTGATGGAGAGGACCAATATGAGAAGATTATGGGGAAAAAGCATACTTTGTAAATGGTCGTTTTAGGAATAGGTGACCAGTGATGAATACTTGAAACAGGCTGGTGTCAGGGGCATAAAAAGGGGTACATACAAATTATATTAGTGACAGAAACTGAGAAAATCTTGATCATTTATCTAATGTGCAGGAGTAGAAGGTTAAGAAGAAATCTGAAGTGCGTCCACAGCTCTGGCTGGCAACTGTGTTAGTTATATTCTTGATAATAAGGACTACAGGTGGAAATGATGGATTTAGAGTTAAAATTTTCTGATATTTCTAAAGTTTATGTTAAACAGACACAAAGAAAGTTCTGTTTAGACATCATCAAAATATACACGACCATGAATATGAAAAAGAATAATAAAATCGGGGACATAAATAAAGGGAAGAGGAAAAGGAAAGTTCTGACACAAGTGTGAGCAATGTAAGCACTAGTGTGGACAAGATTGGAAGAAAGAGATAAATAAGGAATCAAGAAAGTAATAAACAGATTTACAGAAGTAAAGAAAAGAAAGAATTCTCAGGAAGCTATTGAAGGAAATATACTATCTGGATTTGAAAACTAAAAGGACATAGACAAGTTCAATAAGAACAGTGTTTTGGTGAAAATCATATTGATAAAATTTTGAGATATGAATGTGAAGCCATAAAATTCTAGATCAATGAATTCAACAGATCCTGTTGATTTTAAATATTGGCAACAAATGCTTTTATCCTGACCTTAGAAGAATTACACAGATATAACTGTCATGAACTTTACTTAGAGGTATCCTGTGAATATTTTTGAAAACTTTGTTTCGCCAGGAGATTATAGATTGAACTACAGCACAGACAAGCATAATTTGTCCTACAGTTCCAATGAGTGACCAATGTATCCATATCAGTTTGGGATTTGATTGAAATATCTTTAGATATGTTTGGATATTTATCAGCCTACTCATTATAAATGTAGGAAAAGTAACACCAATCATTAGGTTGAACATACAATTTACTGATGTTACAGAAGACTGCTCGAATTGATTCTTCTTTAGAATAGAAATTGCCTCAATAGCCCTGGACACATCATATCTGCCATATACTCTAAGTCTAGTTCTTGTTAGGGATATCTCCATGCTGAAATAACCCTGTCAATCAACCTGCCAAAATTTTTTATATGTAGAAAGTGCTCTTATAAACTTCAAGCTTTTATTGAATGGAAGTGCTCAGACATTACCCTCACCACTGGGATTAAATGCCTAAAAAGATAAGACATGTTGCTTTATTGAGTTTGTTTCATTTTCTCATAGTGAAGGGTTCTGACGTAACAATACTACAATGGTGACTTTTATTAACACACCATCTAGGATCTAGTATTAATTCGGATAATTAGCTCCAAATTTTGTGGATATTTATATTTCTCCTTGGTGAACTAATGAGCTACAAGAAAATGTTCTTAAGGAGTCTTTCAATTCTAATATCACAGTCTCAAAATGCTTCAAATTCTACATCCTCTAATGTTGGCATAGTGTTATATTGTGGAAATTTTCTCCTCAGAGAGTGAGTATTATCCTATTGCTTAAGCTAGACAAAGTACCTTCATACATAGACTGGGCCTGTGCAATCAATTAGTGGTAGTTGAACAATGTTCTTATTAGTTTATAAAAATGAAATGGAAATAGAGCAACTATGAACTCAAAAGGAATGTGCATACAGACAAAGGCACAAAACAGACTGTCCCAAGAAATGCTGAAGTATAATTTCAAATAGTATTCTCAGATGTGAGGGTGTGTTCAAAGTACAGCTTCAGAAAATGTAGTTGGATAACTTAGGGGAAAAACTGCTTTAAACTATTCTGGGATAATTGAACAAGTGAAAGCCCCTAACTCTTACTCTAATCAGCCACAGCATCACCAATTTAGGGATTATTTTCAAAGTGCAAAGTGAGAAAAAAGGCTCATCACAGTTAGTGTTCATTTTGAAGCAATGGCAATCACATAACTTTTCTTATAAGTCTTCATTTATTTTTGAGCATTAAAGTAGGAAAATGCCAAGTAAATATTTTGCACGTACCTAAATTAAGTGGGACATATATTGGTCTCTCGCTAACTTGAAGTTATAAATTAGGTCTTTTTATACTCTAACTTGAGACAATGATCTGCTGTCAGTTATTTTCTTCTCTTCCCCTTCTTTTGCCCTTCTAATTACATAATTATTATTTATAGACAAACACTTGAGCTTGCATTTCTAAATTCTTCAAAATGATCTGAACTATTTCATACTTCTGGCAGCCTCCTATATCTTACTCAAGGGAAATATTTTGTCACTACCATTTTTTCCTATATGATATTGGATGTCTTCCTGCTTAATTCAGTGCAATACATAAATAGACTCATCCAGATATCTCAACACTTGTACTTCCATAAAATCCTATCTTACTTAGAAATCATGATTTTAGAATGTCATGGGAAATGGCATCTGTCATTTTTTAATGAGCCTAAGTGATACTTACATGCAATCATGTTTTAAACCAATATGTCACTCAGTAGATGAACGAATTGACAAAATGTGGTTTATATATGCACGATAGAATTATATGTTTCCAATTCATGTGGAAATTGAAAGAATTGGAAAAATCCTACTAAGTAAAATTAACAAGACAAAAGAAACAGATGGCATGGTTTTCCTCATTTGTAATAAGTAGGAAATGTCTAGGATGGTCCTAGCAGTTGAGCAGAATTGCTCAATATCTATGTATATATGACCACATAAGATGATGCTGAGCAAAATGAACTCCTGGGTATGGAAACAGAGGTTTTCCTTTGTGGTTGTTTTTAATGTAGTATGTGATTTCTTTTTTCTTTTGTGTTTTCCCCTTTGGGTTATCCCCTGTTTTATTTGATTTCAGCATCTTGTGTATTGTATATACATTTATCTTAATTTGGCAAGGGAAGAGGAACAACAAAATGGCGAGAAAAATGACAAAGGGCAAACCAATGCAATAGCAAAACTCACAAGACAACATGTTGTAAATTTACATTACTACTTGTGCGGGGTATTGGGGAGAAGGAAAAGTGTGAGAAAAATGAGGGAAGGGGTAAAAGTTCATCATGGTATGTATTCACTACTTTAAAATCACTACACCTCTTCTATATATCACCTTGACAATAAAATTAAATTAAAAATGGGTTGCATAAAATATAATTTTTCTGTATTGGTATAGTAAATATTATTCTATGTGTATTACCTTTTTTAAAAAAATGAACGTTTTGGCTGCTAATTTGAATTAATTACACCTTCCTTTATCAGACGGTCATCAACTTGAATGTTATCAAACTATACAATATTTTCAGAAGATACTTGCCATTATTTTGAAGAAAAATATTATTTTAGTATTGTCTCATACTAAAACAGAAAACTGTTCAATTCTATGGAAACTTCTAACTTTTAAAACTAATTAATTGTTAAGAGGATAGAATATATGTGTTCTTCAAGATTCCTATGAGTACTAATACTCATTTACAAATTCTAAGCATGCCATACCAGAGACATTCAAAACAGTACCTGTTTGCATTTTATTTAATTCTGCAATAGATGCAGTTTCCAATGGGGCATTACATATTTAAAAGTCAACAGAAAAAATAACCACATTCTGGTAGAAGATAAAACTATGAAGTATCTATAATAATTAATTCCTCAAGAGTAAACATTTGTTCATCAGTGTAAGCTATTATTTCTATGTCCATCATTCCTAAGTTATACGCCATAAAGTCATCTTAGCCCAACAGTTTCCAACTTGTAAGGTGCACTATAAAATTTCCTAAATTCACATCATGACTAGCTTATCACTATTGTGAAGAAATACTTCACTTCTGCTAATGTGATCCCTTTCCTATCGTGGAAAGAACACAACACTAAACTTTGCTGCATCATTTTTCCCCCACTGCTATTCTTGAGATCAGAACACTTGCAAATATTATTTATAGTCATTTTTATCTATCATAGATATTTAGGAGATCTGAATATTTGAATATTAAGATCTGAAGATTATGGTTCAAAGCCCACCCAGGCAGGAAGGTTCCTTAGATTCTTATCGCCATTAAACTGCTCACAAAAAGCCAAACACAAGTGGCACTGAGGTCCAAGTAGTAGAGGACTAGGCTTGAGCAAAAACAGGCTCAGGAACAGTGCCCAGGCCCAGAGTTTAAGCCCTAGGACAAACTAAATAACAAAAATAAAATAAAAACAAACCCCAAACCTAGCATTTTTCTCATTGTATACAGAGGTACATAAATAAGAAAATTTATTCCTCTGTTATATATAGGTAGAAGAAAAAGATGTCACGCAATTACTCTCTTCATACCATGTCACACCAAAGTCTCAAAAAATTGCTCTTTTTATAAATTTATAAATTAATATAATCAATTTGTTAGCAACTTTGTCTAGAATATTCACATTATCATGTTACACATGAACTGTTGGAATTATCTATTAACTAAGTTCTAATTATACCTCATTGAGAGAATATTTTAGGCAAATAGAATGCCAGAATCATTTGTGAATTTCTAAATTAAATTTTCTACTTGAAAACAATTTTGTAGTATCATATAAAATATGAAATTACAAACAAAAATATTTCTTTTAAATCTAAATTCTAATTCAGCCAGTTGTACAAAGTCCTACATTAAATGAACTTTCTTATTTCTCCAGGCTTAAGCTTTTGTAATCCTTCAACATTTCTTTGGAATCCAACAGAATGATGCTTACTTTTTCAAATTTTTGGTTGGGAAACGTGAGCTCTTTTGCATGTATGAATGTTCTGTAATGAAGACAACCTTTAAAACACAACTGAGGATAATATATGAGTTGCATTTCAATAGGAAACTTGACTTCTGAAAACATAATGACAAAATTAGCTCAAACTTCCAACTGTGTATTCCTTTCTTCTTTATTTTTTATTCTTTTCTTGGTTTGTTTTATTGAGACAAAATTATACTACATAGTCCAGGGAATATATCACTATGTAATTCCACTCTCGAATCTCCTGTCCTAGTCTAAGTGCTAGAATTTTTGGCTTGTATTACATTGTCCAACCATAGTTTGTTGGCTTCTTTAATCTAGATACAGATTAGAAATTTTGAACTTCTCCAGTGATATCATCCACCAGAGTGACTGCTCAGACTGTTTTATCTACTATTTTCAAAGATGTTCTAACATTTGACACAGGATATGAACCTATTCAGATGCACCTGAAGGGGTCTCTGATTCATTCCTCCATGGATCTGATCCCTTGAATAATGATTACTTGACTTTCTTATTATCTCTGGTCCCTACCTTTGTAATATTCTCAAGCTTTTTTGAAGAAAATTCACTTGTGGAATTTCTCATATTAAAAATTATCACTTGATTCTAGTCTTAAGACATATTTTCTATTATTTCCTAAATTTTCTACACATTCTGAGAGTTGTTTCGTATGTGTATTTGAACATATAAGTGCCTCTGTGTGTATGTGCATGTTTGTATATATGTATGCACAAACCTCAAGCTCTTATTCAGCAATTTTGCTCATAACTAGTATTCCATCACTTGAAGCATTCTTCCAATGCAGGTTTGGCTGGTTAATTATAGATAGTGTCTTAAAAACTGTTCTGCCCAGGCTGGATGCAAAGTAAACATCCCAGAATCATTTACATTCTTAAGTTTTATTTCTCCAGGAGTATCAACTTTTAAAATACAAACATTTTTGTGAGTGTAAACTCTAAGCTGAAGACCAGATTTTAAACTCAAATTCATATAAAGATAGATGAACATACACATTACATATGCCGAGTGTACACAGTTAGGAATATAATCATAAGCAGGGTTCCAGTGGCTCACGCCTATAATCCTAGGTACTCAGGAGGCTGAGATCTGCAGATTGCAGTTCAAATCCAGCATGACTAGGAAAGTTTCTGATGCACTTATCTCCAATAAAGCACCAGAAAACTGGAAGTGGCACTGTGGCCCAAGAGGTAGAGCACAATCTTTGAGCTGAAGTGTAGAGGGACAGTCCCTGTCCAGGAGTCCATACCCCACTACCATCAAAAAAAGGAAAAAAAAAAGAAAAAGAAAAAGAAACAAAAAAGAAAAAGAAATGTGATCTTAGCCACCAGTTCATTGATAGTATAATTCTTGCTCTCTCAACATGGCCTTTTTCCAGTTAAGTCCATGCTTTTATATCTGACTTGCTTGGAACCAGAATTATTCTTCCATTCTACTTTTCTCAAATGTGCATGATTAGCTACCATGATTTAGAGCTAGTAGAAGAAAGAGCATCGCCTCATCCTTCATGTTCCACTTAGGAGTAATGCTTTGTCTATATCACTCCCATAAATCTACATACTGATCTTGGCTTTATTGTTTCAAAGTTGTCTTATTTGCAGAGTCTTCTATAGTGTATTGAAACATTATACTTAAACACTGAACTTCTCTTTTTCCTATTCCTATTGTTTCTCCTTCTGTTAACTTATGTACACTTGGGAAATAAAGCACAACACACACACTCACAGTAAAATGTTTCTGAAAACTTCCTTAAACTTAAACTTGATCTTAATTTACAGAGCACTTAGGAAATTTGAACTTAATGTACACCAGGATAATGTTTTTTTTTCATGTTTTTTATTGTAAAAATGGTGTGCAGAGGGGTTAGAGTTACATAAGTAAGTTAATGAGTACATTATCTAGCGAGCATTATTACCCCTTTTGTTTTTCCCCTGCCATCCCTTTTTTCCTCACCGCCTCAACTACCTCCTCCATCCCCAAGTTGTAAAGTTTGTTTTCAACATAGTGTCTTGTTCTTCTCATTGTTACAACTGGTCATGCTGTATTCTTGTTTCAGCATTTTATTTTCCTTCCCCTCCCCACATTAGAAAAATGTATTTGCAAGATACAGGTAACCAACATCAAATTCAATGGGAACGGTCTAAACCATGGAGGAAGAAAATAGAAGAGAAACAAAAAAACCACATAGTACAAGTTAGATATATTAAAAAACAATATTAAGAAAGGAAAAACAAACTGTGTCCCTATTTTGGGGTTCATTTTACTTAACATCATCTTATATGGCCATATGCACATGAACAATATTTTATAAGACATGAAAATTCCATATTTTCTCATTACTAATTTGTCTCTGAAACACGTGTTACCTCATGTCCAAAGATGTTTTTGTGCTATTTCAATGAAGCTAGAAGACATTCATTTTTGCTTGGCGCAGCACGGTAGATTGTTACTGGAAGTAAGTGGAAGGAACTGATATAGGAACTGGAAACTGAATCCAGGGGAGAAATTGAACATAGGAAATGACAAAGTTCAAGTTAATTTGTACTATCCTTTTATGGGGGAGGGGGTCTGGTCTTGGGGCCTGAACTCTGGGCCTGGGCACTGTCCCTCAGCTCTTCAGATCAAGGCTAGCGCTCTACCAATTGAGCCACAGCGCCACTTCCGGCATTTTTTCTTTTTTCTTATGTGGTGCTGGGGAATCAAACTCAGGGCTGCATGCATGCAAGGCAAGCACTCTACCATTGAGCCACCTTTCCAGCCCCTGGCTGTCCTTTTTACTATACAAGAAAATAATCGAAGGCTCGAAGGAAACTCTGTTCCTGACTTTTTCAAGTTGCTCTTTACTCATATAAAACTTTTCTGTAAAATTCTATTTGAGAATATTACAAAAGGAAACAATATGCCATTTGAAGGCCAGCATAGAACAAAAGGAAATAACTTTGTTTTACAGTGTACTACTGCAAAGAAACAAAGACATGGATGTTTTAAAATGTCATATGCATGGATATTTAACACCTGAGATGATTCTCTTGTTGCAAAAGTCAGTTATCCATTCCTGAGTTAGTCATAGCAGTAAGGATTCCAAAAAACAGGATACAGTGAGTATGATCAGCAAAAGGAGCCTCTACTCAAACCAGTGCTTTAAGGATGGTCCCAAAGAAATATTGGGGTTTTTTGTTTGCTTGTTTGTTTAGTTTGTTCTACTTCTGGGGCTCGAGCTCAGAAGCTGGACCCTGTCCCTGAACAGTTGTCTTTCCTGTCCACCTGCCCCCAAAGCTATGCTTGAGCCAAAACTCAACTTCTGGCTTTTTGTTGTTTAAGTAGAAATAAGAATTTGACAAACTCTCCTGCCTGGGTTGGCTTTGAACTGAGGTAATAAGAAATCTAAGTGACATCAATTGTATGGACTTTTGTTTTGAACCAGGAAATATCAGATGAAGTGTATTATAAAGCTAATATTTGACAATTTTTAAAAGAAGAAATGTCCAGCAAAGAAGCCATAATGTCAATAATTCAGCAAAAGTAGGTGTACTGAATCACTTTGGAATTATTTTCTCTGCTTTGGAAGATAACGAGTGACTTCATAGTTCCTTTTGGGGAAAATTAAAGTCGTATTTCAATTTTTTTTTGTCGAGGGGCTTGAATTCTGATCTTGGGTACTGTCCCTCACCTCTTCCAGTCAAGTTGAGCACTCTACCACTTTCATTACAGCACCACATCCAGGTTTTTGTGGCTAATTGAAGATAAGTGTCTAATGGATTTTCCTGACCATGCTGGCTTTGAACCACAATCCTCTGGTCTCAACCTCCTGAGTAGATAGGATAACAGGAGTGAACAACCAGGATCCAGCTCATATTTGCATTTATGTGCACTTAATGACACTAGACAAATAATCGAAATTTGAATCAAATGATGACATTACAGCTTTTCAGAAAATTTGAGGTAACAATAAATAATCCCTTCTTTTCCATGTTGTTACATTAATGACTCATGAGCTATGGGACTCTTAATTTAGCATCTTCTGATGTTCACATATGTGAACTTAGTATAAATAAATGTTAATAGAGAAATAGAGAAATATTTTTTCTTTTTTTTAGCGTGAAAATACTGTACAGAGGGGTTACAATTCCATGAGCAATATAATGGGTACATTTCTGATTAAGCATTGTAGCTTCCTCCATTGTTTCCCCTTCCCATCACTTCCCATCCTGCCCCCGTCCTCCCACCTAATCCATTTCCCTCCCTCCCCCCCTCACCAAAGTTGTAAAATTCATTTTTCGACATAACGACTTGTACATCTCATTGTTGCAATGGGTCCACCTGTATCCCTATTTAATCGATTTGTTTTTCCCTTACCCTCCACAAATTACACCAACATCATATACAGTGAAAGCAGGGGTTGTACCGTGGGGGAGGGACATACAAAACAACAAAGAAATAATCTTATAAATATGTTAGAAACTATTGCATGAAAGAAAAAAAAATGAATACATATCTTAGGGTTCGTTTCCCTAACAACTTATCTAAACATTTCTGCTTGACTCAGACATATACTAGCTACTGCAAATAAGGGAAACCATGGGACCTATGTTTCGTGGGCATGGCTTACTTCACTTAATATACTGTTTTTCCAAGTCTTTCCATTTCCGAACAAATGGGGCAATGTCATTCTTTCTGATGGAGGCATAGAATTCCATTGTGTGTATATAACAATTTATGGGAAGAGTCTCATATCTAAAATATACCTGGAACTCCCAAACTTAAATCCCCAAAAACAGCTCTTCAAATAAACAACTACCCAATAAATAAGTGGGCTAAAGACTTAAAGAGAAACTTCTCTGAAGAGGAAAGAAAGATGGCCAATAGACACCAATGAAGAAATTCTCAAGCTCCCTAGCCATAAAAGAAATGCAAATCAAAACACCATTGAGATACCACCTCACCCCAGTAAGAATGGCTATAATCAAGAACTCTAGTAACAACAGATGCTGGAGGGGATGTTGACAGAAGGGAACCCTACTGCATTGTTGGTGGGAATGTAAACTTGTTTAACCACTTTGGAAAGCTGTATGTAGGTTCCTCAAAAGACTCCACGTAGAGCTCCTCTATGACCCAGCAAAGACTGAGATTTTTAGAAAGCAAAGGAGATCAGATATGATAGAACAACATTGAGTGTGATACAACTTATCACACAGACATTAAGAACTAAATTAAGTGATTTAGAATGCTAAAGGCTATGAGGAATAAGCCTAGTTGATAACTAGTTCTTCAATAACCAAAAATGATTCCCTAGAACAGTTTCTAGTATAATTTAGTTATTATTATCATTTATTTCTTTCATCTGGATTTATTCCTTCACTTCTTTCACAAGTATCAATTAGCCTGTGCATTTTAGTTGCCATAACTGAGCAAAAAGATTTCCAAATCTCACTTATACTACCCTTCCCATTGTGATTAGTAGTGACCACTCAATAGCCTGAAATCTTTGAATTTCACCTGATATCTAAGCACATTCCTGACATTAATTGCCATGACTATTAACAAAACGTTTTTTTTCTCAATGCAATATTCTAATGTAGGTAAAGTACATGAATTATGAACTATTGATAGGTCATAGTTGGAATGAGCAATTATATATTGCAAGTATAGGTTCTTTATTTGGCATTTACTAGCTAAATGAATTTATGGCAGTCCTGGGGCTTCAACTCAGGATGAGGGAAATCTTACTGAGCTATTTTTTTTTTTTTTGGCTCAGGCTAGCACTCTACCACTTGAGGCAGAGCATCACTTTTTTCTGTTTATGTAGTACTGATGAATTGAACCCAGGGGTTTCATGCATGCTAAGCAATCACTGCACCGTGAAGCCACATTCCCAGAGCTCTAAATGACTTTTTTAAGATGGCATTACTTTTTCATTCTATTATTATGTATTATAATTTAGGTCAGGTGGTACAAAAGGAAGTGGAAAACAATACTAATTCCAGTACACCTGACATTCCTATCACATCCCTAAGGAAGTACAGTGTTAAGATCTGCAGGACTCATAGGGCTTTTGCATGTGACATTATTATGTAAAAAAATCATTAACAGTCATCTCTAACATCCATAACATTCTGCTTCCACTTTCAAGGTCAAGAACTAAATATCCAAGCCTTTTTATTGATTGGGTGTGTTTCCTAGGAAGGAAGACAGAGGATGTGGATGGTGACAGTGGAAAAATATGTGTATTGGTTCCCTGTCCACATTTTCTACCTTTTAAAAAAGTGCTACTGAAGAACTCCCATATCTACTTGACTATGCTGCACAAGATCCAGATAAATGAAGACATTTATGCCGGTGGATAGTCACATATATTAACAAAATCCAGTTCCTGAAAAAAAGTTACTAGTATAAATTATTGTCTATAAAATGGTTTTTTTTCCTAGCAAAACAAAATGTAGTATTAAATGATTACCCCAGATTTCTTTGTGATTTTATGCTGTCTCAGTATCAAAATGTTCTCTAATTCCAGTAACATCCAAGCATAAAAGTCATGATTTGAAGATCTCAGTAGTTTTAGAAACAAAGGTACATAATAGCTTCCTTCCTGCAGAGACATGTGATGGTAATTATGATTGATTGTATTGTAGTTCTCTTCTTTTTCCTCTTTATCTCAAGTGGTGCATATCTTGGCATATTACTCTGTCCTGCATCAGCTTCTTGTAGGTGAGATTTACCTCTACTCTGCAATGTCAAGATGGGTCATGTGTCTTACTTTAGCTTACAAAAAGTAATCAGAAATGATCAAAGACTATTTCTAGGGGAAGATTTCTATCGCATTGTCTGTGTCTAAGAGCTAACTTCTTTTCCCTTAGCTAAAAAATAGCATATTTCCACAGGGTATGTTCTTTTTCAACATATACACTGGAAGAATATATCATGTGAAATTGATACAAAACTCAAACACAGCAAGAATAAAGCTAATATTAGAATATGATATTAAGATATTAGTTTCTTACCATTCTTGTATACCTTTATGATAGTTGACTACAGCACACCAGAATTAAACAAATACTAAATAAGAACTAAACAAATAGATAACACTTCCTGTTTAAAGCTATTATTTATTTATAAATAAGCATTCTTTATGTGATCACTTGAGGGGTTAACTTGTTCTACAAAGTGTTTAATCACTCTAGAGCATGTATCTAATATCCACAATCATTATCCAGACCTTGTGAGTGAGATGAGGAAGAATAAAATATCTAGATTTCTCCTTCTCTTTTCCTCTTCTCCTTTTTCTAGTGTGAAATCGCATCCTTTCTCCAAATTCTTCTATTAATAAAAGAAGCATGTCACATTGTGGATATCATGCAAAAGGCTGCAAAGCCAGAATTTTATTCTTTCAGAAATAGATGAAGTAAATCAGAGTGGTTCAAGGAAGAATAAAAACATGACTTTTTTCCCTTTCTGGCTTCCACCATAGAGTCTGAACATGACTCTAAATATCTAATATGCCACTTGCCTTGCATAATTTTGTAAAAAAAATATATTTTTAAATCAATAATAATTTTAAAAATTAAAAAAAATATTTTTAAAACAAAGTAATTTGTTGGTTGCTTTTAGGAGGCATGAAATAAGACTGCATTATCATTGTGTGAGTTGAGAGGCTAAATTTTATCAGAATCTAAACATAATGAAAAATAGATGATTTTAAGATAAATAGCTTGTAGGTATATTTTTAAGGTGACATACACACAGAAACATCTCTTTCTTCTGATTCAACTTCAATAAGCAGTTCATTTATTCAAATAGCTGTGTTTCTTTCAGAAATAGATTAGACCTAAAAAAGTTTGAAGAGAACCAGTATTGGGTGGTGCATTCTTTAAAAATAGCAATCAAATAAATATTAACCATAATTCCAAAATACTAACAATCAAATTCTCTTGAAAAAAGGGTTAATTTCTTACTCTAAACAGGGCAAAAAGAAGGAGCGATATCCAGTCTATGCCAGTCTCCAAAGCCAATTTAGTTAAGATCTCTTTTAGAGTCCGATTCATTCTTTCTACCTGCCCTGAACTCTGGGGTCTATACGCACAGTGCAATTTCCAATCTGTCCCCAGTGCCACGGCTATTCCCTGACTTACTTTTGAGATGAAGGCCGGTCCATTGTCCGGCCCGATGGTGGATGGGAAGACATACCTGGATAGGATTTTTTCCAGGATCTTCTTAGCCACTATGTTAGCAGTCTCATGCTTTGTTGGGTAGGCTTCAACCCATCCTGAAAAGGTGTCTACAAAAACTAGCAAATATTTATATCCAAATTTTCCAGTTTTAATTTCTGTGAAGTCTACTTCCCAATACACACTTGGCCTATTTCCACGGAAGCAAGTTCCTTTTGTAACCGGCTGATTAGGGGCATTGGTGAGCTGACAAACTTTACAATTTTTAACAATGTCCTCAATGAGTTAATTTCCTTGCCTAATTTTTACTTCTGAGTGTCAGAGCAAGTCCTGCCTTCTTCGGGTTCCCATTTGAGAGATCCGATGGATTCTCTTAAGAAACCCCTTGACCAATCTTTGTGGCAAGATAAGTTTCCCCTCACCAGTTTCTTACCAGTCTTTATTTACTTCTCTGTCTGAGGGTTTATAGGGCATGGGAATTTTCTTTATCCACTCCAAGCCTTGGGAGAATTGGGCTCAGGAGTCAAAGCTCATGGCCCTGGGTCTACTTCAGCTCTGGGCTGGAGGGCCGCCTCCTTAGCTGCCTGATCGGCCAAGTTATTTCCTTTGGTTATTGAATACGTTCCCTTTTGATGGCCAGGGCAGTGCATAATGGCAATATTTGCTGGTTCCCAAAAGGCCAGGATGAGGCTTAAAATTTCTTATTTGTTTTTAATAGCCTTTCCCTCAGCTGTCAGCAGCCCCGTCTCTTGATAAATGGCTCCATGGACATTCACTGTTGCAAAAGCATACCGACTGTTCATGTAAATATTTAGTCTCTTCCCTTTTCCCATTTGTAGGGCTTTTGTTAGTGCCGTTAGTTCTGCTCTTCGTGCAGACATTCCCCAGGGGAGTGCTTTTGCCCACACTATCTCAGTGTCTGTGGTGACTGCTGCGCCCACGAACATTTTTCCATCTCGAATGAAATTGCTGCAGTCTGTGAACCAGGTATGCTCGGCATGCGATAGTGACGAGTCCAACAAGTCTGGCCTCTTTTCCTTGGCCCGGTCTCTCTTTTCAAGCTCAATTTCACCTTCTATGTCCTTCCTTTCCTGTCTTTGCTCCTCTGTCTGTCTCTTATTGTAAACCTTTTTCCCACTGCTACTAGATCCCTAATAGACTTTTCACCAAGTCTGTCTGGAGCCTGCAACTTTAACTTTATGTCTGGTGCAGCTTGATTTATATAGGCAAACACAATCATCTGAGCCTACTCCTGGGTCTCAAGATCATATGGGGTATGTTGACTAAAAGCTTCCGTGAGCCTCTCAAGATGTGCTGCCAGACTTTTACTTCCTCCCTGTCTAACATCATAAACTTTTGCCATATTAGTAGGCTGGCGAGCAGTCGTCGTGAGACCTGCCAACAGAGCCTGGCGATAGATGAGGAGTTGCTCCCTACCTTCAACTGTATTGTACTCCCATGTTGGTTAGAGCTCAGGAAAATAGGCAGCGATTAGGGCAGGATCCATGATGGGTGCTCCTGTGGGGCCAGGGACATGTTTCCGAGTGGACTCTAGGATACAGTCTCTCTCTTCCGTGGTAAAAAGGACCTGCAAAAGATGACTACAATCATCCCAAGTGGGCTGGTGAGTAAAGAGAATAGTTTCAAGCAAACAAATTAAATCCTGGGGCTTTTTAGAAAAGGGGGCATATTAGGTGCACCAATTGTATAGATCACTGGTAGAAAATGGCCAATATTGGATTTGCTGTCAACCATCTGCATCCACAGGACCTACGGTGTTTAAGGGAAAAGTGCTACATTATAAGGGGGGTTGATCCTACAGCGTCATTGGCCCCTCAGAAAGTTTAAGAGCAGGTGCTGAGGGTTCGGCTGATGGTTCCATAGCTCCCTCCTCCTCTTGAACATTCTCAGGTTCTGCAAAAGGAACCTGGGAAGGGGACTATGGGGGAGGAAACAATTCTTCTTCCAAGTTATCTCCCTGAAATATTGGGGGGGGGTACAATTTCTTTTTCTTAGTTTCTTTTTGTAAGACTAGGGGGCTAGATGAACTGTTGCCCATGGTTTCCTGTCTTGTCAGTGGTACAGTCAAAAAAAAACAACAATAAATACTACAAACAAAACACACGCAGGTCTGACAATTACTAAGTGGAGATCTCCCGAATTGGTCCGCTGACTCCTGACACTGGGGGGTTCCACACCAACCCATGCCCCACAGCAGAAAGATCCGACCTACAGTGGCTAGTTAAGCCTCGGTTAGGAGGCACTCTTTGCCATTTCTGGCCCAACACCGAATCGAACCATGCCCCACAATTCTCACGGCATGGTTCCAAGGACCCCTACACCACAATTCACACGGCGGGTTTCCAAGGACCCCCAACCCACAATTCACTTGGTGGGATTCCAAGGAAAACTCTTCACAAGAGGATCTGGGAAGTCTCCCAGTTGCTCCATGGTTGTCATGCAAGCATGTCTGCTTTAACATCGCTTTTCACAGTATGAATCAGAGCAGCCAACCTCACAAAGGAAAACGAAAGTAAAACATACAACAACAGGGCAAGACAAATTAACAAAAACAGCACTGTTTTACATTTGGAGACTGAGGTCTCATGGGTCTTTGGGGGAATCCTGGATAAGCCCCCACTAATATGTTGGGCCCAGGTCGCAGAACTGCCACCAAGAAGACCACTGAGAGTCAGACTTTACAGCTGTTTTAAGGTTTTATTTAAATGGGCTGCAGCTCAGGCCTCATACTACACTCTGACACAGCAGAGCCTAGGAAGAGAGCCCCAAGCTAAAGATTTGCAGGACTTATAAAGGCACACAACCAACCAGGTGGTTGGATTACCACCACGTGTTGCTCTGCTAATTTGCTGATCTTAAACAAGCAACAAGTGGTCACTGCCTCAAGACTTTAACCCTTCACTAGCTTCTGAGAATAAGAAAAAGTTGCCACCGGCTTTGGACACATGTATGATGAACATACTACTAAGGGCCTTGCATTAATGAAGTCTTGAAATTCTAAATAATATTTAAATAAGAAGCTCCCTATATTTATTTTCACATTTGAGGATTACTAAGTACCAAAGTTATGTAGAAGGCTAGGATAAGAATATGGAAATGAAATCTGTCTCCTAATATCATAAAGATAATTTATGTCATTTTGAGTTACAGTTTCTAAAGTAATACAAAATAAGTTACAACAGAAACAAAAATACAATCTCCTATCCTACCTAACTTTCCAACAGAAATTAGAGAATCCAGTAAAGATACAGACATCCCAGGATGGTACAGGATGTTATAAGATCACTAGATGGTGAAAAAGAAGATAACAAAAATGGGTCCACTGGAACAATGGGAAACAAATTCTATACCTACTCATTGTGATATAGCTAGAAAATAGTTTCCACTATGCTGAGTCTTTGATATTTTAGGTTTGTTAACACAATAACTTTCCTTTCTTAGGAAATGACTGCTTATTAATACTCAAGTGTTTGCAGCTTATAACCCAGCAACAAATAATGCTTTTAAATGTAAACAAGCATGATACTAAGAGGAATCAAGGCTACTTTCATTGATATACATTATAAATAAGAATGATAGGGCTGGGAAGGTGGCTCAGTGTTAGAGCACTTGCCTTGCCTGCATGAGGCCCTGGGTATGACTCCTCAGCACCACACAGGCAAAAAGAAAAAAGCCAGAAGTGGTGCTGTGGCTCATGTGGTAGCGTGCTAGTCTTGAGCTGAAGAGCTGAGGGACAGCACCCAGGCCCAGAGTTCAGTCCACACGACCGGACAAAAAAAATTTTTTTAATAAAAAATATAAAATAAATAATTAAATAAATAAGAATGATCTTGGGGAATAGTCAATCTTGAACTTTTTCATACCTTTCCTCTTCTCCAACATGAGAAGTCCTAGTCTACATATGTAAAACATTAATAAAGGATTTATATATTTTCTTTTTGTTCACACTAAAGCAAATACACTTTTCCACTTTGCAAGCCTGACTTTGAAAGAGTCAGACCCTTACCATTATTTTACATACAAAAGTTTACTGCTTAGGCTTAGCTGTTTTCCTGCCTTAAGGTATTTCTCTCTACTATTTTGGTAACTATATAGAAAAACAAGGTAAATCCATTAGCTTATGTTGGATTGTTCAAAGTCAAGCTGACTTCAAGCACATTTTTCTGTTCCCTTCTTCACTGCTAATTAAAGTTTAATTATTGCTCTTTAAATGATAACAAAAAGGTGATACTTTAACGTATATTCTCATTGGAACCAGTGAAAACAGAAATGTCTGCGTTTGTTTTACTATTGTTTTCAAGGATTTTCCTTGAATATTTTCATTATTGCCTTTGTTCCGGTCTTCTAATCAAGAACACAGGGTTACACAAAAAGGTCTTCCTAAGGAATAGGATATTAGGCAGAAAAAAAAATAGATGTACAATTAAAGTATGTATTTTAACATTTATGTCAAAATATTTATTTGTAACTGTTTATTTTTAAATTTTGCTGGTCATGGGGTTGAAATCTTGGCATTGATGCTGTCCCTCAGCAGTTCAGCTCAAAACTAGTGCTCCACCACTTGAGCCACTGTGAGTTTTCTGGAGGCTCATGGGAGATAAGAGTCTCACAGACTTTTCTGCCTAGGCTGCCTTTGAACCATGATTCTCAGCTCTCAGACTTCTTAGTAGCTAGGGTTAAAAGCATAAGCCACTGGCACATAGTTACATAATTATTTTTTAAACATTTATGAAGTATGGAGTGGTAATCCCAATGTAATGATCAAGCTACATTATATCCGTTAATTTCTGCATGTAACATTTTAGTGAGAATGCTCAAAAGTTATCTTCTGGCTGTGATGAAATATCCATCTTTAACTATAATCACTTTGCTTCTTGTAGTATAAAATTAATATATTTACTTTTGATCATGGAAGTCTGCTAATTAAAGTTATATAAAACATGAATTGTAAAGTGAAAGAAATTCATGGTTCCTTTACTCGTTTTAAGAAAAAATTATGCCTTTTATTTTCAATTATATTTCTGTGGGAATGTGTAACATTCATTGATTTAACTGTTAAAATTGATAACAGTTACACTATATAAAGTTGATTCAAACTTGTATTTGAAAATTGCACTCTTAGCACAAATATACTTTCACTTTCTCTTAACACATAATTAAAATCACAGTATAGCAAAGCTTGGTGTTAGCCATTCATGTGTAGAATCCTAGAAACTCAGGAAGCTAAGACCTGAATGTCTTAGTTCAATGTCAGTCCAAACAGACAAAAATGTGAAGTTATCTCTAACTATCCAGCCAGAAGCAGAAGGTAAAGATGTGGCTCAAAGAATAGTGTCATCAGCCATGAGCAAAAAATACAAGGGAGACTATTAAAGGGAGAACATTAAACATTGAGTTCAAGGCCCAAAAATGGCATATACATACAAGACAACAACAAAAGTACTATGTACATCAATAATGAAGACAAAATAGTAGAAAAGATCATGAGAAATGTTGTGTAAACATCTGGAAGACAGAAATCATTTGACAGAATTTTGATTCATGAGAGGGAAAAGTTACAGTCTCATTTGTACAATCTCATTGTAGTCATTTGTGTTGAAACCTGTCTATTGGGTAACATGTGAATGAGCAGACTGGATTACCTGACATAGCAGACATTGCCTGTGACTATGCACCATTCCACTCTGTAAAAATCTAAAATAATGCTTGTTAATTAAAAAAAAAAAACTCATGTTAGAGACTGCTTGGATCACACCAAACTGGGGTCCTTACTTTGAGGCTTCAGACCAGTGCTTTTATTTATATCCACTCCTCTTTTACCCCTCTTCCTTTGTGCAGATATACATTAGTTTGCTGGCATCAAGCCAAGACTTTGAACTAGATCCCCCTTCCTTGATTCAGTTACAACTCATTTCACGTACTATCTATGTTTTAGCATTTTCTTAATAATCCCCACCAGAAAACTCTTATATTCATGTAAACCCACTATAGATAACCTATGTAGATAAGGGAGTATTGGTATACATTGTCTCAGGCTCTCATATGTAAGTTTGCTCCCTAATAAATCTGTGCTACACTATCTCTTTTCCTTCATGGCTTTTGAGTCTGACTAATGATTGATTTGGCTTGATGTATTCCCATTTATCTAAACTTACTTTGAAAGTTTTCTCCTGTGCCAAGGAGCCCTCCTCGTTTTTCTCCTAACTCTTCCTGTAACATTCTCAAAGTATCTGGACTTACATTGAGGTCTTTGATCCATTTGGAATCAATCTTAGTACAGGGGGATATATAAGAATCTAACTTCAGTTTTCTTTGTACAGCCAATTCTGTCAGCACAATTTTTTAAGAGGCTGTCTTTATTGCATCCTGTGTTTCTTACTTCCTTATCAAAGATTATGTGACTAGAGGTGTGAATTCCATTTCTGGTTCTTCAGTTCCGTTGTATTGATAGAATACTGTGCTTCCATTGGAAAGAATGTCATTACCCCATTCCTGAGGAAAGGGAAAAACTGGGAAAAATGATATTAAGTGAAATAAGCTAGATCCAATTAAATACATGCTGCATGGTTTTCCTCATTTGTAATAACTGGACTATGTCCATAAATCTGCAAGTTAATCCAATAGATAGTAAAAGATAAATAATTACACTTGGACATGATTAACTAACAGCACTCTAAGGATTCACACGGCAAGAACAATGGAAGCTATTCTTAAGAGAGGATCACAATGGCTCAATACCTATGGTGCATATTACAAGATAAATGTTGCTTATTGCAATGAATTCTAAGAATCAATCGTACATGTGAAATTCATATATCTATATATAATTTTAATAGATGTCATAAAACAACTGACTTCTCTGTAAACTCAACAGCAGCATTCTAAGTTTAGAAGATAAAATTGAAAGTTTTCAACACATAAACTACACATAGGGGAAAAGATGGAAGAGAAAAGATAAGATGAAAAGTAGAATAGCTAACTATTGAAGAAATCATAAACAATTTCCAAAACTATACAACAGAGCTTGGGTACAGCTTAGTTGTAGAACTAGACTAATATATACAAGCCATGGGTTATATTTCCAAGAAGGCCTAATAATAAATTAATAAATAGTAGTAACACAATAATTACTTGAAATAAACGCTTTCATATTAGAGAGGTCTGAATCCTTGAAAAGTAAACAAAATATTTTCAATTCTTGTACCCAATGACATGAAACTACAAGAATGAAGAGGAAATAGTTTCCCTTTTCTATCCTTTCTTTCCTTTTCTGTTTTCTTCTTTTCTTTTTTCCTTTGGCACTACTGGTGCTTGAAGTTGTTAAAGCTCTAACCACTTTAGATTATTTTTCAGGCCAAGCCTCCCTTGAGCAATGATCTTTTACCTATGGCTTCCACAAATGTGAGATAATAAGAATATTATATTATATTTAGCTTACTTTGGTTTTGTAATTTCTCACGATTTTTTTTTTCGAAACTGTCCCTGATATCAGCCTTCTAAATCTCTGCTTTCTAAATAGCAAGGTATATTTCACCTCAAGCTTGGACCCAGACTATTTTTCATTGTAAACATTCAACATTGACTTCTGTTTTATAGATATCATTAAGTTTTATTGAGGTTTTATGATGTTATTCGAAGAACACAGAGATGTCCCTTGAATACTTTTCCCAGTTTCTTTAAATTTTTATAGTATGACATCACAAGTAGGACATTAATATTTCACAAGTACCTTATGCAGACTTCAGTAGTTTTAAATATTTTGTGCACATATTAAATCCAATATAATTTTATCAACTCGATATGAATATACCATATTTACAGATACGTTTCTTTACAAAAAATGTGTCTGTCTCATGATTCCTTTTTATAATTAAACCCACTACTTCTCTTTGACCCATCCCCAACTCTGTCATCCTGGAAACCAACACATTTTGTTTCTCTGACTTGTAGATCATGCAATAAATAAGCTTTTAAGATTGCCTTCAAATATATGATAGATTATTCCCAGTTATTTGTATGCCTTAATATTTTATTGTATTCACTCGAGTTGCCTTTTGGCTCTGTCATTATAGAATGTAGCACAATTCGTTTCCCATTCACCTGAAGAAAGCCTGAATTTATTTCCATTTCTTTGACTGAGGAAATAATGCTGCTATAATCCTTTATGTTTTAGCCTTTGGGTGAATGTTATGTTTTATGTCTATGAGACAAAGCCTGAAGATCTCAATTCGTATGCTATGCTGTTGTTAGTTGCAAATTTCATATTCTAGGAAGCTGTAGAAATCTTTTCAGAAGTGGATTTCCCATTTGACATTCCTGCCAGCATCCAGTTTCTCTGTTTCTTGATAGCATTTAGTATTGTCATTATTGTATTATGTGAAGTAATTCGCATCCATGTTTTATGAGGTCATTTTAGTTTTAATGTGCATTTATTTGATGACTGATGATGTTTTTCTTGTGCTTATTTTTTACAAGATATATTATGCTGGTGTCTAATTGATGTTTTTAACATTAGGTTTTGAGAGTTCTATGTAGAGTCTCGATTTGAGGCATTCTTCAGGTATAGGATTTGCAAATATTTTATCCTTGATGAGGAGTACCCTTCATCCTCATCGTCATCCTCCTCCTCCTCCTCATCATCATCATCATTATCATCACTATTAGTATTACTACTATTAATTGTACATGTATGTGTGTTCTTGGGGCTTGAACTCAGGGTCATTGAGATTTGTTGCAGTTTGTTAAAAAATTACCCTTTGAGTCATTCTTTACTTCTGCTTTTTTGCTGATTAATCAGAGATATGATTCTCAGGGACTTTATTTTGTGGGCTGGCTTCAAACAGCAATACTCAAATCACAGCCTCCTATGTAGCTAGGATGATATACATGAGCCCTCTGCTCCCAACTTCTATTCACTACTTGTATATGAGCTTTCACAGACAAATTTTTTACACTTTCATTGAGTTCTACTATATCAAGTTTTGCTTTCCCATAAGTTTAATGCCTAAGTTAAGAATGCTTCATCTACAAAATTGTCAAGACATCTTCCTTTGCTTTACATTTACATGACTCTTTTTGTTTTATGTGCCATGTATTAATCCTGCTTGAAGTTAATATTTGAATAAATTGTTATGTTTAAGTCAATGTTCATTTTTTATTCTTCCCAATACTGTCTAACCTATCACCATTTATTAAAGAGACTGTAATTCCACAAATGTTTGGTTTTACTCCTTATTAATATTCCTTGAAAGTAATTATATGGACTTAATCAGGTGCCTTACAGACCCATTGAGTTCTGCACTCTTTCCTCTACAAACGTAACAATTTTACACTAACACCTTTAATACTGGAAAGAGAAATATATTCCAGTTTATAGTCATTTGTCAATGAATCAAAGAGTGCTGGTCAGCTGTTTTTAGAAAATGTAATAAATTTATAAATATTAATGCCAATTAAAAACTAACCTTCCTGAATAAGTTATCAAAAAATCCAAATACATATCTCTGTAGTAATATAACAACAACCAAAGAACATATGGAAAGATCATATCATACCTAGACATTGCATACATGTAGTGATTAGTGGAAATACAAGCAACAATAAGATAACCCTGCACAACCAGTATGTAGAAATTGGAATCCTTATACCTTGGTGCTTCACACTTAAAGTGATATAGTCAGTTTGATAAACATATTGGCAATCATTAAGATATTACATATAGAGTTGCCCGTATGGTCCAGCATTTTCAATCATAATTTTATATACAAAATATATTTCAACTTATGTCCAATGAGACACATGTACAAAACCTTTTACAATAACATATAATAAAATATTGAAATGCGCATTGAGGACATTATACAATTATACATATGCATACAAAACAATATGCTCTATCAATGAGAAAAATTTACATGGACTTACTTACTTGGGAAACACTAATATTGCATGGGAGAAATGGATAAAATAGACTACATTTTCTAATTATATGAGCTTTTTTATATTGGCACATCTGTAGTGGTAGACTATGAAGTAATGTTTAGTCACGTGGATGGTAGGTTGAAATGATGACAGGAAGTGACTACTAATAAATATTGGAGTATTTTGAGAGGGCAGTGATAATAAAATATTCTAGAACGGAAGGTGACGTTCATATTCCAACTCTTTGACATTCTATGAATGTACTTTATTGAAGAATTACAGATTACATTTGCATTAACCTTAGGAAAAATTTTAGAATAGTAGTGGGTGAATCTAAGTGATAATTAAGAATTTAAAATCACAGAATTCTGTAATGGATAAGTTTAGTATGTTGGTGAATAAGACTATCAAGAAAATATGATCAGTGGCATATCCTCTGAGTGACTATATATGACATTGCAAGTTTATGTAAATTTAGGGATGAGAAAGGATTGAGATGAATAAGGGATAATGGACCTCAAGGTGCATTGTATTAGCCATGAAATGTGGCTTAGTGGTAGACTGTTTGTCTTGTATGTATGAAGCCCTTTGATTCTTCAGTACTACATAAACAAAAAAAGCTGGAATTGGCACTATGACACAAGTAATAGAGTGCTAGCATGAGGAAAAGAAGCTCAAGGACATTGTCAAGGCCCTGAGTTCAAGCCCCAGAACTAGCCCAAAATAAAAAGATGCATTGTATTAAGCTGGGCACTAGCAGCTCACACCTTTTGTCCTAGATGCACAGGAGGCTGAGGATTGAAGTTTGAAGCCAGCCCTGGCAGGAAAGTCTGTGAAAGTGTTATCTCCAATTAAATCTCAGAAAATTATGAAAGTGCTGCTGTGCCTCAAGTGGTCGAGTTCAAGCATTCATCCAAAAGAGCTCAGGGACAGCACCCAGAATAAGAGATCAAACCTCAGGAGAGAAAAAGAAAAAAAAAACCTCACTAAACACTATTCATAAACTGCTTTATCAAATAGCAAATCCCATTCAACTAATTAAAGTTAATTAACAATATGATTAGAATAAAATATGAACCATTTTGGGAACAAGATATAGATAGAATTGAAAGGTTGTTTACAGGGGCAAAGTAAATTTTGGGAACAAGATATAGGTAGAATTGAAAGGTTGTTTACAGGGGCAAAGTAAATTTTATATCACCCAGTTTGATTTGAAATTTGTTCTTCAGTCTTCTTATATCATTTATGAAATTGACAATATTGCCAGTTACTGTTTAATTTCCTTGAGGAACAGATTGTATTATGCTGTATTTTCATAGAAAACCGTAGAGGTGATTTTTTGCCTCTTTTTTATCTCAATTGTGAAAATACCTTACAGAATGGTTACCATTACATGGACAAGGGAATGAGTAAATTTCTTATCAAACGTTGTTGCCTCCTCTTGTTTCTCCTTCCCATCCCTTCCCATATTCCCCCCCAGGCAAGTTGTACATTTCGTTTTTCTACATAAAGTCTTGTCATCTCATTGTTGCAATGTGTCCACCTGTATCCATATTTAAACAATCTATTTTTTCTCTCCACATCACAAATTAAAACAACATCAAATACAGTGAAAGCAGGGGTTGTATCCTGAGGGAAGGACATACAAAGCAACAAAGGAATCATCTTATACATATGTTAGAAACAATTGCAAGAAAGAAAAAAAACATTTAAATCCTTATTTTGGGTTTCATTTTGTGTAACATCAATTTATCTGACCGTTTCTGCTTGTCTCAGAAGTACATTAGTTATTGCAAATAAGGGAAACCATGAGACCTATCTTTCTTTGGGCTTGGCTTACTTCACTTAATATAACTTTTTCCAAGTCTTTCCATTTCCTAACAAATGGGGCAATGTCATTCTTTCTGATAGAGGCATAAAATTCCATTGTGTATGTATACGATATTTTCTTCATCCATTCATATACTGAGGGGCATATGGGTTGGTTCCGTATCTTAGCTTTGGTAAATAATGCTGCAATAAACATAATTGTGCTGATACCTTTGTTTGTGATCATTTGGGTAAATGCCCAAAAGTGGGATTGCTGGGACATAGGGGAGTTATATGTGGAGTCATTTGAGAAAACTCCATACTGCTTTCCAAAGTGGTTGAACAAGTTTACACTCCCACCAACAATGCGGTAAGGTTCCCTACTGTCCACATCCCCTCGAGCATCTGTTGTTATTAGAATTCATGATTATAACCATTCTAACTCAGATGAGGTGGTATTTCAATGTTGTTTTGATTTGCATTTCTTTTATGGCTAGGGAGGTTGTACGTTTCGTCATGTGTCTTTTGGCCATCTTTCTTTCCTCTTCAGAGAAGTTTCTCTTTAAGACCTTAGTTCATTATTTATTGGGCAGTTGTTTCTTTGAGGACTTGTTTTTGGGGGATTTAATTTTTTTGAGTTCCAGGTATATTTTGTCCGTTGTATGGCTAGTGAAGATCATCTCCCAATCCATGGGCTTTCTATTGATGTTCCTAGCTATGTCCTTTGCCATGCAGAAGCTGTGCAATTTCATGCAATCCTGCCGCAGACCAGGCTCTGTCGGGACCACGGAGGACACCTAGGGGAGGAACCTGGTATAGGATGGGGAGATGGCAAACAGACAACTCACACACTATAGGAGTGGATGCTGAGTGTGATTTAATGCAGAGGATAACAAACTTTTATAGCAAAAGTCTCCATGAGAAAGGGCAAAAGGCTACACAATCTTGCTGCATGGCTTCATTTTTGGGTGGTCACCAGCTGGTCACCTGATAGGCACTTGTTTCCGGCTTATCTCTAAGAAATACAACGATTACGATGTTTGTCACCAATTAACTATTACCTATCTTTATAGAGGCCTTAATTTTCCCATAAGATCTTTCCTGTTTCTTCTTTAATAGTAAACCTCAAGGAGACCTAGATCTAGCAAGTCTCTTAGTAAATAAAAGAGAGTAGCAGGAAATTCTTTCTCCTAAATAGTTATCTCAGCAATTGCCATACATTCTTTCTGCTCTAGCTGAGCCTACAGCTTCTTGTAAGTCCCTTACAAACAATTCCTTCTGCTGAAGTGACTTCGTGAAACCCCCAATACTTTTATAATTACTTATAACTTGTCTACTAGCCTCCATAAGAGGGGTTTCAGGGTAGCACTTAACTCTGGTGAGTTAGTCATATTTTTTAAGACACTCATAAGGTATTGGAGTCATCAACACTCTTAAGAGAGAGCTTTGAATAAAGGAATGTTGACAATGAGTAAGTACAAAGAGCAGTAGAAGCAGTAAAAGATTAATAGGCACTCTTATGAGGAAAAGAAAGGCAGAAACACATCTTTCCCAGGGGTTTGCCAGCCTTTCCAGGAGTAGGCCTCTTAGAAGCCCTATTCTCCGAGGTAGACTTCAGTGAAGTCCCAAAACTCGGAGATAGGTCTCTGTAAAGCCCCATTCTCTGAGGTAGACTTCGGTGAAGTCCCAATACTCAGAGATAGGTCTCTGAAGCCCCTTTCTCAGGTCTGAAAGATGGTTTCCCATGCTAAGCAGACTCCACTGGAGTAGGCGTGGCACAATCCCATTTGTCCAACTTTTCTTTAATTTGTTGTGTTTCTGGGTCTCTATTAAGAAAATTTTACAGCCTGTGCCAAGGAGACTTAGGGTATCTCCTATTCTATCCGGTAATGTTTTCAGGCTGTCTGCTTTGACTCCGTGGTCTTTGATCCATTTGGAGTTGATTCTGGTGCAGGGTGATATATAAGGGTCTAGCTTTAGTTTACTACAAGTGATTAACCAATTTTGCCAGCGCCATTTACTGAAGAGGTTGTCTTTCTTCCATTCTATTTTTTTTAACTCCCTTATCGAACATTAGGGGGCTATAGATCTGTGTGTTCATTTCTGGGTTTTAAATTCTATTCCATTGGTCCTGAGGTCTTTTCATTTGCCAGTCCCAAGCTGTTTTGATTACTATGGCATTGTAGTTGAGTTAGAATTTTGGTATTGATATTACTCCAGCACTGTTCTTTCTGCTAAGGATCATTTTCGCTATTTGTTGTCTTTTACTGTTTCATATGAATTTTTGGATTGCCTCTTCTATTTCCTTGAAAAATGAGGTTGGAATATTGATTAGTATTGCATAGAATTTGTAGATCACCTTGGGATGTATTGCCGTTTTCACGATTGTGATCCATCCAGTCCAGAAGCATGGGAGATTTATCCACTTTCTAAGTTCTGTTTTGATTTCCTTTTTCAGGTTTTTAAATTCTCATAATAGAGGTCCTTCACTTCTTCGGTTAATTCCTAGATAATGTATTTTTGGTGGCGCTATTATGAATGGAGTTGCCTTCATGATTTCACCAACGCTTTCCTCATTGTGGTCATACAGAAAAGCTATTGATTATTGAGGGTTAATTTTATATCCTGCTGCTTTGCAACAGTTTTGAATCAGCTTCAGTAATTTGGGAGTGGAGTCATGGGATTCTTTAAATAGAAAATCATGTGGTCTGCAAAGAGGGAGAATTTTACTTCATCTTTCCCTATTTGGATCTCTTTTATGTTTTTTTTTTGGGGGGGGTCCAGTCATACGGCCTGAACAATGGGCCTGGGAACTGTCCCTCAGCTCTTCAGCTCAAGGCTAGCCCTCTACCACTTGAGCCATTGTGCCACTGCCAGCTTTTTTCTTTTTGCCTATGTGGTGCTGAGGAATCAAACACAGGGCCTCAAGAATGTTAGGCAATCACTGTACCACAAAGCCACCTTTCCAGCCTCTCCCTTTTATGTTTGCATCATATCTTATTGTTGTAGATAGACATTCTAATACTAAATTTAAGAGAAGTGTAGTGAGTGGACATCCTTGTAATGTTCCTGAGTTAAGAGGAAATGGCTTTAGTTTTTCACCATTAATTATAATGCTGGCTGTAGGTTTGTCATATACAGCCTTTATTGTATTGAGGAATGTTCCCTGGATTCCTAATTTTTCCAGAACCTTCATCATAAAGGATTTGTTGGATTTGTCAAATGCTTATTCTGCATCTATTGAAATAACTATGTGGTTATCCTTGCCATTTGTTGATGTAATGAGTTATATTAATTGACTTGTGTATATTGATCAATATTTGCATCCCTGAAATGAATCCTGTTTGATCGTGGTGTATGATATTTTGGATGAATTTTTGATGTCAACTGCTCAAAATTTTGTTGAGAAGTTTTGCATCAATGGTCATCAAAGAAATGAGTCCATAGTTCTCTTTCTATGATGAGTCCCTGCCTGGTTTTTGGATGAGGGCTATGATGGCTTCAAAGAATGATTTTTGTAGTGAACTTTCTCTTACAATTTCATTGAAGAGTTGGAGGAATGTTGATGTGAGCTCTGCTTTGAAGGCCATGTAGAATTCCGCTGTAAATCCATCTGGTCCTGGGCTTTTCTGAGATGGGAGGTCTCATTGCTGTTTCTATTTCAATGCTTAATATGGGCCAGTTAAAATGGTTTAACTCATCTTGGTTGATGTTTGGCATGTCAATAATTGCTAGGAAAAGATCTATTTCTGCCAAGTTCTCAAACTTATTAGCATAAAGGTTTGAGAAGTATTCCTTTTAATCTTCGGAATCTTGGTTTTTTCTGGGATGCTGTTTCCATTCTCATCTCTGAGTTTATTTATTTGGGTGTGTTCTCTTGTTTTTTTGATAAGATTTGCTAAGAATCTATAAATTTTGTTAATTTTTTGGAGAACAAACTCTTGTTTTGTTGATTCTTTCTATGTTTTTATTTTGGATTCTAATTCGTTTATTTCTGATGTAATTTTAATTATTTCTTTCCATCTACTGAATTGGGATTTATCTTGTTGCTCTTTGTCAAGGAGGTTCAGATATCTCACTAAATTGTTGGTTCCAGATCTCTCCAATTTATTGATTTAGTAATTAAGAGCTATAAAACACTCTGAATAATGCCTTTGCCGTGTCCAAAAGGAGCAAGTAATTTGTGTGTTCATTTTTATTTTTTGTTTTTTGGCTTTTTTTAAGTCCTGTCGTGGGGCCTGAACTCTGGGTCTGGGCACTGTCCCTCAGCTCTTCAGCTCAAGGCTAGCGATCTACCACTTGAGCCATAGCCCCACTTCTGGCTTTTTTTTTCTTTTTGCTTATGTGGTGCTGGGGAATGGAACCCAGGGCCTCACGCATGCAAGGCAAGCGCTCTACCACTGAGCCACCTTCCCAGCCCCTCATTTTTGGTGAATATCATGAATATTTGAATTTCCTTTCTACGCTCTTCCATGACCCACTGGTGTTTCAACAGTGTGTTGTTCAGCCTCTATTTGTCACAGGACTTTTTGGTGCATTTTGGTGTTGAGTTCTAATTTTATTCCCTTCTGGTCTGAGAGAAGGCAATTTAAAACTATAATGTTTCTGAATTTGGACAAGTTTGATTTGTGACCTCAAATGGTGTATATTTTGTAAAATTTTCTGTGAGCTGATGAGGAAAACATGTATCTGATGCTACTGCGTGAAATATTTGGTAGATATCTGTTAAATTTAATTGATCCATGCAGGTGTTTAGATCTGCAGTTTCTCTGTTGAGTTTTTGCCGAGTTAATCTATCTAGTGTGGATAGTGGTGTGTTAAAGTCCCCTACAATTAATGTCTTTGGATCTATGTGAGCTTTGAGGGAAAGTAGTGTTTCTTGGATAAATCTGGGTGGTCTTTTGTTTGGAGAATAAATATTTAGATTTGTAATATCCTCCTGAATGGGAAATCCCTTAATTAGTATAAAACGACATTCTTTATCTCTTTTCACTAATTTTAATTTGAAGTATATTTTATCTGATATTAGGATAGAAGCTCTCACTTGTTTATGGGGGCTATTTGCTTGGTAGATTTGTTACAGCCTTTCACTTTCAAAATGTGTTTGTTTTCATGGGAAAGGTGTGATTCCTGAAGGCAGCAGATAAAAGGATCTTGCTTTTTAATCCAACTAGCCTTTTTACGTGGCTTAATTGGAGAGTTAAGTCCATTAATGTTGAGCTTTAGGACTGAGAGGTGTTTGGGAGTTCCTGCCATGTTATCCACCTTCTGGGGGCTGCAGCAACTGAGTTCTTCCTATGGTTCTTGGATTCTCAGTTTGGGTGCTGTTTCTTGGCCTTTATTGTGATCTTGTTGGTTTTCTATTTGTAGGACATGTTTAAGTAGCTTTTGTAGGGCTACTTCTTGGGAAATATATTGTTTCTGATTGTCTTTGGTATGGAAGGTTTTTCTTTGACCTTCGATTATGAAGGAGAGTGTAGCTGGGTAGAGTATTCTTGATTGATAATTGTTTGTCTTTTGGGCATGGCATACATCATTCCAGGCTCTTCTTGCTTTAATTCTCTCTGCTGACAAATCTGAGGGGACTCTAATTGATTTCCTCTTATAGGTGATTGATCTTTTCTACTTGACAGTTTTATGGATCTTTTCCTTGGTCTGAATTGATACTGTGCAGATTATAATGCGACATTGCCATGTCCTGTTCTGGTCTGGTATATTTTGGGTTCTAAAAGCTTCTTCTATCTGAATAATCCTAACTTTTTGCATGTTTGGGAAGTTCTCTGTTAGGATCCTGTAAAACAAATGTTCTCGACCATTAACTTCTGTTTCTAGGTGCTCCTTTACAAACATTATCCTCATATTAGACCTACTGATGGTGTCTTCCAAATGTTGAATAGATCTATCCCATATTCCTTGGATTTGTCTTGGATAGTAGTATGTTATTTCTCTATAATATCAAGGCTGTCTTTAATCTCCAAGATTCTATCTTCTGCATGGTTTAACCTACTGTCATGACTTTCTACTTTGTTTTTAATTTCTTTTCCTTCTAGTTGGTCGGCTTTAATGGCTTCAAATTCTTTGTTAGAGCTTTCTTTTAGATCTTTTATGAACTTCTATACTTCCTTAATTTGGTGTTCAGTGTTTATTCTCAAATGACTTAGTTGATTGTTTATGGTTTCCTTTGTTGCCCATTCCCTCTGCCAGGTTCTATTCAGGATTCCATTTGTGGTCTCCCTGAATTATTTCAGCTGTCTCTTTATGGATTCCATTAATATCTCTCTTGATCTTTGTGTATTCTCATTCCGCTCTCACAATTGCTGTATTACTCTTTCATTAGCTTCCTCATGTTCATGCAATTCCTGAAGTTCTCTTTGACTGTTCTCAACCTGCTTACACAATACCTGTGTTTCTCTTTTTCTGTTATCCTCCTCCTCATGCAATTGCTGTGTTTCTCTTTGATTGTTGTCAGCCTGCTTATGCAATTCCTGTATTGCTCTTTGACTGTTCTAAATCTGCTCACGCACTTCCTGTACCAATCTTTGAGTAGTTTCTGCACTCTCACGAGATTCCAGTATTAATCTTTGGTTTGCCTCTCTCTCTCCCTATCATGCTCACACTGAGTCCTTTGCAGGTTTTCAATCTTTTCATTCACCATTTTTACCAGTATTGTTTGTACAGATTTTTGGGAACTGTCCTCTGGATTATTCACTAACTATTCTGTCAACTGTTTATCATGAGTGGGAGTCCAGATACCTGGACTTGCCATTTTTCTTCTGTTTTTCTGGCTTTTTCTGCTCATTTGGTATGAAAGTAACACTAATTTTGTGCTAGAACATAATTTTAAGGCAAGCATCAACCAAAGTTTGGTAGTTGCACAGTCAAAAGGCTATAGACGCAATCTAGTTCAACAGATACAATCTATTCAACATCAAACAACTATGGATTAATGGGATAAGAATAGCAAAGAAAAAAATTGGCAAACCAGAAATTATTAGATGTAGGGAGAAATGTGGGGAAAAATAGAATTATAGGGTGGTGGCGAGGTAAGATGAGAGTGAATTTAACCAAGGCCTAATCTCAGAGAGGGAAATGGATTGGACAGAATGATAGGAGAGACATTAAGAAAAAAAAAACCAGAAAATATAGAAAAACAAAAATTTAAATTTAAAAAGATAAATACTTGGTTCCCGGCCCGGAAGGCCTGCGAGTCAGAGCTGTGCGTTAACCCGGCTGGATGGAGGCAGAGGCGTTGGCCGCGTCCATGCCAGCCCCGGGCGTCTCGACCGCCGTGTCTTTGGCCCTGGAGAAGGCACGGTGGATGGAGGAAGTGATGCGCATGGCCAAAGACGCCCTTGAAAATACCGAAGTCCCTGTTGGCTGTCTTATGGTCTACAACAATGAAATCGTGGGGAAGGGAAGAAATGAAGTGAATCAAACCAAAAATGCTACTCGACATGCAGAAATGGTGGCCATTGATCAAGTCCTAGATTGGTGTCAACGAAATGGCCAGAGTCCTTCTGCTGTGTTTGAACGTACCGTGTTGTATGTCACTGTGGAACCCTGCATTATGTCTGCAGCTGCTCTCGGCCTGATGAAAATCCCGCTGGTCGTCTACGGCTGTCAGAATGAATGATTTGGTGGCTGTGGCTCCGTTCTAAATGTTGCCTCTTCTGACTTACCAAATACGGGAAAACCATTTCAGT
This sequence comes from Dipodomys spectabilis, assembly GCF_019054845.1. Taxonomy (NCBI): domain Eukaryota; kingdom Metazoa; phylum Chordata; class Mammalia; order Rodentia; family Heteromyidae; genus Dipodomys; species Dipodomys spectabilis. Next base: position 551,632 of record NW_024871063.1, read on the forward strand.
GCATCCCTGGATATCGGGCTGAGGAAGCTGTGGAACTGTTAAAGGCCTCCTACAAGCAAGAAAATCCTTATGCACCAAAATCAAAAGTTCGGAAGAAGGAATTTCAGAAATCCTGAACTTGTAATGAAAGACGAAAGCCCCATGGTGACCTGGATGGAATCCCCAGCCTGAAAAGCTGCTGGCATGGAGGGAGCATATATTATGTGTTGTTTGTTATTCTCCGGGAAGATGGAGAATAACATTTGCACTCTTAAGGGAACAAATTAGTGCTTCTTAAAAGGCTGACAATTGTAAACAACTATTAGCTTCTCCACAGCTGAAAGAACATTTTTATGAAGGGGGGGAAAAACTAAAGTTTGAGATTTTAGGAATTAGCAAACAGTACATGTCTTTAAGCCACAGCTTCAATCCATTCCAGCTGAGTGCAGGCTGGGATTTCAGTGTCCATCCACACCCCATCACCTGCACTCATTTGGAATAGAAAGCCATGGTCACGTGTGTCCTTTACAACTGGCTTTTTGGAGGTGGAGTTGGATTTTCATTCTTTATAGCTGTTGTGGTCTCCCAGTGTATTGGCTGCGTGAGTGTGAGTGTGTTTGTGTGTGTGTTGGCTTTAGGGCTTGAACTCAACATGTTGTTACTCTCTGGCTTTTTTGCTCAAACTTGAGTCACACCTCCAGTCCTAGCTTTATGTTGGTTAATTGCAGATGAGTCTCACGGACTTTTCCCCCCAGCCTGGCTTCAAACTGTGACCCTCAGATCTCAGCATTTTTTAGTCACTAGGATTACAGGTGTTAGCCACCAGTGCTGGGCAAGTCTGGCTTTTTTCTACATTGTATATTATTTGTATACACTGTATACATGTGATTGTGAAATCTATTGATTTTTATTAAATACATAGAAAAAATGTTTTTAAACAAGTGCCTAAGGGTCATTTAAAAATTGTACCATGTTGCTATAATAGAATCTTAAGATATTTCTGTTTTTAAGGGGCAAAGCATTAAAGGACAATAACATAAATAAGACAGTTCTTTGGTTCCCTGAACCAAAACAGGGTCTTCTGCCTCAGCAAGATTATATTCTCACAAGGATGGATGAAAAAAATGTAGTTATATACTGGAGAGTGAAGAGTTCCAACAACATTTGGTCATAGTAATACACATCTGTAACCCCATCACTTGGAAGGCAGAGGGAGTTCAACAAGACACTGTCAAAGCAAAAAGTTACAGCGAAATTAAAAAGGAACAAGGTGAAGAAGAATGCCCACTGGTGTGAATGCCAGTTGCAAAATTAAGTAGCATGATACATTTAATCCGAAATCAGCTGTTCCTCATTTGAAAATACAGGTTATAACTGTTAAATTTAATACCTAAAATTTGAAACTGCACAGGAAAGAATATCCACAACAAAACTTTCAGTGTTACTGGGTGCAAGAAGTGTCCTGACGTTTGGCAGAGCTACCCCAGCTGCAGTATACGTCTCTTCCCAGAAGGGGGCCTCAGCGTTCCACCAGAAGCCTAGTGCCAGGCCCCAGAGGACCGCTCCTCAGATGGGTTCATTTCTTCAGTGGATTCATTTCCTTGATACAAAGCATCTGTATTTGTTGCTTTTGCCATTTGAGCAATGTCTCCAACTTGTTTGTTTTGAATTACTTTACAGACTGGAATGAAATTGTGGTGGAAGTATTTTTATATTGCTGAGAATAGCAGCTAATCACAGTTACATGCTTCGAAGGACTTATAATTGCTTGGTTTTGCGTGTGGTGTTTTTAACGGCATTTGAGACATTTTATGAGGAAGGATATGCATGGTTTCAAATCTACAACAATGATGCATGCACCTTCAATTTTACTACTCTAAAATTTGTCTTCTCATTAAATGTTAGTGCCATGAAAAAAAAAGATAAATACTTAAAAATTATGTAAGTTTATAGATGATATTGAGAGAAGAAAAGGATAGGATGAGAAGAAGGGAGGGATAGAAAGGAGACACGAAAAACACAAGACCACAGTAAAACTCCAAGACTACACTATAGCTACCAGCACGACTATGTTTATTGCAGCATTATTTACCATAGCTAAAATAGGGAACCAACCGAGATGTCCCTCAGTAGATAAATGGATAAAGAAAATGTGGTATATATACACAATGGAATTCTATGCCTCCATCAGAAAGAAGGACATTGCCCCATTTGTTCAGAAAGGGAAAGACTTGGAAAAAATTATATTAAGTGAAGTAAGCCAGGCCCAAGGTAAAATAGGTCCCATGGTCTCCCTTATTTGCAACAACTAGTATATGTCTGAGTCAAGCAGAAAAGATCAGATAAATTAACGTTAGGGGAATGAACCCCAAGATAAGTATTCAAAAGTTTTTTTTTTCCTTTCATGCAATTGTTTCTATCATATTTATAAGATGATTTCTATGTTTCTTTGTATGTCCCTTCCCTATGGTATAACCTGTGCTTTCACTGTATTTGGTATGATTTGTGGAGGGGAAGGGGAAAAAAATCATTTAACTAGGGATACAGGTGGACCCATTGCAACAAAGAGATGTACCAGTCATTATGTCAACAAAAGAACTTTACAACTTTGGTGGGTGGTGGGGGGAAGTTCGGGTAGGAGGATGGTGGAGTATGGCAAGGGATAGAAGGGGAAACAAAGAGGAGGCAACAATTCTTGATAAGAAAGTTATTCGTTACCTTGCCCATGTAATTTTAACTCCTCTGTATGCATTCTCACAATTAAAAAAAAAAAAAACAAGAAAAAATGGAAAAAACAAAAATTTAAATTTAAAAAATGAAACACTTAAAAATTATGTAAGTTTATAGATGATCTTGAGAGAAGAAAAGGATAGGATGAGAGAAAGGGAGGGATAGAAAGGAGATACGAAAAACTGAAAACTAAAAATTCTCAAAATTTGTTACTTGAAAATTATATAGGTATAAAGAGAAAATGCTACTATTGAACAAGTTAAGCCAAGGAGGTGGCGGGGAAGATGGCAGAGGAGAAGCTGGAGGCTAAACAAGCTCTCCCATAGAAAGCAGTTTTAGAATTCCAGTGAACAGTCCTAAGCCAGAGAATCACACCAAGTGTGCCATCACAGGACAGAGAGTTAGGCCAGCTAAGGAAAATCAAGGCAAATAGAGAGGTCTGAGCTCTTACCAGCAGCCGCCACAGATGCGACACAGTTTTTGCAGCCCCCAAGAAGGTGGATAACATGGCAGGAAATCCCAATTACCTCTCAGTCCTATCTCAGCATTAACGGACTTAACTCTACAATTAAGCGACACAGACTGTCTAATTGGATGAAAAAACAAGATCCTTCTATCTGCTGCCTTCAGGAGTCACATCTCCTGCCCATAAAAACAAACACATTTTCAATGTTAAAGGCTGGAGCAATATCTACCATGCAAACGGTCCCCATAAACAGAAGGGAGTTGCAATCCTAATGTCAGATGAATTTGATTTCAAGTTAAAATTCGTGAGAAGAGATAAAGAAGGTCGCTACATACTAATTAACGGATCTCTCCTTCAGGAGAATACAATTCTAAATATCTATTCGCCAAACAATGGAGCACTCAAATTTATCCAAGAAACACTACTTTCCCTCAAATCCCACATAGATCTAAAGACATTAATTGTTGGAGATTTTAACACACCACTCTCCCCACTAGATAGATCAACTTGGCAAAAACTCAACAGAGAAACCGCAGATTTAAACAGCTGCATTGATCAACTAGATTTTACAGACATCTATCGAACATTTCACCCAGCAGCATCAGAATACACGTTTTTCTCAGTAGCACATGGAACATTTTCTAAAATAGACCACATTTTAGGACACAAAGCAAAACTGTCTAAATTCAGAAACATTGAAGTTATATCTTGCATTCTCTCAGACCACAAGGGAATAAAATTAGAACTCAACACCAAAAGCCACCAAAGAAAGTCTGGTAACACATGGAGGCTGAACAACACACTGCTGAATCACGAGTGGGTCATTGAGATTAGAAAGGGAATTCAAATGTTCATGCTATTCAACAAAAATGAGCACACAAATTACCAGCTCCTCTGGGACACAGACAAGGCAGTACTCAGAGGCAAGTTTATAGCTCTAAGCTCCTATATCAACAAATACGAGAGATCTGAAACCAACAATTTAATGACACATCTAAACCTCCTTGAAAAAGAGCAGCAAGATAAGGCCCAATACAATAGACAGAGAGAAATAATTAAAACTAAATCAGAATTAAATGAATTAGAATCCAAAACAACTATAGAAACAATCAACAAAACAAAGAGATGGTTCTTAAAGAAAATTAACAAAATTGACAGACTTTTAGCAAATCTCAGGAGAAAAAGAAGAGATCACACCCAAGTAAATAAACTCAGAGATGAGAATGGAAACATCACCTAAAGAAACAACCAAGATTCAGAACATTATAAGGGAATACTTCTCAAAACTTTATGCTAATAAGTTTGAGAACTTGGCAGAAATGCACCTTATCCTAGCAAATATTGACATGCCAAAACTAAACCAAGATGAGTTAAACCATCTTAACAGGCCCATATCAAGCATTGAAATACAAAGAGCAATAAGAGATCTCCCAGCTAAGAAAGTCCAAGACCAGATGGTTTTACAGCAGAATTTTACAAGGCCTTCAAAGCAGAGCTCACACCAATACTCCTCCAACTCTTCAATGAAATTGAAAGAGAAAGTTCACTACCGAAAACATTCTATGAAGCCATCATAACCCTCATCCCAAAATCAGGCAGGGACTCATCAAAGAAAGAGAACTATAGACCCATTTCTTTGATGAACATTGAGGCAAAACTTCTCAACAAAATTTTGGCCAATCTACTTCAACAATTCACCCAAAAAATCATACAACACGATCAAACAGGATTCATTTCAGGGTGCAAACTGGTACAATATATGCAAATCAATTAATATTATTCATCACATCAACAGGAGCAAGAATAAGAACCACATGGTTATTTCAATATATGAAGTAAAAGCATTCGACAAGATGCAACACCCCTTTATGATGAAGGTTCTGGAAAAATTAGGAATCCATGGAACATTCCTCAATACAATAATGGCTGTTTATGACAAACCTACAGCCACCATTATAATTAATGGTGAAAAACTAAAGCCATTTCCTCTTAACTCAAGAACAAGACAAGGATGTCCACTCTCTTCACTTCTCTTCAATCTAGTATTAGAATGCCTAGCTACAGCAATAAGACAAGATGCGAACATAAAGGGGATCCAAATAGGGAAAGAAGAAATAAAACTCTCCCTCTTCGCAGATGACATGATCTTGTATTTAAAGAATCCCATATACTCCACTCCTAAATTACTCAAGCTGATTCAAAACTTTGACAAAGTAGCAGGGTATAAAATTAACCCCCCAAAATCAATGGCTTTTTTGTATGCCAACAATGAGAAAAGTGTGGTTGAAATTAGGAAAGGAACTCCATTTATAATAGCACCACAAAAAATAAAATACCTAGGAATTAACTTACCCAAAGAAGTGGAGGACCTCTATGATGAAAACTTAAAAATCTTGAAAAAGGAAATCAACACAGAACTTTGAAAATGGCAAAACCTCCCATGCTCCTGGATTGGAAAGATTAACATCGTGAAAATGGCAATACTTCCGAAGGCTCTCTCCAAATTCAATGTGATATCTATCAAAATTCCAACCTCATTCCTCAAGGAAATAGAAGAGGCAATTCAAAAATTCATATGGAACAATAAAAGACCCTGAATAGCAAAAACGCTCCTCAACAGAAAGAACACTGCTGGAGGAATATCAATACCAAATTTCAAACTCTACTATAAAGCCATAGTAAACAAAACAGCTTGCTACTGGCATAAGAACAGACCTCAGGAACAATGGAATAGAATTGAAAACTCAGAAATGAAGCTACAGACCTGTAGCCATCTAATCTTCGAAAAGGGAGCTAAAATAATAGAATGGAAGAAAGACAGCCTCTTCAGTAAATGGTGCTGGTGAAATTGGTTAACTACTTGTAGAAAACTGAAGCTAGATCCTTATATATCACCCTGCACCAGAATCAACTCCAAATGTTCAAAGACCTCGGAGTCAATCAGACACTCTGTAAACATTACAGGATGGAATAGGAGAAACCCTAGGTCTCCTTGGAGCAGGCCGAAATTTTCTTAATAGAGACCAGGAAAAACAACAAATCAAAGAAAGGTTGGACAAATGGGATTTCATGAAGTTCCAGAGCATCTGCATGGCAAAGTACATAACTGGCAAGATCAATAGAAAGCCCACGGATTGGGAGAAGATCTTTACTAGCCATACAACGGACAAGGGTCTCATATCTAAAATGTACAAGGAACTCAAAAAATTAAATCCCCCAACAACAAATCCTCAAAGAAACAACTGCCCAATAAATAAGTGGGCTAAAGACTTAAAGAGAAACTTCTCTGAAGAAGAAAGAAGGATGGCCAATAGACACATGAAGAAATGCTCAACATCCCTAGCCATAAAAGAAATGCACATCAAAGCAACTTTGAGATGCTACCTCACTCCAGTTAGAATGGCAAAAATCAAGAACTCTAACAACAGATGCTGGAGGGGAAGTGGATAAAAGGGAACCTTACTTCATTGTTGGTGGGAATGTAAACTTGTTCAACCACTTTGGAAAGCAGTATGGAGGTTCCTCAAAAGACTTCACTTAGAGCTCCCCTAAGACCCAGCAATCCCACTTTTGGGCATTTACCCTAATGTTTACAAACAAGACCACACTAAAGCGACCAGCACAACTATGTTTATTGCAGCATTATTTACCAAAGCTAAGATGTGGAACCAACCCAGATGCCCTTCAGTAGATGAATGGATCAAGAAAATGTGATATATATACACAATGGAATTCTATGCCTCCATCAGAAAGAATGACATTGCTCCATTTGTTAGGAAATGGAAAAACTTGGAAAAAATTATATTAAGTGAAGTAAGCCAGGCCCAAAGAAACATAGGTCCCATGGTTTCCCTTATTTGCAATATCTAGTATATGTATGAGTCAAGCGGAAAAAGTCAGATAATGTGATGTTAGGAAAATGAACCCTTAGATAGGTATTTTAATGGTTTTTTTTCTTTCATGCATGTGTTTCTAACTCATTTATAATATTATTTCTTTTTTGCTTTGTATGTCTCTCCCCCACAGTATAATCCCCGTTTTCAATATAGTTGATGTCAGTATAAGTTGTGGAGGAGATGGGGAAAAACAAGCCGTTTAAGGATTCAGGTGGACCTGTTGCAACAATGAGAAGTACAAATTGTCATGTCAAAAACGAGCTTTACAATGTCGGTGGGGGTGGAGGGGGGAGGCTGGGAAGGGAGGTGAAGGGTAAACAAAGGAGGAGGCTGCAATGTTTGGTAAGAAATGTGTGCATTATCCTGCCCATGTAATTGTAACCCCTCTGTAGTATTTTCACAAATAAAATAAAATAAAATAAATAAAAAATAAAAAATAAAGAAGAAACAAGAAATCTCTTTTTAAAAATTATTAAAAAAAAGAAAATTAAAAGGGAATACTTCTCAAAAATTTATGCTAATAAGTTTGAGAATTTGGCAGAAATGGGGACCTTTTCCTAGCAAATGTTGACATGCCAAAATTTAACCAAGATGAGTGAAACCATCCTTAAAGGTCCAGACCAGCATTGAAATAGAAACAGCAATAAGAGACCACCCATCTAAGAAAAGTCCAGGACCAGATGGTTTTACAGCAGAATTCTACCAGGCCTTCAAAGCAGAGCTCACACCAATACTCCTCCAATTCTCCAATGAAATTGAAAGAGAAAGTTCACTACCAAACACATTCTATGAAGCCATCATATCCCTCATCCCAAATCCAGGCAGGGACTCATCAAGAAAGAGGACTACAGACACATTTCTTTGATGAACATTGATGTAAAACTTCTCAACAAAATTTTGGCCAATCCACTTCAACAGTTCATCCAAAAAATCATACACCATGATCAAACAGGATTCATTTCAGGGATGCAAAGCTGCTTCAAAATACGCAAATCAATTAACATAATTCATCACATCAATAGGAGCAAGGTTAAGAACCACATGGTTATCTCAATCGATGCAGAAAAAGCATTTGAGAAGATCCAGCACCCCTTTATGATGAAGATTTTGGAAAAATTAGGCATCCATGAACATTCCTTAATACAATAATAATTCCTTAATACAGCATTACACTTAATATTGAAAAACTAAAGCCATTTCCTCTTAACTGAGATACAAGACAAGGACGTCCACTCTCTCCACTTCTCTTCAACCTAGTATTAGAATGCCTAGCTACAGCAACAAGATAAGATGCAAACATTAAAGGGATCTAAACAGCCTAAGAAGAAGTAAAATACTCCCTCTTTGCAAATGACATAATCTTGTATTTCAAGAATCCCATAGACTCCACTCCCAAATTACTCAGGCTGATTCAAAATTTGGCAAAGTAGCAGGGTATAAAATTAACCCTCAAAAATTAATGGCTTTTCTGAATGCCAAAAATGAGGAAAGTGTGGCTGAATGTAGGAAAGCAACTCCATTCGTAATAGCCCCACAAAACATAAAATACATAGGAATTAACTTAAGCAAAGAAGTGAAGGACCTCTATGATGAAAACTTTAAAAACTTGAAAAAGGATATCAAAACAGAACTTAGAAATTGGCAAAAACTCCCATGCTCCTGGACTGGAATGATCAGCATCGTGAAAATGGCAATACTTCCCAAGGTTATCTACAAATTCAATGAGATACCCATCAAAATTCAAAACTCATTCCTCAAGGAAATAGAAGAGGCAATCCAAAAATTCATATGGAACAATAAAAGATCAAAAATAGCAAAAATGATCCTCAACAGAGAGAACACTGCTGGAGGAATATCAATACCAAAATTCAAACTCTGCTATAAAGCCATAATAATCAAAACAGCTAGGTACTGGCACAAGAACAGACTTCAGGACCAATGGAATAGAATTGAAAACCCAGAAATGAACCTACAGACCTATAGCCATCTAATTTTTGATAAGGGAGCTAAAAAAGTAGAATGGAAGAAAGACAACCTCTTCAGTAAATGGTGCTGGCAAAATTGGTTAACAATTTGGAGAAAACTAAACCAAGATCCTTATACATCACCCAACACCAGAATCAACTCCAAATGGATCAAAGACCTCAGAGTCAAAGCAGACACTCTGAAAACTTTAAAGGATGAAATAGGAGAAACCGTAGGGTCTCCTTGGCGCAGGCCGAAATTTTCTTTTAATAGAGACCCAGAAACACAACAAATCAAATAAAGGTTGGACAAATGGGATTTCATGAAGTTGCAGAGTTTCTGCATGGCAAATGACATAGCTAGCAAGATCAATAGAAAGCCCACAAATTAGGAGAAGATCTTCACTAGCAATACAACAGACAAGGGTCTCATATCTAAAATATACGTTGAATTAAAAAAATTAAATCCTCCAACAACAAATCCTCAAAGAAACAATTGCCCGATATATAAGTGGGGTAAATATTTAAAGAGAAACTTCTCTGAAGAGGAAAGAAGAATGGCAAATAGACACATGAAGAAAAGCTCAACCTCCCTAGCAATAAAAGAAATGCAAATCAAAACAACATTGATATAACACCTCACACCAGTTAGAATTGCTAAAATAAAGAACTCTATTAACAACAGATGCTGGAGGGGATGTGGACAGAAGGGAACTTACTTCATTTTGGGTGGGAGTGTAAACTTGTTCAACCACTTTGGAAAGTAGTATGGAGGTTCCTCAAAAGACTCCACATAGATCTCCCCTATGGCCCATTAATCCCACTTTGGAGCATTTACCCAAATGTTTACAAACAAGACCACACTAAAGCTACCAGCACAACTATGTTTATTGCAGCATTATTTACTACAGATAAAATAGGGAACCAATCCAGATTCCCCTCAGTAGATGAATGGATCAAGAAAATGTGGTATATATACACAATGTAATTCTATGCCTCCATCAGAAAGAATGACATTGCCCCATTTGTTAGGAAATGGAAAGGCTTGGAAAAAATTATATTTAGTGAAGCAAGACAGGCACAAAGAAATATAGGTCCCTTGGTTTCCTTTATTTGCAATATCTAGTATATGTCTGAGTCAAGCAGAAAAGGTCAGATAAGGTGATGTTAGGGAAATGAACCCTAAGATATGTATTGAACTGTTTTTTTTCTTTCATGATATTGTTCCTAAAACATTTATAAGATTATTTCTTTGTTGCTTTGTATGCTCCTCTCCCAAAGTATAACCCCTGCTTTCACTGTATTTGATGTCAGTATAATTTGTGGAGGGGAAGGGGAAAAACCAGTCGTTTAAATAGGGATACAGGTGGACCCAAAGCCACAATGAGAAGTACAAGTCGTTATGTTGAAAAAGAACTTTACAACTTTGGTGGGTGTGTATGTGGAAGATTGGGTGGGGGGTGAGGGGGGAGGATGTAATGGGATGGGAAGGGGAAACAAAGGAGGAGGGTACAATGCTTGAAAATAAATGTACTCATTATCTTGCCCATATAATTGTAACCCCTCTGTACATACTTTCACAATAAAAAATAAAAATTAAAAAATTACTATGATACTACTTCATAACTATTATAACTCATCGAAAAAAAAATCAAAGGAACCAGGTGTGGTGGTAAAGACTTGTAATTCCAAGTCTTTAGGAGGTTGGATTTAAGTCTAAAGCAACACTGGGGGGTATTGCAGAGAGTGAAAATCTGCCCTTTATTACCTTTTGAACAAAAGCTAAGAATGTTGATGAGAGTGTGGAGAAAAGGAAATTTTCTACACTCTTGGTCAAAATAGGGGTTAGTAGAAAATAGTCGAAAATAGTATGCAGTTTTCCAAAGAGGCTGTGGTCTGATGATTGTGGTTCAAAGCCAGCCCCGGCAGGAAAGTCTGTGAAAATCTTACCTCCAATAAACACTCAGAAAACCAGAAGTGATGCTGTGGCTCAAGTGGTAGAGCACTAGCCTTGAGCTGAGAAACTGAGGGACATCGCCCAGTCCCAGAGTTTAAGCTCCACGACCGACAAAAAAAAAAAAAAGAAAGAAAAAGAAAAAAAAGAAAAATAAATGCAAAGTTGAAATATCATCTGACCCACCAATCATGTGATTATTTCTCTCTGGGTGACTCGTAAATATTCTGTAGTTCATTATCATTCACATTATTCACAACAGCCAAGATATAAATCGAAGTTCAGTGTTCAACTATACACTAATAAAGCAACTGTGGTACATGCAAAATCATGTTTTTCTGTTTCATCCTTAAAATAGCAAAAGACTTCTCGCATTAGCCACAACTTACAATAACCTGAAAGATGTATTCTAATTGAAGAATAATGTTGTCCTCTGCTCTTCGTAAACACACACACACACACACACACACACACCACACACACACACACACTCTCTCTCTCTCTCTCTCTCTCTCTCTCTCTCTCTCTTAAAAACCTCAAATATTAAGAGAGAAATCTTTTTAAAAAGTAAAGCAAAGTGGAATTGCTGGGCATTTAGGTCACAATGTAGAAGATAGTAGATATACAGGATGACCAGGTATAGAGTTGTGATGTACCGTATGAGGATACAGGGGACAACACTGGCTTTACATAGGAATGAAGCTAAGTAAGTAGGAGTTGTTCTTCCTAGTAGGGATTGTTTTTTTAGTTGTTTTTCCTTCAGTAATGGTTTGGATGAATGTAATTCTTTAAATACCTGCTTGTTTGCAGAAATTATAACAAACAATATAGCAATAATGATGCATGCTCAACATAGAACAAAATGTCAAATTAAAATGCATGAGATTATCCTTGATGTAAACTAATTATTACAAATAAAGGAAACCATAGGACCTATGTTTCTTTAAGTCTGGCTTACTTCACTTAATATGATTTTTTCCAAGATCTTCCATTTCCTTACAAATGAAGTGATATCTTTCTTTCTAATATAAACATAGTATTCCATGTGTGTGTATCTGTGTGTGTGTCCCATTTTCTTGATCCATTCATCTACGGAGGGCCATCTTTGTTGATTCCTTATCTTATCTCTGGTGAATACTACTGTGATAAAGATAATTGTTCTGGTAGCTTTAGTGTGGCCTTGTTTTGGGTCTCCTAGTTAAATGCCCAGAAGTGGGATTACTGGGTAATAGGGGATCATTATTGTGTACATCAAGTATAATCTTTGTAGATGAGCAGAATAGCTCAATAAGTAAGTACATCTCAGCATATAAGGTGATTCCATGTGAAATGAACTACAAGACATGTTCTTTGTTGGTGTTCTTAATGTTCTAGGTGAATTCTTTTTATCCTTTGTGTTTTCCCACCTATGCATTATCCTCTGTAGTCACTGTATTTTGATTTTGATACCCTGGGTATTGTAAATGTGTTGATATGAACTATGGAATGGTAAGGGAAAAAACAAAATGGTGAGACAAAGGACAGAGGGGGAACCTATGCAACAGTGGTATTCACAAGACAATATGTTAGAAATAATCTTGGGGGTGTTGGGAGTGAAGAGGGAGAAAAATTGGAGAAGGGATAACAAGTTTGAAAAGAAATGAGTTCATTAACTTACTTTTATAGCTAAAGCCCCACTGTACATTACCTTGACAATAAAATATAAATATAAATAAAATAAAATATATGAAAGCAGCAACACAGGAGATGGGAGAGGGGAAATACTGTATGTAGTAGAGTAGAGTAGAACAGTTTGGAGAGCAGTAATTTTATATTAACATAGCAAGTAATAAACTAGCATACAGATTTTCAGCCTCATGTCAGTCACTAAAAAGGAAAACAGAATGCAAAATCAGCAAACCCATAGAGATAAAATAGAATACTAAGCAAGTTGAAGAGATGACTTGGACCAAGAATAACAAATGACACAATTAGGAAACAAATAACAAACTGGTAAGTTTAAAAAATATTACCCATAATTCTATTAAATGTTGTTTACATCACAATTAGTTAGAACTATAATTCAAATCACAGTTTAATAGTATATCATATTAATAGTAAGTTACTTACTATTGATTTCTTAATATTGAATGTTTAATATAAAATTTTAACAAAAGAATAATGTGAAACTAACTTTAATAATATATTTCATGAATTGTAAATTTGAGAAGCTTTAGAATTTAAACAAATAATATATCATTATTGTTTCATTTCTGTGAATTAATGTAATAATTCAAAGTGTATTCTACACCTAGCACTCATTTAACATCAAATAATAAATTATTTCTCATAATAATTTATTGCACATAATAACTCTTGGTATTAGGTAGAAGGGTTCAGCATTGTGGAAAAATTCACACCACACAATACACGAGGGTATGACTCCTCTCAACTAGCTTAAATTGTGGAAATTTTATTTTTACATACATGTTAAATTCCTGTCTAGATGGTATCTATATAAATATATATAATTATATACATGAGGAATATTTCAGATGATACTTAAAAGTCATATTCATTAAATAAATTTTTATTATTTTGTACAAAATAAATATTTATAGACAGACTGAATTTATGAGTAGATGATGGTGTATGAGTGCCAGATTATATGTATTGAGGCTTATTTTATATTCCTGACATTGTTTCTATAATTGGATTTAATTTTCCATAATGGGTTAAATGTATTATATTGGATATATGAAAGTAAACTCTATATTTATTCCATTAATACTTTGCCACTTGTCTAATTCCAATATAATTTATCCATGTGTTTGAAGTAATGAGAATAACAACAAATATAAGCAAGATAAATCAGTCTGAAGTAGACAAGTATTTTCACCTTTGTTTTGATAGTTGGTCCTCTTTTACACTACAGAATATGCTTGTGAAAATATGCTCCAGGCTGGCCACAACTGCAGAATATTATGGTTTGATCTATCATAAGAGAAAGAAGGAAGGGCAAACTTCCTTCCAAAAGTCTGCTCTCAGGGATGTGATCTGCTTTATGGTAGTGACTTGGAAATGAACATTTTTTTACAGTAAGCCTTGAAAAACCATCTGATAGACCATTTCTGTAAGTGGATTATTACAGAGGATTATTGATGTCTTTGCAAGGAGGCCAGATTGCTTCATTTTGAGAGAATTAAAATAGGAATTTAGTTAGTTAGGCCAAGGGATGATTGGGGCCCAGAGAAGCTACTACGTTGAATAGTAATCCTAGACCTTTAAAACAACACACACACACACACACACACACACACACACACACACACATACACACACACACACACACACACACACACACACAAATCAACCAAACAAAAAAACCTCCAGTTAGCACAGCCAGTGAGGGCTGCTATAACAGCCTACATGAAGGCAGGCAAAAAACAGAAGGTGAGAGTCATTTAGCTGATAACTAACATATTTTTGATGAGGCAGACTGAAATGAGACTCCAGAGAGAGAGAGAGTCAGAAAGACTGATCAGAGAGAACTAAAATTGGTCACACAAAGATTGGAAAGTAGAATTCCTTGTAGAACAAATAAATCATAGAAAGTTTATGCATGTAAAAACAAGACAGAAATCAACTCCAAATGGATCAAAGACCTCAGAGTCAAAGAAGACACTCTGAAAACATTACAGGATGGAATAGGAGAAACCATAGGTCTCCTAGGCACAGGCCAAAAATTTCATAATAGAGACCCGGAAACAAAACAAATCAAAGAAAGGTTGGACAAATGGGATTACATGAAGTTGCAGAGATTCTGCATGGCAGAGGACATAGCTAGCAAGTTCAATAGAAAGCCCACGGATTGGGAGAAGATCTTCACTAGCCATACAACGGACAAGGGTCTCATATCTAAAATATACTTGGAACTAAAAATATTAATTCCCCAAACAACAAATCTTCAAAGAAACAACTGCCCAATAAATAAGTGGGCTAACGACTTAAAGAGAAACTTCTCTGAAGAAGAAAGAAGGATGGCAAATAGACACACGAAGAAATGCTCAGCCTCCCTAGCCCTAAAAGAAATGCAAATCAAAACAACATTAAGATACCACCTCACCCCAGTTAGAATGGCAAAAATCAAGAATTCTAATAACAACAGATCCTGGAGGGGATGTGTACAGAAGGGAACATTACTTCATTGTGGGTGGGAGTGTAAACTTGTTCAACCACTTTGAAAAGTAGTATGGAGGTTCCTCAAAAGACTCCACATAGAGCTCCCCTATGGCCCATTAATCCCACTTTGGGGCATTTACCCAAATGTTTACAAACAAGACCACACTAAAGCGACCAACACAACTATGTTTATTGCAGCATTATTTACCATAGCTAAGATCTGGAACCAACCTAGATTCCCCTCAGTAGATGAATGGATCAAGAAAATGTGGTATATATACACAATGTAATTCTGTGCCTCTATCAGAAAGAATGACATTGCCCCATTTGTTAGGAAATGGAAAGTCTTGGAAAAATTATATTAAGGGAATTAAGCCAAGCCCAAAGAAACATAGGTCCCATGGTTTCCCTTATTTGCAGTATCTAGTATATGTCTGAGTCAAGCAGAAAAGGTCAGATAAGGTTATGTTAGGAAAATGAACCCTAAGATATGTATTCAAATTTTTTTTCTGTCATGCCTTTGGTTCTAACACATTTATAAGATTATTTCTTTGTTGCTTTGTATGTCTCTCCCCCACAGTATAACCCCTGCTTTCACTGTATTGGATGTCGGTATAATTTGTGGAGGGGAAGGGGAAAAACAAGTCGTTTCAATAAGGATACAGGTGGATCCGTTGCAACAATGAGATGTACAAATTGTCATGTCAAAAACGAACTTTACAACTTTGGGGGGGGTATTGGGGGGGGGTGAGGCTGGGAAGGGATTGGAAGGGGAAACAAAGGAGGAGGCTACAATGCTTGATAAGAAATATACTCATTATCTTTCCCATGTAATTGTAACTCCTCTGTACAGTATTTTCACAATAAAAAATATAAATTTAAAAAACAAAAACAAGACAGAAGACCAAATTCCAGAAATGCGTATTTTCTTAGAGGTCATCTTAATCAATTATCAATAGAAATCTTTGAATTCTTAAATATTTGACCACATGTGGGAGATGGTTGAAGAGAAAGAAAATGTCACCACTCTGTTAGGAGTTCCAATATCACAATATGAATTAATCAAGCACAAATTTGTAAGAAAAAGGTAAAACAATTATTCCAACTGAGGGATTCGTTTGTTTTGCTGTAACAGTTCTTGATTTAGGTGCTAGCAATTACCATTCAATTGATCCAGTCCCACAGCTGAGTTGATATTGACTGCAGTATTCCCACATGAAGGAAAAGAAGAAATTTACAAAAGTCTGATGAATTGAGTTGAAAGTGTTGTAATAGGGATATCTGAGATTTAGACACAGATGAAGAGGTGGATTTTCTTTTCTAAAAATCTCTCATTTTTAGTCTGGTGCCAGTGGCTCACAGCTGTAATCCTAGCTGCTGAGGAAGTTGAGATCTGAGGATGGTGGTTCAAAGCCAGCCTGGGCAGGAACATCCCTGAGACTCTTATCTCTTTTAACCACCAGAAAACCAGAAGTAGCACTGTTGCTCGAGAGGTAGAGCACTCAACTTGAGTTGAATAGCTGAGGGACAGTGCCCAAGCCCAGGTTTCAAGCCACTCGACCACAACTACAAAAATCCTCCCTTTCTTGGACTGCCTACATTTTATCCTAACATTCAACAAATAAGCCATTTTATCACCCACTACCTTTAAGTCCTAAACTAGATACTGAAAATAAAATGATTTGGTATCTTTTGTCAAAAGATTCATATTTGAGGAAACAAATACCATTAGTAGTAACTTTTTTTCCAGTCCTTGAACTCTGGGCCTGGGCCCTGAACATGGGTATGCTGGTAGCTTTCATGTGAGCTTGTTGTTATTTTTTGGATTACTGCCGTTGAGGGAATTACTGGATCTTAAGGGAGATCTACATTTAGTCTTTTCGGGAAATTCCATACTGCATTCCAGAGTGGTTGAACAAGTTTAATTTCCACCAACAGTGTAATAGAGTTCCCAATTGGCTACATCCATGCCAGCATTTGCTATTGTTTGTTTTCTTGATAATGGCCATTCTAACTGGGATGAGATAGAATCTGTCTTGTTTACTTGTAGAATTGTGGGCACCTTCTAGCTATCATAAATGAATGAATCCATGAAACCTATATTGTTCTGAGCCTGCATTCCTTTCTCTTTTCTTTTAGTATAATTTTTTCAAGCCTTTCAGTTTCTTTAATACTGGTGAAAAGTCATCCTTTCTCATGGGGGAGTGGAATTCCAGTGTGTGTGTGTGTGTGTGTGTGTGTGTGTGTATGATGACTATAGGCCCATGAGTTTATTTGTAAGCCTTCTGTTTTATGTGTAATTTTGTAATTCCATATTAAATTTTGGTTACTTTCTCTAATGCATTGAAATATATTGTTGGGATTTTCATGTGTATTGCATTGGCAATTATTTGGGGACAATATTGCATTTTTCTCCATGTTAACTCTTCCAACCTGGAGCATTGAAAGACTTTCCATTTCCTTGAATCTCCTTCAATTTCCCTTTTTATATTTTTAAAATTTTCACAGTAGAGGCCCTTCATATTTTTAGGTAAATTAATTAATTCCTTGTTTTGTTCTTATTGTTGTTGTTTTGTTTAGATTTGATTTTATTTTGAGACTAATACATATGAGGTTGTTTTTTTGGATTTCAGCCTGGATCTTCCCATTGTTGATAACACAGAAATAATACTGATTCTTGTGGTTTATATACCCTGCTACATTACTGAAAGTTAGCATCACCTTTACTAACTTGAGGGAGGAAGCTATAGGGTCCATTAAATACAGGATCATTACATATGAGAAAAGGGATAGTTTTACTTCCCCTATTTGGATCTCCTTTATATTTTTCTCTTGCCTATTGTTCTTGCTAGAAAGTCCACAACCATTTTAAAGAGTAGTAGAGAGAGTGGACATCCTTGTCTCATTCCTGATTTTAATGTCTTCATGCTTCCACCATTTGGTAAATGGTAATTATCTCTGTCACATACATACTGAGGAATGTTCCATGTATTCCTAGTTTCTCAGACCTTTTAATCATAAAGGGCTATTGGAGGTTCTTAAAAGCTATTTCTACATCCATATAGACGATTATGTATTTCTTGTCCTTGCTTCTGCTGATGGTTTGTATTATGTTTATTGACAAGTATATTGAATCCAATTTTATCCTAGGATGAATCCTATTTGATCGTACCATATGATTTTTTTTTGTTAATTGCTGAAATTGTTAGGTGAGAATTTTATTAAAAAGCATCAATGCTTACCAAAGAGTTGGGTTAATAGTTCTCTTTCTTTGGTGAGTCCCTATGTGATTTGGGGAAGAGTCTAATTCTAGCTTTAAAGAATGTGTTTGATAATTCCATTTTCAGTTCTATTCCATTGAAGAGATAGGTTTGAGTATTGTAAGTTCTTTTCAGGCCTTAATTTCATGGTAAATTAATTCAGTCCTAGATTTTTCTGGAATGGATAGTGGTTTATTGCATTTCATTTTCATTACTTCTTAGGTGTAACTACTTGGTTCAGATTGTGTATAGGAAAGCATCAATTTCTCCAGGATTCTCCAGGCGATTGGCATAAGGTTTTCAAAGTACTCTCTTATAACGTTCTCAATTTTGCTTATATCTGTTGTGTTGTCTTATTTTTACCTCTAATTTTCTCTCTTTGGGTGAGTTCTCTTATTGTTTTTGGTGGGATTTTATATTATGAAGGTGATATATAGAGAGATGGGTTACATTTACATAAGTAATGAATATATTTTTAACAGTGCTATCCCTCCCTCAGTTTTACCTGCTTCCCCTAACCCTGACATCCCCCTCCACCAAAGTAGTGAAGTTCATTTCTAACATAATGTCTACTGTGTATCACTGGTGCTTTGGTTGATCTTTGTCCCACCATTTCTGTGATTTCCCTTCCCTTCCCCAAATCAGATTAACATGTATAAGACAAAGGGTTGAGAAAACAAAAACAATTACTACAGAGAGTAAACCAAAGGGTGAAAACTAAATAGAAATAAGTAAAAAGAGTTAACTATACAATCATCTTTTATCCATTTTTTGGAGCTCCTTTCGATAAGCATCATTTTTATATGGTGATATTCATATTGCTATTGAGCTATTGTAAATAGCCTAGACGTATTCTAGTTTTTCCAAATGAGTGAAAACCTGTAGCCTATGATTCTTTGGGTCTGGCTTGTTTGACTTATTGTGTTTTCCAAGTAGTTCCATTTCCTTACAAATGGGGCAATGTCATTCATTCTGATGAATAGTGTTTTGTTGTGAATATATACGACATTTTCTTGATCCATCATTGCTGGGTCATGGGGAGCTCTATTGAGGAACCTCTATATTTCTTTACAGAATATTTGAACAAATTTACATTTCCATCAGTAGTGTAATAATGTTCCTTTTTGGCCACATCCCCACAAGCCCAGTATGTTATCATTAGTTTTCTTCATAATGGTCATTCTAACTGGGGTGAAGTAAATTCTCAATGTTGCTTTGATTTGCATTTCTTTTATGGCTAGATGTTGCATATTTCTTCATGTGTCTATTGGCCATGCATATTTCTTCTTCAGAGAAGTCTCTCTTTAAATCTTTAGCCCACTTATTAAGAGGGTTGTTGGTTCTTTGAGAATTTGTTTTTTTGGGGGGTTAACTTTTGGGGCTCTAAATATATTTGAGATATGAGGCCATTGTGTGTTGTAGAGAAAGTAAAGATCTCACAATCTGCTGGCTTTTTATCTATATACCTATATAAGTTCTCTTCTTAGTCAGATTTGGTAAGGGTCTCTCAAGTCTGTTAATTTATTTAAAAAACCAACCCTGATTTTTTGATTCTTTCCATGTTTTATTTTGTCTTTATTTAGTTATTTCTGATTTTTTTATTTGTTTCTGTGTACTGCTTTGTGTCTGAGTTTGTTCCTGTTTTCAAGGAGCTTGAGGTGCATAATTAAAATATTCAATTGTGATTTCCCCAGTTGCTTGATGGACATCCTCAGAGCTATGTATTTTCCTTGAAATACTGCAAATACCAGAGGAGCTGGTAATTTGTGTGCTCATTTTTGTTAAATTCCAGAAACTTTCAGATTTCTTTTTTTTTTGGGGGGGGGGAGTCCGGTTGTGGGGCCTGACCTCTGAGCCTGGGTGCTGTCCCTCAGCTCTTCAGCTCAAGGCTGGCACTCTACCACTTGAGCCACAGTGCCACTCCCGGCTTTTTTTCTTTGTGCTTATGTGGTGCTGAGGAATCGAACTCAGGGCCTCATGCATGCAAGGCAAGCACTCTAACACTAAGCCACCTTCTCAGCCCCTCAGATTTCTTTTCTAATACCTTCAGTGTCCCATTGTTCATTCAGCAACATGTTGTTCAGTCTTCATGGGTTTGACAATTTTTTATTTGCTTTAGCCATTTAATTCTAAGTTTGTTCTCTTATGATCTGACAAGATATGGGAATTCAATTAATTTTTCTTTGGACAGAATATCCGTGTGACATAGGATGTGTTCTATTTTGGAAAATCTTCCATGAGCTGCTGTGAAGAATGTATATTCTGACGCTGAATGTATATTCTATACATGTCTGTTAGGACTAGGTGGTCAATGTAGTTATTGAGGTCTGCAGTTTCTTGGTTGAGTTTTTCCTTGGATGACAATGATTTGTTGAGATGTGTTTTTAGGTTAAGTAATATTTGGTTGATGAAGTGGTATGCTCGAGGATTCAGGGTTTTGATATTTAGACTCTACATATCCTACTAATGTAGAGCTGCCATTATCAGTATGTAATGTCTCTTCTAACTAATTTTAATTTGAATTCTATTTTATCTTATGTTAGTAATTCTACCTCAGCCTGTTTAGGGTATCCTCTGCTAGAATTCTGTAATATGTTTCCTATCCATTTTGTTTCCTGCTCTTCTCCTTGATACCTATCTCCCCCATGTTTTATCTTCTAACTGAATCTTGAAGTTCCTGCAAGATCGTTTATTATTTCTTTGATTGGTTCTAAATGATTATCTCTTCTTTCCTTTTAGACCTATTCAGTCTTTGATGCTTGAGATTATCTTCTATGTAATCTATTCTCTGTGGAGAGATTCGTCATAGATTTTTATTTATCTGTCTTCAAAACGGTCACTTTATATGGCTTTTATCTTTATTAAGGTTTTGTTTTTGGGCTTGTGTGGACTTTCTTTACATCTTTTCTTTGAATGGGGGGTTGGGAATTGGTCTTTTAACTGTGTCTTCTCTCATATGTTTTAACTAGACATCTATTTTTTTCCTAGGACTCCCTTGCCTTCTCAGAATTTACTTATCTTTCTCTTTGTAGTCTCCATGAATTATTTTGCTAATATTTGGTTGGTCTCATCTTGTTCACAAATTTCCTTGTAGAGGTTTTGTATCTTTTCGGTAATCACATTTTTCAGCACTATTTGTAATGTATTTTGAAAAGTACCTTCTATGTCCTTGATTGCCTGTTGTAATGCCTGCTTATTTACTGTGTGAATTACACTACCTTGACATCACTTTTTTTTGTATTTTTCTGATTGGTTCTGTACATTTGAAGGATGTCGTGGCTTTCATTTAGAGCATCTATGATCTTAATATTTGACTCTCTATGTTCTTGGTTGATTTGCCAGGTGTTGGTATAGACTTCTCTTATGATTTTCTGGAATTAAGTTTTTGTCTAGCCCATTAAGTGTAGGAGGAGAGATCAGTTGTGGTGAGATGTTGTCATGTTAATACTTGTGGTTCCAATGACAGTTTGAGCTGTCCAGTGGTAAGGTGAAGTGTGTCTGTGTTTGGATGTGGCTGTCTCTGTCCCTGATTTTTTTCTCATGTGGCCCTTTTATTTCCACCTGCAGCTCTGCTTTTGAACATGTTCCCCCACCACAGTCACAGCAGTCACCTGACTAGCTGGGTAACTTTTCATAGATTTGTGTTTTTTTGTGATGATAATATAAAATCTTTTTATGTATTGTGGATCTATATATAACTATAGCTGACTTGCTTTGACCTTCTAGAAGTGGAGTACCTGCTAGGACTCTAAATCTCTGTTTCATTAGATAGAGCTAGGGTAATTTTCTGTTGTTTCTCTGCCATTATTTTTCCACTTCCTCAGGTTCATTTTTTTATTGTGGAGTTTTTCACCTAATTTTGGGTATGCGATGGTTGTACCAGGTTATTTTCTTTTTTTCTGTTTGTGTTACTTTGAAATAGTGATTTCAGCCTTGTATGAAGAGACAGTAATAATATGAATTGTAAGTTATTACATCGAATGAAAGGGAGCAGACATTTTAACCTATTTGCTATAAATGCATTAATATTAAGCAAAGCTAATAAAAATGATTACTTCTTTACTCTTCAGAGGATGAGTATAGTACTCTTGGATATCTTGTAGGAAAAGAAATTGGACTCATTACAACTGATGCCTTACATTGAAATTACAGGCTAAACTTTCTTTCTTTTCATTTCTTCCATAATAGTATTACAATATCATAATACCTGAATGTTGATTTGTTTTCGTCTGCTATTGTCAATTCCATTCTTCATCCATTAGGAATCCAGGTCTTTGAATGACCAGTTCTTTAAAATACCTATATTGCTTATATTATTTTTTGAATCTCAGTAAAATAAATATGAATTTATGTCTGAGTCTCATCTTTACCTACATTCATGTGAAATGTATGCAGTCTCAAGCAAGGAAACTGACTATTTTACTCTTTTCTGTTATTTAATCTAATCAATAAATCTTTTCTCTTCAGCAATATGTTCTCACCTTTTAGTGTTGATTTTTTCTTTTTTCTTTTTTTTCTGTTTGTTCTCACCTTTTATATTGCTCCAGTGAACATGATGTATTTCCAGTACTTTTATAGAAATACATTTAAAGTTTTGAACATGGAGACAAGCCCCCTCCATTATTTCTTTAAAGTAAAGCCTTTGAGACTCTTTTAGATATGAAAATTAAAAAGTTCAATGCTCAGGTTTATACATGAATACTCTAATGGTTCAGTCAATTAGACACAACAACTACAATACCACAATAAGTCTTAAAGGCACCAAAATATTATTGTTCATGAATTAGAAAATGACTAGTCAAAACAAAGTTTATATTATATTTGAAAGCTAAAAAATGAAAATTACACTCAGATTTACTGTCAATATCCTATGTCCAAGAATACATTTTTCAGCAATCCGGGAAACAAAAAAATAAGGGTTTGTCACAGAATGAAAGATGTAAAAACAGACTGTATTTGCTTAAGATGATAAGTATATGCAAATCATTTTATTTTTTTCAAAGATACTATAAAATTTCATAAGAAGATTTGTGATCAGAAGTGATAGGTAAGCAAAGTAACTGGAAATCTGTATATGGAAATTTTGCTTTCAATAGAGGATGACAAGTTTCACTAAATGAACGTATAGAAGATGATTTTGTATCTGCAACACACATCCAGTATTCTACACTGTAGACATATTCTGATTCTCTTCCCTCAGTTCCTGTTCAATATTCTTCTACTTTCATGTTGGAGATTCATTGTTCCAAGTTCTCTTTGTCAAAAATATTTTTATATATCCTTTAAATGTAAAGGAGTGTTTGGCTTGGGACCCTATTTACGCTTGGTATTTGTTTACCTTTAATGCTTGCCATTTATCATCCCAGGCTCTCCTTTTGACCATATCAGCTAAGAAATCTGTAATTATTCTGACTATGTATCTTTTTTATATAATCAGTCTTTTCTGATGAGAGCTTTAATAATCCTTTCCTTGATCTCTAATGATCCTCTAATGAATTATAATGTGGTGGTAGGTTGTTCTGTTCTGGTATTCTCCGTTTGGTGTTCTAAAGGCTTCTCTTCTCTGAATGAGCTTATCTCTTTGGATGTTTGACATTTTCTCTGCTAGAATTCTGTAATGTGTTTCCCATCCACTTTGTTTCCTGCTCTTCTCCTTCTTGATACCTGTTTCCCCAAGTTTGATCTTCTAACTGTCTTGAACTTCCAGCAAGATCGTTTCTTATTTCTTGGTTTGGTTCTAAATGATTATCTCCTCTTTTCTATTAGACCTATTCTGTCTTTGAGACCTGAGATTATCTTCTATGTCATCTATTCGCTGTGGAGACTTTCTACTTTCTTTTTGATTTCCCTGTTTTCTCATTGCTCATATTTTAGGGCTTCTCTCTTTATTAAAACTTTGTTTTATGTTTTGTGTGGACTTTCTTTACATCTTTTCTTTGGGTAAGAGTGTTAGGGGATTTTTTTTAGCTGTGTCTTCTTTCATATCTTTTAACTAGGCATCGTTTTTTCCCCTTATACTCCTTTGACTTCTCAGAAATTATTTATCTTTCTGTTTGTAGACTCCATGAATTATTTTGCTAATCTTTGGTTGGTCTCATCTTGTTCACAAATTTCCTTGTAGATGTTTTGTATCTTTTCGTTAATCACATTTTTTAGCAGTATTTGAAATATAATTTGGAAAGTATCTTCTAGGTCCTTGATTGCCTGTTGTAAGGCCTGCTTATTTAGTGTGTGAATTATATTATCTTGACATCCATTTTTTAAATTTCTGATTGGTTCTGTCCACTTGAAGGATGTCTTGGCTTTCATTTGGGAGATCTATGATCTTAAAAGGTTACTATCTATGTTCTTGTTGATTTGCCAGGTTTTGGTTTGGTCTTCTATTTTCCTTTGTTTTTCTGGAATTAGGTTTTTGTAGACAGCAGTTGTGGTGAGATGTTGTCATGTTAATAAATACTTGTGGTTCTTGCTGGGAAGGTGGTTCAGTGGTAGAGCGCTTGCCTTGCATGCCTGAGGCCCTGGGTTTGATTCCTCAGCACCACATAAACAAAAAGAAAAAAGCCGAAGTGGTAGAGCACTAGCCTTGAGCTGAAGAGCTGAGGGACAGCACCCAGGCCCAGAGTTCATGCCCCTCGACGGGACCCAAAAAAAAAAATAAATGTGGTTCCAATGACAGTTTGAACTGTCCAGTGGTAAGGTGAATTATGTCTGTGTTTGGATGTGGCTGTCACTGTTCCTGCTTTTTTCTCATGTGGCCCTTTTATTTCCACACTGCATCTCTGCTTTTGAACATGTTGCCTAGCACAGTCACAGTAGTCACATGAATGGCTGGGTAATTTTCATAAATAGCTGTTTTCTTGTGAAGACAGTATAAAAAACTTCTTTTGAATTGCATATCTATATATAATTATAGCTGGCTTGGTTTGATCCACTAGAAGTAGACTTTGTATAGGACTCTAAATCTCTGTTTCATTAGATAGAGCTAGGGTAATTTTCTGTTGTTATTCTGCCATTGTTTTTCCACTTCCTCAGGTTCAGTTTTTATTGTGGAGTTTTTCACCTAATTTAGGGTATGTGATGGTTGTACCAGGTTATTTTCTTTTTTCTGCTTGTGTTACTATAAAATAGTGATTTCAGGCTTGTATGAAGAGACAGTAATAATATGAAATGTATGTTATTACATCAAATGAAACGGAGCAGACATTTTAACCTATTTGCTACAATTAAATTAATATTAAGCGAAGCTAATGAAAATAATTACTTCTTTACTCTTCAGAGGCTGAATATAGTACTCTTGGATATCTTGTAGGAAAAGACTTTAAACTCATTACAATGGATGCCTTACATTGAAATTACAGGCTAAACTTTCTCCTTCAGCAGGCAAAAGCTTCATTTCTTTCATTTCTTTATTATAATATCATAATACCTGCATGTTGATTTGCTTTCCTCTGCTATTTTCAATTCTATTCTTCATCCATTAGGTATGTAGGGCTTTGAATCACCAATTTCTTAAAATACCTATGTAGCTTATATTGTGATTTAACTCTCAGTAATATAAATATGAATTTATCTCTGAGTCTCATCTTGAGCTATATTAATATGAAATATATGCAGTCTCAAGCAAGAAATGTGACTATTTTACTCTTTTCTATTTTTTAATAAATAAATCTTTTCTCTTTTGGAATATGTTCGCATCTTTTATATTTCTCCAGTGAACATCATTACTTTTATAAAAATAAATATAAAGTTTAGACATGAAGACAACCCCTCCTCCATTATCAGTTTAAAGTAAATCTTTGGGGACTCTTTTATATATAAAATTTTAAAAGTTCAATGCTCATGTTTATACATGAATAATCTAATGCTTCAGTCAATTAGGCAAAAGAACTACCATACCACATTAACTCTCAATTTACTTAAAGCCACCAAAATAGTGTGCATGAACATCACTCATTTTTCGAAAGTGACTGGTCAAAACATAGTTTATATTATATTGGAAAGATAAAAAATCAAAATTACACCCAGATTTTCTGTCAGTAAAAAAAAAGAAATGTATTAAATGTTAATTAAAGATGAACTTATTTCAGATTCTAGGAAAAAAGGAAAAGCTGGGATAATAGAAGTACAATGTATTTCATAATATCAGAATAACTGTAGCAATCCACTTACAGAAATGGTCTATCAAGATGGCTTTTCAAGGTTGACTGTGAAAAATGTTCATTTCCAAGTCACCACCATAAAGCAGATCACATCCCTGGGGGCAAACTTTCAGAAGGAAGGTTCCCCTTCCTTCCTTCTCTTTTGATAAATCAAACCATAATATTTCTACAGTTGTGACCAGCCTGGAACACATTTTCCCAAGAATATTCTGTAGTGTAAAGAGGACCAAACTATCAAAACAAAGGTGAAAATTCTTTTCTACTACAGAATGACTTATCTGGCTTATATTTTTTGTTATTTTCATTACTTCAAACACATGGATTATTTATATTGGGATTAGACAAGTGTCAAAGTATTAATGGAATAAACATTCAGTTTACTTTCATATATCCAATATAATACAATTAACCCCTTATGGAAAATTAACTCCAACTGTAGAAACAATGTCAGGAATATAAAATAAGCCTCAATACATATAATCTGGCACATATAAACCAGCATCTACTCAGAAATTCAGTCGCTCTATAAATATTTATCTGGTACAAAATAATAAATATTTAATTAATGAATATGACTTTTGTCATCTGAAATACTCCTCGTGACAATAATTGTGTATAATTGTATAGATGTCACCTACACAGGAATTTAACATGCATTTAGAAATCAATTTTCCACAATTTAAGCTAGATGAGTGGAGTAATATCCTCGTATATTGTGTGGTGTGAATTTTACCACAGTGCTGAACCCTTCCACCTAATACCAAGAGTCATGTGCAATAATTTATTTCATGTTAAGATGAGTGCTAAGTGTAGAATACAATTTGAATTATTACATTAATTCACAGAAATGAAACAATAATGATATGTTATTTGTTTAGATTCTAATGCTATTCAATTTTACAATTCATGAAATATATTATTAAAATTAGTTTCACTTTCTTCTTTTCTATAGCTGGCTATTTAAACATTACATATTACATATTAAACATTCAATATTAAGAAATAAAAAATGAGTAACTTATTATTAAAATGATATATTATTAAATTGTGATTTAAATTACAGTGCTAACAAATTGTGTTGAAAACAACATTTGATAGAATTATGGGTAATATTTTTTAAAGTCAGCAGCTTGTTATTTGTTTCCTAATTGTGTCATTTGTTATTACTGGCCGAAGTCATCTCTTCACCTCTGTTAGTTTTCTATTTCATCTCTATTGGTTTGCTGATTGTGCATTTTGTTTTCCCTTTTTAATGGCTGACATGAGGCTGAAAATCTCTATGCTAGGTTATTACTTCTTATGTAAAAGTAAAATTACTGATCTCCACAGCTGTTGCCCCCACTCATATCTCCTGTATTGCTGCTCACATATATTTTATTTTATTTTTTATTTAAATTATATTGTCAAGATAAAGTACAGGGGGGGTTAGTTACATAAGTAAGGAAATGAATTCATTTCTTTTATAACTTGTTACCCCTTCTCCAATTTTTCTCCCTCCATCCCAATGCCCCCCCCCCAAGATTATTTCCAACATTTTGTTTTGTGAGTATCACAGTTGTTTAGGTTACCCATTTGTCCTTTGTCTCACCATTTTGTTTTTTCTATTTCCTTTCCCAAGTTCAGATCAACATAATTACAATACCCAGGGCATCAAAATCCAATACAGTGACTTCAGGCGATAAACCATAGATGGGGAAAACACAAAACAAAAATAAAAACAAATCCCATAGTACATTAAGAACAACAACAAAGAACATGTATTGGAGTTTATTTCACTTGGAATCACCTTATAGTGTCATATGTACATAGCTTTGAGCTAATCTGCTCATCTACTATGGTTATCCTCGATGTACACAATAATGCTCCCCTATTACCCAGTAATCTCACTTCTGGGCATTTAACAACGTGACCACAAACAAGGCTACACTAAAGCTACCAGCACAATTATGTTTATTACAGTAGTATTTACCCTAGCTAAGATATGGAATCAACTCAGATGCCCCTCAGTAGCTGAATGGATCAAGAAAATGACACACACACACACACACACACACAACAGAGAGATATACATACATGCACTACTATGCTTCCAGGGCTGGGGAAGTGGCTCAGTGGTAGAGCACTTGCCTTGCATTCCTGTGTCCCTGGATTCGATTCCTCTGCACCACATAAGCAAAAAGAAAAAAAGCCGGAAGTGACGCTGTGGCTCAAGTGGTAGAGTGCTAACCTTGAGCTGAAGAGCTGAGGGAAAGCGCCCAGGCCCAGAGTTCAGGCTCCACGACTGGACACACACACACACACACACACACACACACACACACACATACACACACAAAATCCTATGTTTCCATCAGAAAGAAAGCTACCATCTCATTTTTGAGGAAATGGAAGATCTTGGAAATAAATCATATTAAGTGAAGTAAGCCAGACTTAAAGAAACATAGGTCCCATGGTTTCTTTTATTTGTAATAATTAGTTTACATCAAGGATAATCTCATGTAGTTTAATTTGACATTTTGTTCTATGTTGAGCATGCAACATTATTGCTATATTGTTTTTTATTATTTCTACAAATAGGCAGGAATATTTAAAGAATTACGTTCATCTTATCCATTACTGAAGGAAGAACAAATAAAAGAGCAACCCCTACTCGGAAAAACAACTCGTACTAATTTAGCTTCATTCCTATGTAAGGCCAGTGTTGTCCCCTGTATCCTCATGTTGTACATTACGACTCTATACCGGTTCAACCAGTATATCTACTATCTTCTCCATTGTGACCTAAATGCCACAGTAATTCCAATTTATTTTACTTTTTAAAAAATTTCTCTCTTAATGTTTGAGGTTGGTGTGTGTGTGTGTGTGTGTGTGTGTTTACAAAGGTCAGAGTACATTATTTTTCTTCATTTAGAATACATCTTTCAGGTCATTGTAAGTTGTGGCTAATGGCATAAGTATCTTGCTATTTTAAGAATGAAACAGAGAAAGATATTTGTGCATGTATCACGGTTGCTTTATTAGTCTGTAGTTGAACACTGAACTTCGATTTATATATTGGCTGTTGTTGTGAATGATGTGAATAACAATGAACTACAGATATATTTGAGTTACCCAGAGAGAAATAATCACATGATTGGTGGGGCAGATGATATTTTAACTTTGGAGTTCTATAGAAAACTGCATATTACTTTCTGCAAGGAGAACACTAATCTGTATTTTGAAGAAGAGTGTAGAAAATCTCCTTTTCTCCACACTCTCACCAACATTATTACCTTTGTTAAAGGTAATAAAGTGCTGGTTTTTGCTATGTGCAGTACCCCAGACTGGCCTTAGACTTATCCAACCTCCTAAATGCTTGAAATTAAAATCTTTTGCCACCACACCTGATTCCTTTGATCTTTTTGATAAAAGTTATAGTAGTTATGAAGTAGTATCATAGTAATTTTGAATTACATTTCTCTAATGACTTCTGCTCACAAATCATTAAGCCAGCATAGGAGTTGTATTAAACAACTTTGTAAACTTACTGGCGATTTTTCAGGGCTTTAAGAAGAATATGTCTATTCAGAACTTTTGTCCATTTTTAATCTAGTTTCTTGTTAATCTCATCTTTAATCTCTCTATACAAAATCAATAATTAATTCAGAGTAGTAGAAAGGAAAAATATTAAGCAACTCCTATCATTTTCAATTATCAATAGCATGACATTTCTTAATCATTTTCTGTTGACGCTTGAGACTATATAACTCAATTTAGTCAGACTTTTTACAAGGCTGTATGTGTTTTATTTATTTTACATTGATTGTTCTTTCCAAAGCCTGTGTGTGTCTAATTTCCCTTGGTTTCTTTCAGTCTCAATTAGTTGAGGTGTCAAATGAAGAATAAATGGAAGGAAGCAAACAAAAAAATAATATAGTTCATCTCATCTGATGATACCTCTACAAGAATGAGGAAAGAGTTGATCCAAGGACCTATGATAGGACATCAAAAAGAGAATTCATTTTTCTAGGTCTTTCTTATCTTTGTGATGTAATTTAAATAATGTAAAACACAATTTACTACTAAGATACTTTTATGTTTTATCAGTTTTGCACATTTTCATATGGACTTCACCTCAGTCTACAACATTCCTTCATCATTCTGTCCCTGATATTTTTACACACACAAGACATAAGATAACCAGTTTGATTTACAGCATGAGAAGTTATCCACCTGGCTTCCTTGGAAGCAGAGCATGGTCAATAGATAACATTACTTCTGATTGCTCACTACATGTAATGGTTTCTGTAATACTTATCACATTCTTTTTAGTATTTTAAAAACTTCTGGCTAAACTCAAACTCATTCATAGACGTTTGTGTTAAGTATTTCACAAGTTTTATTTCCCTTAATTCTTAAGATAACATTTTCTATAAAGCTAATGTTATTACCATTTTAGTGTTTGGAAAAATTGTAATTAAAGGCAGTAAGTGCATGGCTCAAACACACACTTTGAGCAAAGAAATGAGTCAAAGTTTCCAAAAGTCTTTCAGCAATACACAAAAGGTAGGTAAAATCTCTCCATTCTCTTACACTCTCAATTCAATATTCATATTTCCAAGAAATAATAGCATAGCAATTATTGCCCATGGTGATAGTTTGCTGTTACATTTGGTCTGCAACACAGATTGTGTTGGTGACATTGGGTTATCATGCACAGAGCTGAGCTTATAAGAGAAAAATTTCTTCAGTCCCATAGTTCCTGTTTCCTTTTTAAAAAGTACTAAAACTTTTAAATATTTTCACTTATTGAGTTAAGAATCCAAAAAAACGAAAAAAATTTGCATATAATCACTCCAAAATGCTTTAAAAATAAATGATAAAACAGGACCCCGTGAAGTAAACTTTCTTCTACTTTTAAAATTATTCTAAAAGACTTGCGCTGGTTGGTCACATCTGTAAACCTAACTATTCGCCATATCAACACTGAAGCTAGAGATCTGTGGATAACAGTTGGAAACCAATGAGGGAAAAATAAATTCATAGGATTATTTTTCAAAAATTTCAATGAATTAGCAACAGGCCAGGAATGGAGATGTACCTCATATAGTAGCTCACCAATCTAGAGATTAAAGGCCTAGCAAGACTTTGAAGCCCTGATTTCAAACTCTGAGCACACCAACATACATGCAATTGGATGAGAACACACGCTCTTGCACACACACACACACATTCAAAATACCTTCATATTAGTGTTTTGCATTAATTTCTTTGTTAACAATATTATATGAGTAAAATAAAGGAAATAAACTCTTCCATCTCAGAACATGTTATATGTTTTCTATTGTAAAATTCTGTACACAAGGGTCACATTTACATGAGCAAGGTAATGAGTACATTTCCTAACACGCATTGTT
This sequence comes from Dipodomys spectabilis, assembly GCF_019054845.1. NCBI lineage: Eukaryota > Metazoa > Chordata > Mammalia > Rodentia > Heteromyidae > Dipodomys > Dipodomys spectabilis. The sequence continues at coordinate 583,597 of NW_024871063.1, forward strand.
ACCTCCTCCTTTATGTTCCCCTACCATCCCTTCCCTCCCACCTCTACAAGCACACTCCCCTCCCTAAGTACACTTCCCCTGCCTAAATTGTAAAGTTCATTTTTCATCATAGTGTCTTGTGCATCTCATTGTTATAATGGGTCAACCTGTATCCCTATTTAAGCATCTTGTTTTTTTCTGATCCCTCCCCAAATTAGAGGAACGTATATACAAGATGTGGGCGCACCAACTTCAAATACAGTGTAAACGGGTTATAGCATGGGGGAGGAACATATAAAGAAACAAAAAAAACACATCACCTGTTATAAGTACGTAAGAATCAATAACAAGCAAGAGAAAAACCACACGTGTGTTCCTATCTTGGGTTTGATTTGCCTAATTTGGTCATATGTGCAAAGCTTTTAACCTTTTCTGCTTATCTCAGACATAAAATAGTTATTAAAAATTAAGGAAAACATAGGGCCTATGTTTCTTTGGATCTGGCTTACATCACTTAATATTTTTTTCCAAGTCTTTCCATTTTCTAACAAATTGGGAGATGCCATTCTTTCTGAGGGAGGCATAGAATTCCATTGGTATAAATACCACATTTTCTTGATCCATTCATCTACTGAGGGGCATCTGGGTTGGTTTCAGATCTTAGCGATGGTAAATAATGCTGCAGTAAACATAGTTGTGCTGGTAGCTTTAGTGTGGTCTTGTTTGTGATCATCTGGGTAAATGCACAAAAGTGGAATTCCTGGGTCATAGGGGAGTTCTATGTGGAGTCTTTTGAGGAACCTCCATAGTACTTTCCAAAGGGTTGAATAAGTTTACACTCCCACCAAGAATGCAGTACAGTTCTCTTGTGGCTACATCCCCTCCAGCATCTGTTGTTGTAAAAGTATGGAATGGTTCAGGAATTTGCCTGTCATCCTTTCTCAGGGGCCATTCTAATCTTCTCTGTATTGTTCCAATGTTAGAGTACTTGATGCTGAATTGAGCATAGAACATTTTTTATATATAAAGTGTAATTTATTTTCTTAAACTAGACAATTCAACAAAAAGTAAGCTCAAAAAATTGCCATGAAATTTTAGAACCATGTACTTCTTACATAAGCACACATTTAAGAATCAAGACTGACATGTCAAAAACAAAATAATTCCAGATATTTGTTGTTCAAGAGATGTGTAAGAGGAGGAATTCAATTATTTTATACAAGGCACCTGTCATGATGAACACTGAAGCAAGTGTTAAGGTTTTTTTTTAAAGTTTTAATGTTTTAAACATATTTAATTTTGGGAATTTGCTTATATAGGCCAAAACTAGGACTGTTTGGCAGGACATAAATTTTTTTTGGGGTGGGAGTCTGCGAGTGGGGCCTGAACTCTGGGACTGGGCGCTGTCCCTCAGCTCTTCAGCTCAAAGCTACTGCTCTACCACTTGAACCAACGTGCCAGTTCCAACTTTTTTCTTTTTGCTTATGTGGTGCTGAGGAATCGAACCCAGGGCTTCATGCATGCAAGGCAAGCACTCTACCACTGAGCCACCTACCCAGCCCCAGGTCATAAAACTTTTTGATAAAGTATTTAAGATTTATGGTAGCAGACATATGCTACTAAGTATGTACATTTCAGAGTTTATAGAAATTTTACTAATGAGAAGTTGCAAAGTCTTTGTGTAAAGGAGCAGAATAAAGAGTTAAGACTTTTAACTACATAGTTTCTATTAAAAATATAGGGCTTCCTTATTTTAGATGTTAGTGAGGAACAAATGATGATATAAGCCATATACAAATGATGAGATGAGCCATAAATAGTAATCTTAATGGGTAACTTTAAAGACTGCTCATAGCCTATAAAACTCTTGTTGAACATCATAATCTTAGGCAGTTTTAAATGTACAGGAATATGAGAAAATAGTAAAATCTAATACGTAGTACCCTTCAAATACTGAAAACACTGGTAATTGTTTTGTTTTTCGTTTTATTAATCATTAATATTTAATTATTGGTTTTTCTTATTTGTAGCATTGTTTTCCTTGTTGTAATATAATACAACTTTTTGTAAGTCATCATTATGAAGTACTTGGAGAAGGTTACTGGGATGGCCAAACCATTTTTTATAGGTGCATGTGAATTTACGAAGAGGAAAATTAAGAACAAAATATTTATTTAAAAAGTTATCAAGTAGAGTCTGAATCAGGAATGTTGATAAATGTCCACACCTAAAATCTTACCCAGAGGCTGAAGCAGTGATTTTAAAGAGTTGAGGCCACAAAAGTGAGAGACTGTGTTTAGTTTTGTTTTATATTTTGATTTTGCTGATAATGGGGCTTGAACTCTTGGTCCTACGTGCTGTCCCTCAGCTCAAGGCTAGTGCTACCACTTGAGCCACAACACCACTTCCATCTTTTTCTGCTTATGTGGTGCTGAGAAATCAAATCTAGGGCCTCATGCATGCAAGGCAAGCACTCTAACACTGAGCCACCTTCCAAGCACCTGACAGAATGTTTTTTAAAAAATCAATTATCCAACATTTGCTTTCTGCTTTGGGTTATGTTATTAAATATATGAATACCTTTTTATATCATTGTGAATTGTCATACTTCTGAATTTATACTAACTTCAACCACTTTATCCTTTTCAAAGTCATGAAATAGCTCAGAGTTTGCTTCCATGAAGATTGTTTTTACATTTAAAATTTCTCCTGAGACATTTTTATTTTTAACAAAATAACTTTATATTTCATTTTGATGGGTTATCATACATCAAATACCTTCAAATGTATATGTAGAGTCTAAAGACAGCAGTATGAATATTCTCATACTGCTCTTGTTTATCTGTTATACACTTTCAGTATTGTGATATTTCTCTTTCTCTTTCACTCTCCCATTTCCTCTCTTTCTCTTTCATGCTCCATGTCTGCTGCTCTTCTATGGTGAAAACTTTAAAAACTTGAAAAAGGAAATCAAAACAGAACTTAGAAAATGGGAAATACTTCCATGCACCTGGATTGGAAAGATTAACATCGTGAAAATGGCAATACTTCCCAAGGCTATCTACAAATTTAATGCGATAAATCAAAATTCCAACCTCATTCTTCAAGGAAATAGAAGAGGCAATCCAAAAATTCATATGGAATAATAAAAGACCCCGAATAACAAAAACGCTCCTCAATGGAAAGAACACTGCTGGAGGGATATCAATACCAAATTTCAAACTCTACTATAAAGCCATAGTAATCAAAATAGCTTGGTACTGGCACAAGAACAGACTTCAGGACCAATGGCATAGAATTGAAAACCCAGAAATGAACCTAAAGACCTATAGTCATCTAATCTTTGATAAAGGAGCTAAAAAAATAGAATGGAAGAAAGACAGCCTCTTCAGTAAATGGTGCTGTCAAAATTGCTTAACTACTTGTAGAAAACTAAAGCTAGATCCTTATATATCACCCTACACCAGTATCAACTCCAAATGGATCAAAGACCTCGGAGTCAAAGCAGACACTCTGAAAACATTACAGGATGGAATAGGAGAAACCCTAGGTCTCCTTGGCTCTGGCAGAAATTTTCTGAATAGAGACCCGGAAACACAACAAATCAATGAAAGGTTGGACAAATGGGATTGCATGAAGTTGCAGAGCTTCTGCATGGCAAAGGACATAGCTAGCAAGATCAATAGAAAGCCCACAGATTGGGAGAAGATCTTCACTAGCCATAAAACGGACAAGGGTCTCATATCTAAAATATACTTGGAACTCAAAAAATTAAATCCCCCAACAATAAATCCTCAAAGAAACAACTGCCCAATAAATAAGTAGGCTAATGACTTAAAGAGAAACTTCTCTGAAGAAGAAAGAAGGATGGCCAATAGACACATGAAAAAATGCTCAACCTCCCTAGCCATAAAAAAATGCAAATCAAAACAACATTGTCATACCACCTCACCCTAATATGTCCTTCCCCTACAGTATAACCCCTGCTTTCACTATATTTGATGTCGGTATAATTTGTGTAGGGGAAGTGGAAAAACAAGTCGTTTAAATAAGGATACAGGTGGACCTGTTGCAACAATGAGAAGTACAAGTTGTCATGTCAAAATCGAACTTTACAACTTGGGGGGGGGAGGAGGGGGGAAAGAAAGATGGGAAGAGATAGGAAGGGTAAACAAAGGAGGAGGCTACAATGCTTGATAAGATATGTACTCACCGTCTTGCCCATGTAATTATAAACCCTCTGTACAGTATTTTCACAATAAGAAAAAAAAGAATTTCTGCTGGTCTACTATTATCCATCAGAATCCACTGGTTTTGTGGGAACATGATAGCGACCATCAGTTACCCTTGCATTCTTTAAGAGTTATAACAGTGACGTGATGTTATTCATTTCTATTCTAAATGGCAAAACAACAGATCTAGGAATTCCTTTTCACTTTTACTACTGTTATAAATTTTATCTCATAGGAATCATTGAAACGGATAGGATACTTTTAACCTCTGACCTAAAAGTTCGTTTTCTTTTTTCTTTTACAAACGACCTTTTTCTTTTATTATAAGTAAATACATGTAATGAAAACAATGCTTTCCTGTGGAAAGTAGACCGAATATAGTCAGGGATGAAAAACTAGGTAATGGGGGAAGTGATTACAAAGGATGCCCATCATAGAGCACGGAACCTCAGAGTAGTTTATCATGTACACTTTGTGAGAATGACAATGTGCTGGGAACTATAGATTAAATCATTGAACAACTGATATAAACATATACACATATATTTATATATGTATATTTATTTTTAAATGCATATATGTGTGTATATGCCCTTATATATGTATACATGCATGTTACTATACACAAAAATACATACATACACACATGTACACATGCACACATGGAGAAAGACACATAGTTACAGACAACACAAGTTTCACTACTTGTTGAATATGCCTTAGACATAATGTTTGGAATCAAATATGTTGAAGATGTATTTGTCTCTAAAAATTCTTTTACCACTCCTATCTCTTTTTTTAAAGTAATTTATTAATTTATATGATAGTCCTATTCTTACGGCACACTGGAGACAGGTAACTTGCCAAATACATGAAGCAGTTTGTTATATACTCAATACAAGATCCACCCCAGTGTAGACCTTGAACTCTGGGATTAGGCGCTGTCCCTCAGCTCTTCATCTCAAGGCTAGTGCTCTACCACTGGAGCCACAGCACCACTTCCAGCTTTTTCTGTTTATGTGGTGCTGAAGAATTGAACCCAGGCCTCATGCATGCAAAGCAAGAACTCTACCACTGAGCCATCTTCCCAGCATCTCCTCTTATCTCTTCAAATGGGTAGGTTTTGACAAATTCGACTTTCAAAATGCAGTACAAGTGATAGCAAGTCAATCGGAAATCTCAGTAAGTAAACGTCATATGGCGTCTCCTTGTTCCCCAGGGAATGCTAGTTCTTGTAGACACTCTCAAAAACCAAAGTAGCAGGAAAATACCCTGTACAGAATAAAGTTATAAGGCTTTAAATGGCATTCTTCCTTGAGTTCTTTTCCAACAGCCAGCATCAATTCTTAAGCAGATGAGTGAGTCCTCAGAAGATTGGAGCTCAGGTCAACATTTAACAAACTCATGTGAAAAGAAAATGGTCAAGAAAATAAGACAAAAAGAAAGTATTTTAATGTATTAAAATTTGAGAATAATTTTTAACCTGTCAATAAATGTGTAGAACACAATTATACTAAAATGACAAAAAATGATGTGCATGTGAATTACGTGCTCTTGGACTTGGCGAGTGATCTTAGGTGTGTCTACACAAGTAGAATCAGCACAAATCAATCAGCATTTCTTCATTTAAGATACAAGGAAAGGATACAGGTTGACCCATTGCAACAATGAGATGTACAAGACACTCTATCGGGGGAGGGGTTTGGAGGGAAGAGTTGGGAGGCGTGAAGGGAAGGGATGGTAGGGGAAAAACCAAGGAGGGGGTAAAAATGCTCAATAAGAAATGTACTCATTACCTTACATATGTAACTGTAAACACTCTGCACAGGACATTTACAATAAAAATATGTATTAAAAACATACAAGGAAAGCTTCTGTACTTATCGGAAGTTGTATTTGTCACTCAATATCAGTAAGGTATCAGTTTTATGATCACAGACATATTAAAATTCTGGATGCTCAAATTCTCTACATAAGCACAGTCTATTATTTACATTAGAATCTGCCCACATCCTAGTGCAGTGTAATTGCAATGAAAATTTTTACTACATTCTATGTTTGTAATAAAAATAAAATCATATGCACTATCAACTGATGCAAATTTTTTCAGATAATTTTTTAGTGTGAAAATACTGTAAACAAAGGATTCAATTACATGGGCAAGGAAATGAGTATATTTCTTACCAAGCATTTTTGCCACCTCCTTTGTTTCCCCTTCCCATCCCTTCCCTTCTCACCACCCCGGTCCCTCTCCTCTTTAATCCCCGCCCCCCAGCCAAAGTTGTAATGGTCGTTTTTCCATATAAAGTCTTGTACATCTCATTGTTGCAACACGTCCACCTGTATCCATATATAAACAATTTGTTATTCCCTTTCGCCTCCACAAATTATATTAACATAAACTACAGTGAAAGCAGGGGTTATACCTTGGGCAAGGGACATAAAATGCAAGAAACAAATCATCTTATAAATATGTTAGAAACAATAAGAAAAAAAAACCATTTGAATCCTTACCTTAGGGTTCATTTCATCAAACATCTACTTATCTGAACGTTTCTGCTGTCTCAGACATATACTAGGGATTGCAAGTAAGGGAAACCATGAGAACTATGTTTCTTTGGGGCTGTCTTGCTTTACTTAATATATTTTTTCCAATTCTTCCCATTTCCTAACAAATGGAGCAATGTCATTCTTTCTGATGGAGGCATAGAATTCCATTGTGTATATATACCACATTTTCTTGATCCATTCATCTACTGAGGGGCATCTGTGTTGGTTCCATATCTTAGCCATGGTAAATAATGCTGCAATAAACATGGTTGTACTGGTAGCTTTAGTAAGGTCTTATTTGTGATCATTTGGGTAAAAGCCCAAAAGTGGGATTGCTGGGTCATTGGACAGCTCTATGTGGCGTCTTTGAGGAACCTCCATACTGATTTCCAAAGTGGTTGAACAAGTTTACACTCCTACCAACAATGCAGTAAGGTTCCCTTCTGTCCACATCCCCTCCAGCATCTTTTGCAATTATATTTCTTGATTTAGCCATTGGAACTGGGGTGAGGTGATATCACAATGTTGTTTTGATTTGTATTTCTCTTATGGCTAGGGAGGTTGAGCATTTCCTCATGTATCTATTGCCCTTCCTTCTTTCCTCTTCAGTGGGCCTTTAGCCCAGTTATTTATTGCCCAGTTGTTTCATTGAAAATTTGTTGTTGGGGAATTTAATTTTTTGAGTTCCAGGTATATTTTAGATATGAGACCCTTGATCTTGCTAGCTATGTGTTAGCCATGCAGAAGTTCTGCAATTCCATGCAATCCCATTTTTCCAACCTTTCTTTGATTTGTTGTGTTTCCAGGTCTCTATTAAGAAAATATTGACCTGTGAAAAGGAGACCTAGGGTTTCTCTAATTCCATCCTTTAAAGATTTCAGAGTGTCTGCTTTGACTCCGAGGTATCTGATCAATGTGGAGATGATTCTGGTGCAGGGTGATATATAAGGATCCATCTTTAGTTTTCTACAAATGATTAACCAATTTTTCCAGCACTATTTACTGAAGAGGGTGTCTTTCTTCCATTCTAGTTTTTAGCTCCCTTATTGAAGATTACAGTGCTATAGGTCTGTGGGTTCATTTCTGGGTTTTCAATTCTATTCTAGGTATATTTTAGATATGAGACCCTTGTCCATTGTATGGCTAGTGAAGATCTCCCAATGCGTGGTCTTTCTGTTGATCTTGTTAGCTATACCCTTTGCCATGAAGAAGCTCAGCAATTTCATGCAATCCCATTTGTCCAACCTCTCTTTGATTTGTTGTGTTTCTAGGTTTCTATTAAGAAATTTTAGGCCTGTACCAAGGAGACCTATGATTTCTGCTATTCCATCCTGTAATGTTTTCAGAATGTCTGCTTTGACTCTGAGGTCTTTGATCCATTTGGAGTTGATTCTGGTACAGGGTGTTATATAAGGATCGAGCTTTAGTTTTCTACAAGTAGTTAACCAGTTTTGCCAGCACCATTTACTGAAGAGGCTGTCTTTCCTCTATTCTAATTTTTTAACTCCCTTATCAAAGATTAGATGGCTTATATGTCTGTAGGTTCCTTTCTGGGTTTTCAGCTCTATTCCATTGGTGCTGAGGTCTGTTCTTGTGCACGTACCAAGCTGTTTTGATTACTATGGATTTATAGTAGAGTTTGAAATTTGGTATTGATATTCCTCCAGCACTGTTCTTTCTGTTAAGGATTGTTTTTGCTATTTGGGGCCTTTAATAGTTCCATGTAAGTTTTTGGATTGCCTCTTCTTTTTCCTTGAAGAATGCCGTGGGAACATTGAAAGGCATCACATTGAATTAGTAGATAGCCTTGGGGATTATTGCCATTATCACGATGTAAATCCTTCCAATCCAGGAACATGAGAGGTTTTTCCACTTTCTAATTTCTGTTTGATTTCCCTTTTCACGTTTTTAAATTTTTCTTTTTTCCACGTTTTTAAAATTTTTCATTATAGAGGTCCTTCACTTCTTTGGTTAAGTTAATTCCTAGGTATTATTGATTGTGGGACTATTACAAATCGAGTTGCTTTCCTGATTTCAGACACACTTTTCTCATTGCTGCCATACAGAAAAGCCATTGATTTTTGAGGGTTAATTTTATACCCCATTACTTTGCCAAAATTTAGAATCAGCTTGAGTCATTTGGGTGTGGAGTCCGTGGGATTCATTAAACACAAGCTAATGTCATCTGAAAAGAGGGAGAGTTTTATTTAATCTTTCCCTGTTTGGATCCCTTTATTGCCTCTTTTCTTATTGCTGTAGCTAGTCATTCTATTACTAAATTGAAGTGGAGAGAGTGGACATCCTTGTCTCATTCCTGAGTTAAGATGAAATGGCTTTAGTTTTTCACCATTAAGTAAAATTCTGGCTGTTTGTCATATACAGCCTTTATTGTATTGAGGAATGTTCCCTGGATTCCTAATTTTTCCAGAACCCGCATCACAAAGGATTGTTGGATCTTGTCAAATGCTTTTTTCTACATCTATTGAGATAATCATGTGGTTCTTATCCTTGCTCCTGTTGATGTGATGAATTATGTTAATTGATTTGTGTATATTGAACCAGCTTTGCAGCCCTGAAATGAATCTTGTTTGATGGTGGTGTATGAGTTTTTGGATGAATTGTTGAAATTGATTGGGCAGAATTTTGTTGAGAAGTTTTGCATTAATGTTCATCAAAGAAATGGGTCTATAGTTCTCTTTCTGTGATGAGTCCCTGCCTGGTATTGGGATGAGGGTTATGATGACTTCATAGAATGAGTTCGGTAGTGAACTTTCTATTTCAATTCCATTGAAGAGTTGGAAAAGTATTGGTGTGAGCTCTGCCATGAAGGCCTTATAGAATTCCGCTGTAAAGCTGCTTTTCTGAGATGGGAGGTCTCTTATTACTGTTTCTATTTCAGTGTTTGATATGAGCCAGTTAAGATGGTTTAACTCACCTTGGTTTGTTTCAGCATTTCGATATTGGCTTGGAAAACGTCTATTTCTGCCAGGCACTCTAACTTATTAGCATAATATTTTGAGAAGTATTCTCTTATAATGTTCTGAATCTTGGTTGTTACTGTGGTGATGTTTCCATTCTCATACCTGAGTTTATTTATTTGAGTGTGTTCTCTTCTTTTTCTCATAAGATTTGCTAAGGATCTGTCAATTTTTTTAATTTTTCAAAGTATCAACTCTTTGGTTTTTGGTTCTTACAATTTTTATTTTTGGATTCTAATTCGTTTAATTCTGGTGTAATTTTAATGATTTCTTTCCATCTACTGTATTGTAGCTAGGCGCCAGTGGTTCATGATTGTAACTCTAGCTACTAAAGTGGCTGAGAGCTGAGAATCATGGTTCAAAGCTAGCCTAGGCAGGAAAGTCCATGAGACTTACCGCAAATGAGACAAAAGAAAACTGTTAGTTGCTCAAGTGGTAGAGCACTAATCTTGAGCTGAAGAGCTGAGGGGCAGTGTCCAGGTCCAGATTTCAAGTCCCACGACTGACAACAATTAAAAATAAACATTTACAAATAAACAATATTTTGACATAAATGTTAAATATATATTCTAAAAATTTTTAAATCCTCACTGGATATATTAGTTTATATAAATATATAGAAGTGTTTTCTGGTTTTAGTTGTTTTTGAGTCAATTGTGTAAATCAAACATTTCTCATTCAATTCATATGTGTAGGTTTATAAACTTATAGGCCATAGTATAAACTTAGCAGATATGTGATAGACAGTGCTGTTTTATGTATCTACCTTGGCATTCTAAAATTAAGACTTCTCCCCCAAAATCGATATGCCCTCTAACCTTGTCAGAGGTTTCATCTTATTGGAGCAGAAAAGTATCATCGTTTGGAACAACTGTAACATTTTACATGTATTCCACTTAGTTTAACAACCAAAACATTCAAGTCATCTGAACCATGCAAGTAATAACAAAATGTCTTTTGACCTTTTTATTCTCTTAAGAGATGAAAATCTTTAATTATACATTTATTTTTTTCTGCCTAAGATCCTATATCTTAGGAAGATCTTTTTGTGTATCCCTGTGTTCCTGATAAGAAAACCAGAACAAAGGCAATAATGAAAATAGGCAATGAAAATACTTGAAAGCAGTATTGCCATTTTCACTATATTAAGTCTGCCTATCCAAGAGCATGGGAGGTCTTTCCATTTCCTAGTATCTTGTGTAATTTCTTTCTTTAACTTTTTATAGTTTTATTTATTTTTTTTATTGTGAAAATACTTTAAAGAGGGTTTATAATTATATGGGCAACATAATGAGTACATTTCTTATCAATCATTGTAGACTCCTCCTTTGTTTCCCCTTCTCATCTCTTCCCATGCTCCTCCCGTCCCCACAATCCAATCCTTCTTCCCCCCACCAAAGTTGTAAAGTTTGTATTCGACATAATGACTTGTATACCTCATTGTTACAATAGATCCACCTGTATCGCTATTTAAATAATTTGTTTGTTTCTCTTCCCCTCCACAAATTATATCAACATCAAATACAGTGAAAGCAGGGGTTACACCATGGGGCAGGAACATACAAAGCAACAAAGAACTAATCTTATAAATGTGTTAGAAACAATCACCTGAAAGAAAAAATACATTTGAATGCTTATCTTAGGGTTCATTTCTCTAACATCAACTTATCTGACCTTTCTGCTTGACTCAGAATATACTAGTTTTAGCAAATAAGGGAAATCATGGGACCTAAGTTTCTTTGGGCTTGGGTTACTTCACTTAATATAATTTTTCCAAGTCTTTCCATTTCCTAACAAATGGGGCAATGTCATTCTTTCTGAAGGAGGCACAGAATTCCATTGTGTATATATACCACATTTTTATAGTTTTCATTAAATAGTTCTTTTACCTCTTTGGTTAGGTTAATTCTTAAATATTTTATTTTGGGGGAGGTTATTGTGAATGTGGTTGCTCCCTTTCTGCTTGTACATTGTCAGTGTACAGGAAGGCAACTGATTTTATGGGTTGATTTTGTATCCTGCTACTTTGCTGAAGTGATTTATGATTTCTAAGAGTTTGGGAATGGAGTTTTGTGATCGTGAAGGTATAGTATTTTGTCATCTGTAAAAAGGGATAGTTTAAATTCTTCTTTTCCTATGCGGATCCCTTTAATGTCTTTTTCTTACCTTATTTACCTGGGTAAGGGTTCCAGGACTATTTTGAAGAGGAGTGGAGACAGTGGGCATCCTTGCCTTGTTCCTGATTTTAAGAGAATTGGTTTTAGCATTTCCGCATTAAGTATAATATTGGCTATTGGTCTGTCATAAATGGCTTTTATTGTTTTAAGAAATGTTCCTTCTATTCTTATTTTCTCCAGAGCTTTTACCATGAATGAATGTTGAATTTTATCAAAGGCCTTTCCAGTATCTGTGGAGATAATCATGTGGTTCTTGACCTTGACCTTGGCTCTGTTGATGTGTAGGATTACATTTATTGACTTATGTATGTTAAACCATCCTTGCATCTCTGGGATGAAGCCTATCTGATCATAGTGTATGATTTTTTTTTTAATGTTTCTGGATTCTGTTAGCTAGAATCCTGTTAAGGATCTTTGCATCTGTGTTCATCAAGGAAATTGGACTGTAATTCTCTTTTTTGGTTGGGTCTTTGCCTGGTTTGAGGATGAGTGTGATATTGGCTTCGTAGAATGAGTTTGGGATAGCTCCCTCCTTCTCTGTTTCTCTGAAGAGCTTGAGGATTATGGCCATTAGTTCTTCTTTAAAGGTCTTACAGAATTCTGCTGTGAATCCATCTGGTCTTGGGCTTTTTTTGTTGGAAGACTTCTGATTGTTTCTGTATCTCGTTGTAGGATATTGGCTTATTTAATGATTTACTTCTTCTTTGCTCAGTTTGGGCAACTTGTATTTCTCTAAAAATGCATCCATTTCTGCCAGGTTTTCTTACTTTAGAGAGTATAACTTTTGAAATTAGTCCGTTAAGATTGTTTTAGATATTTTGTGTATGTATTGTGAATTTTCCTATGGCATCCCTAATCCTGTTAATATGGGTTTCCTCTCTTCTTTTTAATTAATCTTGCCAACGGTCCATCAATTTTATTTATTTTTTCAAAGAACCAGTTTTTTCTTTGGGTAATTCTGGCTATGGTTCTACAATTTTCTAATTCATTAATCTCCATTCTTAGTTTGGTTATCTAGCTCCTTCTAGTAAATTTAGGTTGCATTTTTTTTCATGTTTTTCTAGCTATTTTAATTGCAACATGAGATAATTTACTTGGTCTGTCTCTATTTTCTTGATTTGGGCACTGAGGGCAATAAATTTTCCCCTCAGGACTGCTTTTGATGTGTCCTACAAGTTTCTTTGTGCGGTGTTTTCATTTTCATTGAGTTGTAGGAAATTATTTCTTCTTTGTTCTCTTCTGTTACCTAGCCATTGCTTAGAAGTGTGCTGTTCAATTTCCATGTATTAGAATAATTTCTGCTGTATGCTTTGTTATTGAGAACTAGCTTGATTCCACTGTGGTCAGATAGGATAGAGGGGATTAAGTCGATCCCCTTGTATTTGCTTAAGTTCGTTGCATGAACTATGATATGGTCTATTTTGGAGAAAGTTCCATGAGCTACTAAGAAGAATGTGCACTCTGTTGTTTTAGGGTGAAATACTCGGTAGATGTCAGTTAATTCCGTTGAAGTATGGCCTCACTTAATTCAGTAGCTTCTTTTCCAATCCTCTGTTTGGTAGACCTGTCCTTTGGCGAGAGTGGGGTGTTAAAGTCTACTAGTATTATCATATTGGGATCTATTTTATTCTGTAAGTTTGAGAGTATTTGCTTAACATATCTGGGTGCACCAATGTTTGGGGAATATAAGTTGGTAATATAAGAGGGAACTGTCCTCCTCTTGGGTTGTTCCCTGTATTAATATGTAGTGTCCAGCCTTGTCTTTTTGTATTGATTATAATGAAAAGTTTATATTCTGAGATATCAGGCTTGCTACACTTGCTTTCTTACTGGGGGCATTTGATTGGTAGATCCTTTTCCAACTCTTTACTCTGAGTTTGTTTGTATGTTTGGCTGAGAGGTGTGTCTCCTGAAGGCAACAGATGGATGGGTCATGTTTTCTAATCCAATCCGCAGTTCTTTTTCTTTTGATTGGCAAATTAAGCCCGTTAATATTAAGAGATAGTATAGAGAGATGCATTTTGATCCCTGTCATTCCCAATTTCCCTGAGTTTTTCTTCTTTCCTTTCCTCCTGTGCTTGCTCAGTTAGATTTCTATTAATGACTGTCTGGGTACATGTCCCTGTTCCTGGTTGCTTTCTTCAGGTTGTGTTCCCACTCTTAGTATTCTTTGTAATGCTGGCTTAATGTTTATGTATTCATTTAGTTTTTATTTGCTATTAAAAATTTTCAGCTCTCCATCGAGTGTGAATGCTAGCTTTTCCGAGTATATCAGTCTGGGTTGACAGTTATTGGCTCTCAGCGCTCGTATGGTACTTTCCCAGGCCTTTCTTGCATTCAGTATTTGTGTGGAGAGATCTGCAGTGATTCTAATTTTTTCCCGTTTATTATAGCTCCTTCTTCATTTTTGCTGCATGCAAGATGGTTTCCTTATTATTCAGGTCTATCATTTTTACTGTAATGTGTCTAGAAGTGTTTCTCCTGGTGTCTTGCTTGTTAGGTGTTCTATATGCTTCTGTTATGTAGGTAAGATGTTCTTTTTTGAGATGGGGATAATTTCACTGATTATCTTGTTGAATAGGTGTTGCATTCCCTTGCTTTGATATTCCTCACCTTCGTCCACTCCAATTATACAAAGGTTAAATTTCTTGGCACTATCTGCTTGCTCTTGAATTTCCCTTGGGCATAATTTAAGTGATGTTTCCATATCTGTCATTGTTTGGTCCAGTTGGTGTATTCTGTCTTCTGTATCTGACACTCTACATTCCATTTCGTTCACTCTGTTAACTGTGGCTTCCATTGTGGTTTGCAAGGAAGAAATGGACTCATTTATGGATTTGGTGTTGGTTCTCAAAGTACTGATCTCACCTCTTAATAAGGTATGTATTGCCTATTTTGGCATTTTTCTCACTCCTGAGTGAGGTATGTACTTCCTCTACTTTTGTGTGTACCTCGTGTTTGAGATCCTGCATCTCTTTCGATAGTTTGTCCCCATGTTCTTTAATTTCTGGTCTATTTCTCGCTTTATTTTTTGAGTCATTGTCTCCAGCATCCCTTGGATGTAGCTTTTGTCTTTCATTCCTGCTTTGCTCCCACTGGGGCTCTCCCCTGTGTGGCTGCTGGCTATTGGGGATACCTTGCTATCCTGGCTATTAATAAATCTTGTAATTTTTCTCTGTGATTTTCCCATGTGGGTCCAGGATTATTGGAGACTAATCTGAAATTTTGTTTTGGTCAATATGTGTCTGATTTTGCTTGGTTGTTGTTTCTGTGTTGGTAGAGAGAGTTTGTACCTGATTTCGGTTCTGTTGGGGGCCGACCTCCAGCTGCTGGTCTGACCCACATAGGGTTCTCAGCTCTTTGCTGTAGATCACTGGCAGCTCTCGTCATTGGAAGGGTTGAGCGGCCTAGACTGCTCCTGTTTGCTCCTACGGGTGCTCTTGGCAAGATTGGATGTACTGGATGAACTCTCTCAGATGCTGGAGTCTACTATGGGCTCCTGATGGGTTTTTTTTTGTGGAGGAAAGGCTGGTTTTGGGCTTGAACTCTGGGCTTGGGCACTGTCCCTCAGATCTTAAGCTCAAGGATGGCATCCTACCATTTGAACCACAGCACCACTTCTGACCCTTTGTGCTTATGTGGTGCTGAGGAATCAGATCCAAGACCTCATGCACCCAACACAAGCACTCTACTGCTGAGCCACCTTACCAGCCTGAGCTCCTGCCTATTATCAGGTCCTGGTGGCCTGTGTTGTCTAATAACCTAGAATATATGGATCGGGTTCTGGTGGGGTTTGGGCTTCTCTTGTCCTTAGCCCCCCTGGTCTTTTGCTCTCACAGGCGTGCTTCCCAGTGGGTGCAGTTCCTTGTTTTCTCCCCTCTGCTGAGGCTTATGCTCAGCTTCTGACTTCAGTTGTGAAAGGTTGGTTGTGTTGCTCAGGCACTGGATCCCCAGGCCTGGTCCCGGCCCAAGGCCTGGGGAACGCGGGTTGGAGATGTGTTGCTGTGTATCCCACCTAGGTTACACAGCCTGGGGTACACAGTTCAAATTTCTTCCACTGTTGGGTATCTTGACCCAGGGGTGCTGTTCCTGGCTTGGGCGTTTAAGCTCCCTTCCAGGGGCGCTCTTGCTGTAGCCTGGTCAGCTGAGTGTGCTACACGGTTTGGTGGAGCTCTCCAACAGTTCCCAGTTTTAGTGGGTCCTGTGGTACAGGTGTTGGGGTAGGAGGTCTGGCTCATGGTCTGGGGATTCCCACCAGCCCTGGTCTCTCTTGAGGGATACAGAGTCCCCTGCGGGGTACTCACCCTGGAGCTAGTTGTTTCTGTGTGATGTAGGTCGTTGGTTGCCTTTCCAATCAGAGTTCAGTTGAGGTGTATGTGGACTGGGCTGGGTGGTGGTAGCTCTGTGTGATTCTCTTCTGTCTCTGCCTAATTTGACGCTGTTTGGGTCTGCACCATGAGATGGGCCTCTAACCTCTGCCCGAGGGGTGGGGGAGGGGCCTCTGTGCAGGTTCTGAGCACTGGGGTTTGTCTGCATTTGCACTCTCCGGATCAGCACCAGTTCCTTGCATGTCTTCTGCTCTGGTGTTCGGTGGGAGTCCCATGTAGTTCTGGGGTTCCTGCCATGGGGTTGAGGGGCTTTGGTGGGATGGAGCCTCTCTGCTCAGATGGAGAGTGAGGGGTGGGATCTTTGTTCAAGCTCCCGGCTAGGAGGTTTCTCCGTTCATCACGATCAGTGGGTCTGACACTAGTACCTCAGGCTGCTTCTGCGCAGGTTATCTGCAGACAAACTCCTGTATCTCTGGGACTTGGACAGCCCCTGCTGGGTGGTCTGGCCATGGCTTGGTGTGCTGCTGCGCGGCCAGTAAAGGTTGAGGGAGGAGTCTTCCTGCTCCTCTGTTCTGAAATTCTTCTTTTTCTCTCTTTCTTTTTTGTTATTTTCCACCTTCTGTTTTTCTCTGGGTGTTCATCTTTTTGTTGTTGTCAGTCTCTTGGGGAGATTAAGCATCGGAACTTGAACTCTCTTTTGGGTTGGGGAGAGCTATGGCGTTTCCGTACTGCCCTGTCACCATCTTGGTACCCCTTCTCATCTATTTTTTTATTGTGAAAATACTGTACAGAGGGATTACAATTACATGGGCAAGATAATGAGTACATTTCTTATCAAGCATTGTAGCTCCTCCTTTTTTCTCCTTCCCATCCCTTCCCATCCTCCTCCAGGAAAGTATGAAATTCTTGATTTGAAGCCTTTTGCTTGATTTCCACAACATGTCATTCTTCCTTTATTAATAGGAGAATTTGGAGAAAGGATTAGAATTCACACTACAAAAAGGAGAAGAGGAAAAGAGAAGGAGAAATCTAGATATTTTGTTCTTCCTCACCTCAATCACAAGGTCTGGATAATGATTATGGATATTAGATACAATGACCTAAAATGATTAAACCCATCTATAGAAAATAGATAACCCCATAAATGATCACATGGAGAATGTTTATTTATAAAAAAATTGTAATAATGTCCAACAGGAAATCTTATCTATTTGTTTAGTTCTTGTTTTGTATTTATTAAATTCTAGTATGCTATAGTCAACTAACATAAAGGTATAAAATATAAGAAACTAACATCTTAATATCATATTCTAACATTAGCTTAATTCTGCTTTTGTTATATGGTGAGGCTGTATTTGAGTTTTGCCTCAATTTCACATGATATATTCTTCTAGTATATAAGTTGAAAGAAGACTCATTTTGAAACTATGCTATTTTTATAGCTAAGGGAAAACAATTCAGCTATTAGACACAGACAATGAGACAGAAATCTTCCCCTAGAAATAGCCTTTCACTACTTCTGGTTCATTTTTGTAAGCTGATGTAAGTCACATGAACCAGCTTGACATTGCAAAGTACAGGTAAATCTCACCAACAGGACGCTGATGCAGGACATAGAGTAATATGACCATATATACAACACTTGAGATAAAGAGGGGGGAAAAAAGAGAACTATAATACAATCAATCATACTCGCTATCACAAATCTCTACAAGAAGGAAGTTATTATGTACCTTTATTTTTAAAACTACTGAGATCTTCAAATCATGTCTTTTATGCTTGGATGTTACAGGAATTAGAGAACATTTTGATACTGAGACAGCATAAAATTTCCAAGAAAGCTGGAGTAAGCATTTCAATACTACCGTTTATTCTCCAAGAAAAGAAACCATTTCATAGACAATACTTTATACTTTCTTACCTAGTATCTTTTTTTCCAGAAATGGATTTTGTTAATATATGTTACTATCCACCAGAATAAATGTTTCATTTCTCTGCATCTTGTGCAGACAGTATAGTCAATTACATGTAAGAGGGAGTTCATCAATAGCACTTTTTAAAAATGCAAAAAATGTGGACAGAGAGCTAATATACATATTTTTCCACCATCACCTTCCACGTCCTCCTTCTTCTTTCCTAGGAAACACACTCTATCAATTTAAAAGGCTTAGATATTTGCCTCTTTATCTTGAAAGTGGAAGCAAAATGTTATGGATGTCGGAGATGATGACCAATAGTGTTTTACATAATAATGTCACATGCATCAGCCCTATGCGTCCTGCTGGCCTTAACACTGTATTTACTTAGTGATGTGATAGGAATGTCAGCCTTACTGGACTTAGTATTGTTTTCCACTTCTTTTTCTACCACCTGGCCTAAATTATAATACACAGTAACGAAATGAAAAAGTAATGCCATCTTAATCAAGTCTAATTGCGACAATGAGATGTATAAGAGGTTATGTTGGAAAACAAACTTTACAACTTTGGCGGGGGTGGGAGGGGGAGAATCGATGGCAGGGATGGTAAGGGGAAGAGAGGGGCAACAATGATTGCTATGAAATGTACTCATTACCTTGCTCATAAAATTGTAACCCCTCTGTGCGGTATTTTCACAATAAAAAAACTTATTAATATAAAAACGAAAAGAATTTTTTTAGGGCTCTGGGAATGTGGCTTAATGGAACAGTTATTGCTTAGCATGCATCAAACCCTAGGTTTGATTCCTCAGTACCACATGAATAGAAAAAGAAACACTGAAAGTGGAGTTGTGCCTCAAGTGGTAAAGTGCTAGCCTGGAGCCAAAACAAACAAACAAAGAAACAAACAAAAAAACAGTTCCCTGTCCCTGAGTTCAAGTCCCAAGATTGGCAAAAAGTCATTTAGCAAGTAAATGCAAAATAAATAACCCATACTTGGAATATACAATTGATCATTCCAACTGATGCCTAACAATAGTCCGTAATTTATTTTACCTATATTAGATTACTATTATTTAACAAAAGGGCTGGGAAGGTGGCTCAGTGGTATAGGTTGCCTTGCACTCATGAGGCCCTGTGTTCGATTCCTCAGCACCACATAAGCAAAAAGAAAAAAGCCAGAAGTGACGCTGTGGCTCAAGTTGTAGAGCGCTAGACTTGAGCTGAAGAGCTGATGGACAGCGCCCAAGCCCAGAGTTCAGGCTCCGCGTCCAGACACCCCCCCCCCACCAAAAAACAAAACAAAAAAACAAAAAACAAAAAACAATGTTCTGTTAATAGGTCATGGCAATTTAATGCCAAGAATGTGCTTAGATATCAGGTGGAGATTAATCCTGGAAATTCAAAGATTCCACGTTTTGAGCCGTCATTTCTAATCACAATGAGAAGGGTAGTCTATGTGAGATTTGGAAATCTTTTTGGTAAGTTATAGCATCAAAAAGGAATAGACTAATTAATAGTTTTGAGAAAAGAGAAGGAATAACTTCACATGGAAGGAATAAATGATAATAACTAAGTTATACCACAATCTGTTCTAGGGAACCATTTTTGGTTATTGAAGAACTAGTTATCAACTAGGCTTATTCCTCATTGTCTTTAGCATTCTAATTCCTTAGGCTAGTTCTTAATCTCTGTGTGATAAGTGGTATATACTTCTATGCTGTTCTTTCATCCTGAACTCCTTTGCTTTCTAAAATCTTCAGTCATTTCTGATACTAAGTCCACATACGCAGACAACAGAGGATGCTAATGTAAGAGTCCCATAACATGAGTCATTAATGTAACAACATGGAAAAGGAGGATATTTTTATTGCTACCTCAATTTTTCTGAAAAGCTGCAATGTCATCATTGATTCAAATTTCCATTGTTTGTCTACATAGTGTCATTAAGTGCACATAAATGCAAATATAAGCCGGATGCTGGTCACTCATGCCTATAATCCTACCTACTGAAGAAGTTGAGACTAGAGGATTGTGGTTCAAAGCCAGACTGGCCAGGAAAATCCATGAGACTCTTATCTTTAATTAACCACCAGAAATCCAGAAGTGGTGCTGTACCTAAAGTGGCAGAGCACTCAACTTGAGCGGAAGAGCTGAGGGACAGGGCCCAGCATCAGAGTTAAAGCCCCATGACCACCAAAAACTGCAAATATGACTTCAAGTTTCCCCAAAAGGAACAACGAAGTCAATTGTAATCTTCCCAAACAGAAAAAATAATTCCAAAATGATTCAGTGCACCTACTTTTGCTGAGTTATTTAAGTTATGGCTTCTTTGCTTGACATATTCTCTTCTTTTAAAAATGGTCAAATATTAACTTTATTATAAACT
This sequence comes from Dipodomys spectabilis, assembly GCF_019054845.1. Lineage (NCBI taxonomy): Eukaryota > Metazoa > Chordata > Mammalia > Rodentia > Heteromyidae > Dipodomys > Dipodomys spectabilis. The sequence goes on from NW_024871063.1 coordinate 604,148, forward strand.
TCATCTAATAATTCTTGTTTCAAAAGAGAAGTCCATACAGTTGATGTCACTTGGCTTTCTTACTATCTCAATTCAAAGTCAACCCAGGCAGGACAGCCTGTTAAACTCTTATCTGTAATTAAGCACTAAAACAGGCAGAATTTGAGTTTTAGCTCAAGCAGTAGAGTAGTAGTTTAGGGGGTAGGTGGGCAGGAAAGACAACTGTATAGGGACAGGGTCCACCTTCTGGTTCAAGCCCCAGAACCAGCACAAAGTAAACAAACAAACAAGAAAATGAAAAACCCACATATTTCTTCAGGACCATCCTTAAAGCACTGGTTTGAGAAGAGGCTCCTTTTGCTGATTATACTCACTGGATCCTGCTTTTTGGAATCCTTATTGCTGTGGAGGACCCAGGACCAGAATAAAGAAATGGATAACTGACTTCTACAATAGGAGAATCATCTCAGGAGAGAAATATCCGTGCATAAGACACATTAAAACCTCCATGTCTTTGTTTCTTTGCACTAGAACACTTTTAAAACAAAGTTATTTCCTTTTATTCTATGCTGGCCTTGAAATGGAATATTGTTTCCTTTTGTAATACTCCCAACTGGAAGCTTACAGACAAGTTTTATATGAGTAAAGGACACACTCGAAAAGGTAAGGGACAGAGTTTCCTTCAGGCCTTGGATTCTTTTCTTGTACCATAAAAAGGACAGCACAAATTAACTTGAACTTTTTCATTTCTCTATGTTCAATTCCTCTCTTGGGATCAGTTTCCACTTCCAGTAACAGTTCCTTCCACTTATCTCCAGTAACAATCTATGATGCAGCTCCAAGTAAAATTAATATTTTCTGGTTTCATTTAAATAGCACAAGTACATCTTTGGACATGAGGTAACTTGTGTTTCAGAAATAACTTTTTAAAGAGAAAATATGGAATTTAAATCGCTTATAAAGCATTATCCATGTACACATGGCCATATAAGATGATGTTAAGTGAAATGTACCCCAAGATAGTGACACAACTTGATTTTTCTCTCTTGCTATTGTTTTTAATGTATTTAACATGTAGTATGTATTTTTTTTGTTTGTCTTCTATGTTCTTCCTCCATGATATAACCCATGTTTTCACTATATTTGTTGTCGGCAACCTGTATCTTGCATATACATTTTATTAATGTGGGGAAGGGAAGGGAAATAACAAAATGCTGAAACAAGGATACAGTATGACCCATTGTAACAATGAGTTGTACAAGGCACTATGTCGAAAATGAACTTTACTACTTGAAGAGGGGAGAAGGGAGTTGGGGCAGTGGGGAGGAAAGGGATGGCAGGAGAAAAACAAAAGAGGAGGTAACAGTGCTTGATAGATTATGTACTCATTTACTTATTTATGTAACTCTAACCACACCATTTTTACAACAAAAAAAAAAAACATGAAAAAAACTTCCTGGAGTAGTTTAAGTTTAAATTTCCTAATTGCACTGTAATTAAGACCAATTTTAAATGGGAAGAAGGTTCTCAGAAACATTTCTTTGTGAGTGTGTGTGTTGTGCATTATTTCCCAAGTGTACATAAGTTAACAGTAGGAGAAACAATAGGAATAATACAAGAAAAAGAAGTTTTGTGCTTAAGTTTAATAGTTCAATAGACTACAGAAGACTCTACAAATAAGACAACATTGAAACAATAAATTCAAAGCCAGTAAGTAGATCTATGGGAGTGATATAGAGAAAGCATTACTACTAAGTGGAACATGAAGGATGAGGCCACTCTTGTTTTCCACTAGATCTAAATCATGGTAGCTAATCATGAAAATTTGTAATAACATAGTATAGAAGAATAATTCTGTTCACAAAGCAAGTCAGATATAAAAGCATGGACTTAACTGGAAAAAAAAGGCCATGTTGAGAGAGCAGGAATTATACTAGCAATGAACTGGTGGCTAAGATCACATTTCTTTTTCTTTCTTTCTTTTTTTGATGGTTGTGGGTCTTAAACCCAAGGCTAGAGTTCTACCACTTGAGCCACAGTGTCAATTCCAGTTTTCTGGTGGTTAATTTGAGATAAGTGACTCAGAAAACGTTCCTCCTGGTGCTGGATTTGAACTGCAATACTCAGATCTCAACCTCCTGAGTAGCTAGGATTATAGGCATGAGCCACCAGTACCCGGCTCAAGATCACATTTCTAGCAGTGTACACTCAGGATATATAATGTGTATGTTCATCTACCTTTGTATGAATTCTTGAGTTAAAAATCTGTGCTACAGGTTAGACTTTACATTCACGAAAGTGTTTCTAGTTTAAAACATGATACTCCTGGAAAAAATAAAAACTAAGAATGTAAAAGAGTCTGGGAAGTTAAGTTTGAATCCAGCCTGGGCAGAACAGTCTTTGCAACACTACCTGTAATTAACCAGCCAAAAGTTACACTAGAAGAATGGCTCAAGTGATGTAATACTAGTCATGAGCAAGATTGCTGAATAAGAGCTTGAGGATTTTGCATACATACATACAAACATTCACATACACACAGAAGCACTTACATGTGCAAGCACACATATGAAACAACTCTCAGAATGTGTAGAAAAGTTAGAAAATAATAGAAAATATGTCCTGAGTAAGACTATAATCAAGTCAGAATTTTCAATATTAGAAACTCCTCAAGTGAACTTTCCCCCAAAAAGCTTGATAATATTACATAGGTAGGGACCAGACACAGTAAGAGAGGCAAGTAATCATCATGGAGGATCCATGGAGGAATGAATCAGAGACCCCTGCATGTGCATCTGAAAATGTTCATACCCTGTGTCAAATGTTAGAACATCTTTGAAAATTGTACAGAAACACTTTGAGCAGTCAGTCTAGTGGATAAGATCATCGGAGAAGTTCAGAATTACTAGTATGCTTCTAGGTTAAATAAACCAACAAACTATGCTAGGACAATGTGATACAAGCCTGAAATTCTAGCATTCAGATTAAGACAGGAGATTAGAGAGTGGATTACATAGTGATACCTTCCCGTAACTAGTTAGTATAATTTTGCTTAATAAAACAAACCAAAAAACAAGACAGGAAATCACAGTTGGAAATTAGGGGTAATTTTGTCATTATGTTTTGAGAAGTCAAGTTTCCTATTGAAATGCAACCCATATATCATCCTCAGTCATGTTTTAAATGCTCTCTTCATTACAGAACATTCCTAGATGCAAAATAGCTCATGATTCCAAACCAAAAATTTAAAAAAGTAAGCATCATTGTGTTGGTTTCCACAGAAATGATGAAGGATTACAAAAGCTTAATCCTGGAGAAATAGCAAAATTTTCTAATGTAGGACTTTGTAAACCTGGCTAAATGAGAATTTAAATTTAAAATAAACATGTTTTGTTTGTAATTTTATATTCTACAGGATACTACAAAATTCTTTTTAAGTAGAAGATTTAATTTACAAATTTACAAATTATTCTGGCATTCTATTTGTCTAGAATATTCTTTCAAGCGAGTTAAAGGACTTAGTTAATAGATAATTCCAACAGTTCATGTATAACATGATAATGCTAGAAACAGTTGCCAACAAATGGATAATATTAATTTATAAATTTAGAAAAAGAGCAATGTTTTGAGGCTTTGGTGTAACATGGTATGAAGAGAGTTATTGTGCGACATCTTTTTTCTTCTACCTATACATAACACAGGAAGACATTTCCTTAATTACGTACCTCTGCATGCAATGAGAAAAATGCTAGGTTTGGGGTTTGTTTTCATTTTGTTTTTTTTTGTTTTGTTTTGTTTGTCCTAGGGCTTAACCGCTGGGCCTGGGCACTGTCCCTGAGCCTGTTTTTGGTCAAGGCTACTGATCTACCACTCGAAACTCAGTAACACTTGTGTCTGGCTTTTCCTGAGCAGTTTATTGGAGATAAGAATCTAAGGAACCTTCCTGCCTGGGTGGGTTTTGAACCATAATATTCAGATCTTAGTCTCCTGAATATCTATGATAGATAAAAAGATGAGTAGAAATAATATTTGCAAGTTTTCTGATCTCAAGAATACCAGTTGAGGTAAAACGATGCAGCAAAGTTTAGTGTAGTGTTTTTTCAGCAATCGAAAGGGCATTTCATTATCAGAAGTGTAGAATTTTTTCACTATAATGATAAGCTAGTCATGCTGTGAATTTAGGGAATTTTAAGGTGCACCTTACAATTTGGAAAGTGTTGGGCTAGAATGACTTCACTGCATAAAATGTTGGGATTGATTGTCATAAAAATAATAGCTTACTCTGATGAACAAATGTTTACTCTAGAGGAATTAATTATTATAGATACTTCATAGTTTTATCTTCTACCAGAATGTGGCTAGTTTTTCTGTTGACTTTTAACTATGTAACGCCCCATTGGAAACTGCATTTTTTGCGGAATTAAATAAAATGCATACAGGCACTGTTTTAAATATCTCTGGTATGGCATGTTCAGAATTTGAAAATGAGTCGTTAGTAGTCATAGGAATTTTGAAGATCACATATACTCTGTCCTATCAACAAATATTTAGTTTTAAAAGTTAGGAGTTTCCAGAGAATTGAACTATTTTCTATGTAGTATGAGACAATACTAAAATAATGTTTTTTTCAAAATAATGACAAGTATATTCTGAAAATTTTGTATAGTTTGATAACATTCAAGTTGATGACCCTCTGATAAAGAGAGGGACAATTAATTCAAATTAGAAGCCAAATATTGTTCATTTTTTTAAAAAGGTAATACACATAGAATAATATTTACTATGCCAATACAGTGAAATTATATTTTATGTAGCTTGTTTTTAAATTTAATTTTATTGTCCATTTAATATATAAAAGGGGTTGCAGTAATTGAAAGGTAGAGAATACATAACATGTCGAACTTTTTATCCCCTCCCTCTCATTTTAATCACAATTTTCAATCACAATACCCCTCATAAGTAGTAATGTAAATTTCCAAAATGTTGTCTTCTGAGTATTGCTATTGCATTGGTTTGCCCTTTGTCTTTTGTGTCGCCATTTTGTTGTTCCTCTTCCTTTGCAACATTAAGATAAATATGTATACAATACACAGGATACTGAAATTAAATACAGCAGGGGATAAACCAGAGGGGAACACTAGGAGTTCATTTTGCTCATCATCCACTTATATGGTCACATATACATAGGTATTGAGCCATTCTGCTCATCTGCTAAGACTACCCTAGACACTTCCTACTCATTACACATGAGGGAAACCATGGAATCTTTTTCTTTATATCTTGCTTATTTTACTTAGTAGGATTTTTCCAAGTCTTTCCATTTCCTTATGAATTGGAAGCATAGAATTCCACCGTGTGTGTGTGTGTGTGTGTGTGTGTGTGTGTGTGTGTGTGTGTGTGTGCATACCACATTTTAGTGATTCATTCTTCTGAGTGGTATATTGGTTTAAAACATGATTGCATGTAAGTATCAGTTAGGGTCATTCAAAAATTACAGATGCCACCTCCACAGGTATACTAAAATAATGATTTCTAAGTAACATAGTCTTTTATGTTGGTACAAGTGTTGAGATATCTGGATGAGTCTAATGTATATTTTGCACTGAATTAGGCAGGAAGATATCATATAGGATAAAAATGGTAGTGACAAAATATTCCCTTGAGATAGATTAAGGAGGCTGCCAGAAGTATGAAGAAATTCAGATAATTTAGGAGAATTTAGAAATGCAAGCTCAAGTTTGTCTCTTTAAATAAAAATTATGTAAGTAGATGGGCAAAAGAAGGGGAAGAGAAGAAATAACAGGCAGCAGATCATTGAACCAAGTTAGAGTATAAAAAGATATAATCTATAACTTCCAAGTTAAAAAAGAGAACAAAATCAAGAACTCTAACAACAGATGCTGGAGGGGAAGTGGACAAAAGGGAACCTTACTTCATTGTTGGTGCGAGTGTAAACCTTTTCAACCACTTTGAAAAGCAGTATGGAGGTTTCTCAAAAGACTTCACATAGAGCTCCCCTATGACCCAGCAATCCCACTTTGGGGCATTTACCCAAATGTTTACAAACAAGACCACACTAAAGCTACCAGCACAACTATGTTTATTGCAGCATTATTTACCATAGCTAAGATATGGAACCAACCCAGAAGCCCGTCAGTAGATGAATGGATCAAGAAAATGTGGTATATATACACAATGGAATTCTATGCCTCCATCAGAAAGAATGGCATTTCCCCATTTGTTAGGAAATGGAAAGGCTTGGAAAAAATTATATTAAGTGAATTAAGCCAAGCCCAAAGACACATAGGTCCCATGGTTTCCCTCATTTGCAATATCTAGTATAGGTATGAGTCAAGCAGAAAAGGTCAAATAATATAATGTTAGGAAAATGAACCCTTAGATATGCATTTAATTTTTTTTTTCTTTCATGCATTTGTTTCTAACACATTTATAAGATTATTTCTTTGTTTCTTTGTATGTCCCTCCCCCACAGTATAACCCCTGCTTTCACTATATTTGATGAATGTATAATTTGTGGAGGAGATGGGGAAAAACAAGTCATTTAAGGATACAGGTGGACCGGTTGCAACAATGAGAAGTACAAGTTGTCATGTCGAAAACGAACTTTACAACTTTTGTGTGGGCGGGGGGGGTGGGGGGTAAGATTGGGTGGGGGGACGGGCGAGGCTGGGAAGGGATGTGAAGGGTAAACAAAGGAGGAGTCTGCAATGCTTGATAAGAAATGTACTCATTATCTTGTCCATGTAATTTTAACCCCTCTTTACAGTATGTTCACAAAAAAAAAAAAATAAAATAATTTGAAATAATTTAATCCTAAGAGATTGTGAATTGAGTAATAAATTGCTGCATGAAGTGTGTACACAATGGGGGATAAGGTCTAATAATCGACGATGGGTAAATATCTGAGGATGATCAGAACAGCAATTAATTCTCACCAAAAAGAAAGAGAAAAAATTGAAAAGATAAAAATAAAAAGGACCAAAAGATCAGAAGAGATAAAACACACACTCACACACACACATCGATAATAAAAATTATGAAAGGAAGAAAAGATTAATAGAAAACAATTTTTGAAAAATTAAGAAAAGGTACAAAGAAGAGTTCTTTGATTTTTTTGAGGGCGGTGGGGAAGGGGGTAGAATGGGAAGATCCTGCATCTCCCCCGTGTCCATAACCAATCTCTTGGTGGAGTCTCTGGTCTGCTTGTGGTGTTTGTTTTTTCTGTGGGTTGATTAGTTTCTTAAGTGAGTTTGAGCAGGCAGTAAAATGCTCTGCATTACCCAGGATTTTGTGATCCTCCTCCCATTCTACTTCAGTGGGAGGGAGATCTGCTTTGAGTATCACGAAAGAGGGAGATGGCTGTTTCCTCTAGTTTGGAGATGCTGTTTTTAGGCTAGGTTCTGGGTAAAGTTGAGGTCTTTCAGCAAACAGTAGCTTTTCCCTGAGGGAATAGCTCCTGGGACACTCACAGAGCCCATCCTGGGGCCATTCTCAGGTTTTTGATTACTGAATTTCAATTGATTGTCTATGCTGCTGTATGGAGGGGCAGCCTCTGGCTCAGTTTACCCAGAGAAGAAAGTCATTCCTCCAATGGTGAGGCTTCCTTGCCTGGGCTGGTTGACTTTCCTTTGGGGGGAACTGAGCCAGGCAGTTCAAGTCAGGTTCCTGTGACCTCCTAAATGACTCTTGTTTTCTTCCAAGGCCTGAGTTGGAGATAGCTGTTCAAATGGTCCTTTTTTAATATCAAAGATGGAGATCTCTGATGGTGGTGGCAGGGAGGGGTGGCCTTCCCTCCTCTGCTCCCTTAGAGTGAGGATGTCAGGCTTCTACCCACTCCGGAGTCTTTGGTCCTGGGCTGTGTCTGGCCTGCGATCTGCCGGATGAAGATATCTGCTCCTCCTCAGTTCTTACTGGTGTTGAGTAAAATCTGCTTGCCTGCCACATCTGGCATCTTTTCCCAAGACTCTCTGTGCTATAGGTATGGAGGCTATGGCCACCGCTGCTGCTGCCGCAGCCACCACAGTTGCGGCTACCAGCAAGTGCTCAGATTTGTCTCCTTGCTTTGATTTTCCCTCTCTGGCCACTCTCTGTACTCTGATGGAATATTTGGTGTGGTTCTCTAGCCTAGGACTGTTCACTTGATCACTAAAACTGCTTTGTATGCCAGAAATTGTTTAGCCTCCAGCTTCTCCTCCGCCATATTCATCTGAACATATTTTTTGCCTCTTATTGAAGTGCATCTGATATTTTCATGTAGGGTTCTCCAAATATAATATTAATTCATTCATTTCATTAGGACAATTTCGGTCAATTTATTATCCATTATAATAATGAGAGCATGCTGTGTCAGACTCCTATCAATATGACAAAATACTTCATAAAATTAATTAAAAGGAGGAAAGTTTTATCTTGGCTTCTGATTTTATACATTTCAATTTACATTTCTTATCCTCATTGCTCAGGAACATGTGATGGCCTTTTTGTATTCATGGAAGCCAGGAAGCAATGAAGAGGAGGAATGGGAGTAGGAAAGGGAGAAAAAGGATGAGAGGAAGAGGGAGAGGGAGAAGGAAAAGGAGAAGGAGAAGTAAAAGAAGGAAGAGGAAGAAAGGACTTTGATCTTAACATCCTCTTTGATTTCAAGTTCTGAGTGACCTAATCTCTTCAACTATGCCCACTTGAAAGGGTTCACCTCTTTATGGCAATGTAGTGAAAGCTAATTATTAATCACAATCCTTTATGATTTCAGATTTAATTTCTAGTGTAGTGGGTAGATCTTTCTATACAGTTGTGATAACTTCTGTTCCTAAATATCAGAGATGCTATTTGGCATAGCAGTGATTTGGTTATACCATTACTGGAGAGATGAATGAAATATTTTGAATGCAAATACATTTTATTTAGCAGATGCAGAAGCTTCAAGAGTTTCCATGTTGTGATCTTCAAAAATGACTATTTCATCTAACTCATAATGACATGAATTTTTCATAATTTTATAGCATTTCCATTCAAGTATTTATTATTTATAATGAGGTTCTTTCCTTCAAGTTGAAGGAAAAATAATCATTTATCTTAATTATTCTATAGAGTGTAGGTATAATATGAATTTCTTACCATTCAAAAATAACTTATATTCAAGTCTATAGGAATAATTGGATAAGTGATGGAATATCTTGCTTTAGTTATCTTATACTGAGATTGATTCAATTTGTAAAAATAACTGCTGACATAAAATAAATGAAATTCACTGTTTCTGTAAAAGGACTAGGTAATCAAATATCAGAAATATATGACCAGTAACTAAGATTTTTAAATAATCAAAAAATGTATGAAGCTACATTTTTGTGTCAAAAACTTTTAGGTTAAAAAGAAGAGAAAATCATGTGACCACATTAGATAATATTTAATTTAATGAAAAATTGCTTCATTCAGCCTGATAGAGCCTATTGCCTTTAGCTTACATGAGAAATTTGATTAATGATCCCTTTTTTGCTATTGAATAATAGAGTATTTCAATTTGTCCAAAGATTCTGTCATTTAAATCTTTGAGTGCATATTTTTTCAAAAAATTGAAAACTTTTTCACAGTACAGGTTCAGGTTCAATAACTAAATAAATATCTATGTTATTTGTTAAATTGATCCTCTAGCATTCAAATAATATGAAATTTATTGTATTCTTGGATATATGAAATCTGTGATATATATGGGTGTCTAAGCTTGTAATCCTGGCTACTCAGGAGGCTGGAGTTCAAAGCCAGCCTTGGAAAGAAAGTTTGTGAGACACATCTCAATTAATCACACACACATCACAAAACCCACACACACCTGTACACACACACACACACACACACACACACACACACACACACACAAAGCCAGAAATAGAATTGTGGCTCAAATGATAGAGCAATATCCTTGAGGGAAATAAAAACAACTAGGGGACAGGTCTTGAGTTAAAATCACAGGAACAACACACAAACACACACACAATATATGTCTAAATGCTTATTTTAGTTTGAAGAAATAAACAATATCAGGTACAGTAATATTTGTTACATATCTTGCAACATTTGTGAAGTTGTTTTTAGTACAATATGTCTTAAGATATAATATAGGTCATTAAAATTAATATCAATCTAGTTAATATTTATAATTACTCATAACACCTTAGAGTACGAACAGCAGTTCGTATTTTTCTATAAACATAAAAAATATTCTGAGTAAAAGAAAGAAAAGAAGATTGGAAGAATAATAGAAAGAGAGAAAGGAAAAAAGAAAGAAAGAAGAAAAAGGTAAGAAAGGAAAGAAGAAGGAAAGAGAGAAAGAGAGAGAGGTAGGGATGTAGGGAAGGAAGGAGGAAGGACAGAAGAAAGGAAGGATGGAAAATAGGAAGGAAGGAAGGAAGGAGGGAATGAAGGAACAAAGGAAGGAAGGGTGGGAGAAAGGAAGGGACAAACAATTTAATTTATAAAATCTATTTAGCCCAACATAAACTTCATGTAATTAATCCTTTAGTAAGTTCAAGTTTGCAATTTTCACTTCTTTGTATGTTCTCTATGCATGAATGAAACCAACAAATGAAGGATCATATATAACCAGGTGAATATGTTTGCATCTGTAATAATATGTATGCAAATCTTTTTCTTATTTTCTATACATCATCAAATAACTATTTGCATACCATTTACACTTAGTTATAAATATTCTAAAAACTGATTAAACCAAAGGATGTCAATATATTATATAATATGCATACAAGTATTTATAGTGCTATTAATATTACAGTCTTCATGCTATATTAATTATAAAAATTTTATTATATATTTTATCAGAGAATTTAGCATCCTCTGATTTTGGTGTCTGTTTGAGTCCTACAAGCAAGCCATGATTTAAATCAAAGGAGATCTGTATTTGTTGGCTCAATTGAATATTTCTGAAAGCGATTAACTCATCAGAGCTTGTTCAAATACATCAGAAGGGCCGTAGATAGGCTGTACCACGTTTACATGATTACCTATGATGTGATTCAAGAGCCACTGAACAATCATACTTCACTTTGCCATCACTCTAATTATTCCCATTGCAAGAAGAATCATTCACATAAGTCACATGATATAAACTTGTCCTTAAGTTATTATTTCTATGAAATAATATCCAAAGGATACACTACACTGAGTTAAAGAAAAAATTGCAAAGTGTATTGGACGTTGTAACTCCTTTCATATGCACATGTGGAAATTCTATTCCCCCGGCTGGTGACATTAGAATCAACCTTTCAGAGATGGCATTACAATAATGATCCTGATAAAAGAAGCCCAATATAACTACTCTGCCATATGAATGTCCAGCAAATAGATTGTGATGAACCAGAAAGTGGACCCCCAAAAGACAAGGAATTGCTTTGAACAAGCATTTTTATAATCAATGCTTAAGCTTCTAGCATATGGGTAATAAAATTCTGTTGTTTTTAAGCCACTTACTTTGAAGTATTCTCTTATAACAGCCCAATTGCTGACAAAAGGCAAAGCAGTTTTGAGTTAATATCACAAATTATGATAAAAAAAGACAGATGCACAGTAAAGGAGACCCATCTCAGCCATTCAGAGATTAGAAATGTGGAGAAATAACCTCATTTATGTAGGTTAAACATGGAAGAGAGAATGTGGTTAGCCCAAAGCCAAATGCCAAAAGCAGAGAAATTTAACAAAATACCATGAAGTTGAAACAAGTCTTAAAAGGGAGATCTGGGCTTAAAGGGAGTAGGGCACTTCTGCCCTAATGGAAATGGTGGACTAATACAGTCATATCACTCAATGTACATATGTGAGAATATAAGTAGGATACTTGAAGGGATAGGTGGTGTTGGGGTAAGGGAAGGAAGAAAAGTGGAAAGATTTCAATGTTCCAGATGTATTGTACATTGAAATGCACATATACTCTATTAAACACTGACATGATGAAGCGAAACCCCTTTGCACAACTTGATAAAGATTAAAACAAATTTGAAGTTTTAATATTAAGAGACAAAAATCATAAACATTTAGAAATAAATAAGAGGATAGCATTGACATATTGTTATGGCTTGTGTTTCTTTCAATATACAAAAATTTATGTGTCAAGTCTGCTGCAAATGTAAATTTTATTTTGCCAATTCTTTTTGCAAATTGCTTAAAATATAGAGAACCAAATTCCACAACCCCTTCACTTCCAATAAAAAAAATCTTATAGACCTTTAGGTTTCTCAGTTGTTTCTAAATATCTTAAAGTGATGCATTGGAACAAATTTCATTCTACATTTAATTTTAATTTTTAAAACACTAAATTCTTCTAAAATCCTCTCACTCGGACATAGGTATGGATAGATAACTGACGTGGGCAGAATCAGAATTATTCAGAAGGCTGTAAATGGATGCTTATCTAATTTTCTCTCTTCTTGATCATAGAAAACAGACTGCCCTTGTTAGGAAAATGAGGGAGAATGGAAAAGAAATAGGCCGAACTCCATCATCAACAGGTGAGGACGGTTTATTGATGAACAGCGAGGGGCACAGCCCTTCCAGCAGGTTTGGAGGTTGTGTGAGGGAGCTGGGACAGGATCGGGTTTTTATAGGAAGTCTGAGCAAGGACGTAGAGATTAATGGAAAGCCCCTAGCTCAAGGAAGGTGTGGGCCCACAATGAGATGTTTACAGCTGGGTTAGGTGGATTGCCCTGCCTGCACTTCAAAGGAGTTCACATATACCTGGGTTTTGCCTGCAGTCTATATGGGCCTAGGATAGTAGGGTGGGGTCAATCCTTCATATTCCATCTTCAGATACATAAAAGGATAGGGCCAAGAGGGGAGAGGCAAGTTCTTCATTTAGGATCTTTGGATACATAAAAAGAACTGGGCTGATAGAGGATTAACATGGAGTTATGAGAACAAAGCAGATTCCAATCATTTTGAAACCTGGAGTATAATAGGTGGAGTATAAAAAGGGGTCTTTTCTGGCTGCCTTCAGCTGGCATGGGGGTGTCGAGAAGTCACTGGGGCTGGGGTCTTCAGGTCCATGTCTGTGCTCGGTTCAAGGCAGTGTAAGCAAAGCCTCTGGTTGCCTGCAGTAATAGGATGGCCTTGACATGGTCCCAGGTCTTGAGTCAGGGGTATTATCCTGTTAGAGAGAAACTTGAAAATGCTGTGATCAAGCAAAAGGCTGACTGGTTGATATGAGTTACATAGGAAAACACACCCAGGGCACAAACCAGAAAAGTTTCATTTGGATCATGAGCCCATAGCCAGTCAGAAACTAGGGCTGGATTGGAGTAGTTAAGGTAAAGGGCCTGGTGAGAGACTTTGATCATTTCCTATAAATAGCTGGTAACAAAGGCAAGAATGTAAATTCTTGTCCAGTTAGAAGTTAGACAGATATGGACATTAGATGGACAGGCTTCTCAACTTGTTTCTATTGACCTCCTGGCTCTGGTTAATTTTGAAAGGACAGGCACAAAGTGGCTGATGTGACATCATCTCCTCTTATACTTTTCCGCCTTGTCCTGGAATCTAGCTGCTTGTGGCTAGGATATGGGCTTTGAACTCAAGGCCTGAGCACTTTCCCTGAGCACTTCTGCTCAAGGCTAGCATCCTACCACTTTGAGTCACAGGGCCACATTTAGCATTTGGATGGTTAATTTTTGAGCCAGCTTCCAGCCTAGTTCTTTGCTGGTTGTATAGGAATAGAGTCTCAGGGATTTTTTGCCTGGGATGGCTTTGAATTGCAATCTTTGCCACAAAAACACTTTATAATTTCCAATCAAAGTAACAAGGAGATCAGTGGGAACAAGTAGAGCTTATGTGCACCCAGTCAAAAATTGATCAACAAATACTTGCCAGAACTCTGCAATGACACAACTCAATAGCTAGGATGAGGGTATGAGTATAGCTTGACTGCCTGGGAAACCTTATAACCAAAGTGTGTAAGAGGCTCTCCTGGCCTATACATGTATTAATAGCCTAACAACATAGCTGGCTTTTTCAGGTCAGGCTGGGTAAGGTTTATAGAGAGTGTCCCACAAGAGTCTAGTTTTTGTAAATCTAAAGGAGTCTTTTACCAAGAATCAGCTGTGTGTGATCGAGTCAGGCAGGAGTCCAGTATACCATGGAGACGGTAGCATGCTTCAGGCAGGATCTTGGCTAGACTGCATCCCTCGGATGAATGGTTAATTACTTACAACATTATACACAGACTGGCTAAAGACACTTGACTTTAGATGGATATAGAGAATAACATGCTAGTTTTAATGTTAAATCACAGCCAATAATTACATACAAACTTTACTCATAAGCTGTCTTTTAAGGCATACTCATACCATCTCCTACATACTTGAACTTTCTGAGGACAGAAACAGATATGTGGAACAAACATTTTAAGACAATTCTTACCTCCTTACTGGTATTTTTCATCACAGCTGGTTAGTAGATGAGCTGGGTCTCATTCCTTTTACTACTACCCTTGATAAAAATGTTTTCTTTTAACAAACAGCACATTTGATAGGAAATATCTGTATCAAGAAATAGAAGAAGATAACTTTTTACACAGGATTTATGTATTATAATATGATTATGCTGAACAGGTTCACACACTTATATTTAAACCAAAGTTTTAAGGTGCACTTAAGATTTTAAAAAAATGAAAACCAACCATATGTGTTTTTTTTAATTCCAGTGGCAAAGTGATATTGTTTTGCCCAATATGATAAAAACACGTGTCAATGTCAGAAAAGTAGGCAATACCAAACAATATGCAAGGCAAATTTTGACAAACAGAATTTCCACCCTTAAACAAACATTAATAACAAGAGCAGAAAATCTTTAAATCGATTTTGGAGATGAGGCATATTATATGATTTAAATATTTTAACCCCTAGAAGAGTGAAGAGGAGAGTGGAGTAAGGTTGGTGGAAGAGTGGAGGTTGTAGAAAAATCCATTATGTGGTCTTTGTCTCTTTCTAGCTGTCAGCTTCCAGGGCATGTAGAGAGAATTGGGGGAGAGGGTGGCTGAACAGCCACTGTAAGGAGAAGAAATAACACTTTTAACATGAAGACATTTAAAGGGATGATGTGACATAATGAAGGTGCTGAAAAGTGAGTGTTTGAGTGAGTGGATAGAGAGAGTTATTGGAAGATGTGAGAGGGAGGGATTTCTCTTCTGCAGTCTCCTAGAGAAGAAATTAAGAATAAAGATTTTGATGTGAGTGGACTCAGGAAAGAGAAAAGGATTGGATTATTGTCTAAGTCCAAAAAGAAAAAGAACTGGTTTGTTTCTTTTAGGGGATTTCAGTGTGATAAAGGGAGAGAGCCGTAAAAGAGAGAGGCTGTCCTCAGTGTTTTTGACACCCATACACTTTCAGTGACAGGTTAACGAAAGTTCCAGAGCAGAGGCCTATTTATTTAGGGTCTGGAAGGGAAGAAGGTGTATTAGCCATAGAACAGGATTGAGAAGTGTATAAGTATGGAGGGGTTTGTGTAGAGGGATTTTTAACAGGGCTGTTAGCTTGTTGTTTTATCTTTTTGTTTTTCTTTTTTTTGGTCCGGTCGTGGAGCCTGAACTGTGGGGTTGAGAATTGTCCCTCAGCTCTTCAGCTCAAGGCTAGTGCTCTACCACTTGAGCCACAGTGCCACTTCCGGCTTTTTTCTTTTTGCTTATTTGGTGCTGAGGAGTTGAACTCAGGGCCTCAGGCATGCAAGGGAAGCACTGTACCACTGAGCCACCTTCCCAGCCCTTGCTGTTTTATCTTTGGAGGCCTATGCCCATCCTCACCTTGTGTCAGCTACACAGGTAGGCAGACAGGAAAGCACAGGGACAGGAGTGAGCAGAAGGAGTTTGCTTGACACAGGCAGACAGTCTTAGCCTAGATAAGCTGGACCAACTGCAAATAGCAAGAGTGCAGTTAGAAGGGTAAGGAAAGAGAAAAGAATCTTTGGTGCCAGAGGTCATCAAAGAAAAGAGAGAGTGAGAGAGAAAGGGAGAGGGGGAGAGAAAAGGGGTGAGAGACAGATTGAGCTGCTACAAGATGAGGAGTTACTTTTTAGAGGAGATAGGAGAATCATGGCAGAGAAGGGCTTGGTGAGCAAGGCTGGAGAGCGGGTAGGGGGAACTCTGGAGTGGAGGTCAGAGAAGGACTTGGTGAACAGAACAGAATAAGCAGAGTGAGGGTTTTCTGGAGCAGAGGTAGAGGAGGGCTTATGTATAGGGGACCTGGGACTCCCCACCGTTTTGTTGGAGAATTGTTTAAATCACTAAGAGGAAAACCTAAGGTTCCGAATTTAGGCCAGTGCTGGACATGATAATGAGACCAGATTTTGGAAGAAAAACACGTCAGATTATTTTTTTACTGTAAATCAGTCAGCCCAGTTTCTTAAGATTAGACCACAGCCATACCAATGGGGTGTCTCTGGGAGAAAATTTGAAAAATTTGGTAGGACTACTGAGTCTGTCCCGTTGTTCCAGGCATCCCTGGTGTTTTGGGAAGGCAGATGGACATATCCAAGTAATTAGGATAGAGCATCCCCAAAGGTCCTAATTACAGGGGGTCATGGTGTCAGGAAAAGAGACACTCCTGGAGTCTCCTGGATTCCCACAGACAGGAAGGAAGGAAGGAAGGGAATCCTGGATTCCTGGGGTCCGTTTCGTTGCACCTCCACCACAGACTGGGCTGGTAATCTTGTACTGAGGCTTTTACATGGTGAGTGAAGTTGACCAAAAGGCAAAGACCCTCCAGCCTGGAGATAAGAGTCCAGGAACAGAGTAAAAGAGAAAGAATAGGGGGAGAGACCTTTTCTGGGTTTATGCAGGTGGCCAATAATTCCTCAAGCCACAGCAGGGTTGCTGTCCACTGCTTGCACTGTTTACAAAGGCAAAGATCAAGAGGTCTTTCATGTGGCTGTTTAGCCCAAAGTAAGCTCTGAGGGCTCTGTCCTCCCAGTGGAGAAAGGCCTTGAAGGAGGAGGAAGGTAGCAGAAAGCCTCCATGAGGGGTGGCAAGGAGGGGTGGCCCCTGGGCAGAGGGCACCCAGTCTTCCAGGGTGTCAGAACCATATGTTAGGAAAATGGAGGAGAATGGAAAAGGAATAGGCTAAACTACATCATCAACAGGTGAGGATTGTTTATTGAGGCACAATGAGGGGCACCATCCTTCCAGTGCATTGGGAGGTTGTGTGAGGGAGCTGGGATAGGATCTGGGTTTTTATAGGAGGTCTGAACAAGGAGGTAGAAGTTAATGAAAAGCCCCTAAGTCAAGGAAGGTGGGGAACTTTCAGTTTGGCCCACAATGGGCTTACGTAGATTTCCCTGCACTTCCAAGGAGGTCACACATACCTGGGATTTTTCCTGGAGTCTGTATGGGCCTGGGACAATAGCGTGGTGGGGAGGGCAGGTCAATCCTTCAGTCCTAATTGGAAAAAGTTATCCTTACCAGCTTTTCTGCATATAACATTCCATAAACATTTTCTTATTAGAGGATTATACAAGATTAGCTATAAATTGATTGATAATGACTGAGCTTGACAGAAAGGTGAGGGAAATCTCTCTACACTTCAGTGAGGTTCTGACTTGTGTTTCACAAAGTGTTATGAAAGCTCTCTATGAGAAATCTAACAACTGCATTTCTAAAAAGTCCTTGCGTGCTTACACTTTCTGATAATGTCTCAACTCAAGTACTTTTTCTTGAAGATCCACACCATTCAATTATGCTGTATTAGATCCTTGTTACATTTTACAGACAGCTCATGGTGATGAAATTTGGGTTTTTCATAATTGCTCTTCCAATTCCATCCACAATATGCAGATAAAAATTATCTGAAAAATTTGTATCCGTTGATAGTGCATATACTTTTCCACTACAAATATAAAATGTAGTAAAATTTTTAATAGCAATCATACTGCACTAGGTTGTGGGCAGATTCTGATGTAAATAATATACTGTGTTTATGTAGAGAATTTGAGCATCCAAAATTTTAATATGCCTGTAGTCCTAAAACTAGTACCGTACTGATATTGGGTGACAAATACTTCATATAAGTATAGAAGAAGTTTTCTTCGTATTTTTAAATATATTTTTTGTAAATATCATATACAGAGGGGTTACAGTTACATAAGTAAGGTAATGAGTACGTTTTTTATTGAGCATTGTTACCCCCTCCTTTGATTTTCTCCTACCATCCCTTCCCTGCACACCTCCTCAACTCCCCACTTTACCCCCGTCTGGTATTGTCTTGTACATCCCATTGCTACAGTGGGTCAACCTGTATCCTTTCCTTGTATCTTAAATGAAGAAATGCTGGCTTGATTTATGCTTATTCTACTTGTGTAGACACACCTATAGTCACTCACCAAGTCCAAAAGCACATAAGTGAAATGCACATCATCTTTTTTCAGTTGGTATAATTGTATTGTACACATTTATTGACACGTTACAAATTATTTTCAATTTTTAATACATTAAAAAACTTTCTTTTTTTTAAATTTCTTGGCCAGGAAATGGAAGACCTCAGTCAGCATTTCTAACTTTAGACTTTTCACATGGGTTGGTTAAGTGTTGACCTGAGGTCCAGTCTTCTGAGGCCTCATTCATCTGCTTAGGAATTGATGGTAGTTGGATGTGAGGGCGATCTGCTGTGACATCTGTCACCCCATTGATCGCCAGGGTTGATTCGGCTGCTCTGGCTGGCGAGGTGGGTGTCCCCTTCCTCCCTCACCGCTACATGTGTGTCCCTCCGAAACTGTGCACTCGGTCGAGGAGGACGACCATCCCCAATAGAGGAGGATCGGTCTTAGGTCAAGGATATACGACCATCCCCAATAGAGGAGGATCGGTCTTAGGTCAAGGATATACGGGTAGCTGAGCTCCCCTGCTAGAACCTCCAAACAAGCTCTCAAGGAATTGATGGTAGCTTTTGTAAAAAAGCTCAAGGAAGGATGCCATTTAAAGCCTTATAACCTTATTTTTTACCAGGATATTCTTCTGCTTTGGTTTTTGAGACTGTCTACAAGAGCAAGAATTCCATGGGGAGCAAGGAGACACCATAAGACCTTTACTTACTGAGATTTCTGAGTGATTTGTTATCACTTGTACGGCATGTTGCAAGTCGATTCTGGCAAAAACTACCAATTTTAGGTGATAAGATAAGTGGAAAAAAAACTCTAAGAGGCAAAGACATCTTCAACATATTCTGTTCCATGCATTCCATCTAAGGCATATTCAACAATTAGTGAAACTTGTGTTGGCTGTATCTATGTGTCTTTCTCCATGTGTGCATGTATACATGTGTATATGTATGTGTATATTTGTGTGTATAGTAACATACATGTGTACATATATAAGGGCATATACACACATATATGCAAATATAAATAAATATAAATATATAAATTTATGTGTATATATATCAGCTGTTCAGTGATTTAATCTAGAGTTCCCAGCACATTGCCATTCTCACAAAGTGTACATGATAAACTGCTCTGAGGATCTGTGCTCATTTCCCCCATTACCTTGTTTTTCATCCCTGTGAACAACTTCAGCCTACTTTCCCTAGGATAGCTTTGTTTTGGTTACTGACTGATAATAAAAGAAAAACATTCTTTGTAAAAGAAAAAGAACATTTAGCTCACAAATGGATGCCTATGAGATAAAATTATAATAGAAATAAAAGTGAAAAGGAATTCCTAGATCTGTTGTTTTGCCATTTAGAATGGCAAAGAATAATATCACGTTACTCTTATAACTTTTAAAGAGTGCAAGGGTAACTGATGGTCCCTATCATGTTCCCACAAAACCAGTGGATCCTGAAGGATAATAGTAGACCAGCAGAAATTCTAAATAGCAGACATGGAGCATGAAAGAGAAAGAGAGAAAATGAGAGAGAGAAAAAGAGAGAGAGAAATATCATAATACTGGAAGTGCATAACAGATAAACAAGAGCTGTATGAGAACCTTCATACTGCTATCATTAGACTCTCCATGTACATTTGAAGGTATTTGATGTCTGATAATCCATCAATATAAAAATATAAAGTAATTTTGATAAAAATTAAAGATTACTCAGAAGAAATTATAAATGCAAAAACAGTTTTCACAGAAGCAAACACTCAGAGATATTTCATGACTTTGAAAAGGATGAAGTGGCTGAAGTTAGTATAAATTTAGAAGTATGACAATTCACAAAAACATAAAAAGATACTCATGTATTTCATTATATAACCCAAAGCAGAAAGTAAATGTTGTTCAGATGATTTTTAAAAGAACAGTCTCTCCGGTTCTTGGAAGGTGGCTCAGTGTTAGAGTGCTTGCCTTGCATGCATGAGGCCCTTGGTTTGATTCCTCAGCACCATATAAGGAGAAAAAGACAGATGTGATGCTGTGGCTCAAGTGGTAGCACTCGACTTGAGCTGAGGGATGGCACCCAGGACCCAGAGTTCAAGCCCCACAACCAACAAAAACCAAACCAAAAAACTAATCAAAACACAGTCTCTCACTTTTGTGGCCTCAACTCTGTAAAACCACTGCTTCAGCTTAAGGCTAAGATTTTATGTGTGGACATTTATCAACACTCCTGATTCAGACTCTAATTGAGAAAATTTTTAATCAATATTTTGTTCTTAATTTTGATCGCTGTGAATTCACATGCACCTATAAAAAATGGTCATCCCAGTAACATTTTCAAAATACCTCGTAATGATGACTTAAAAAAGTTGTATTATATTGCAAAAAAGAAAACAATGCAAAAAATAAAGAAAACCAATAATTAAATATTAATGATTAATAAAATAAAAGCCAAATACCAGTATTTCCAATATTTGATGTATACTACATATTAGATTTTACAATTTGCTCATATTCCTGTACATTTAAAACTGGCTAAGATTATGATGTTCAACAAGAATTTTATAAGCTATGAGTACCCTTTAAATTTACACTGTAAGATAACTTTTTATGTCTCACTCATCACTGATACATGGCTTATATAATCATTTGTTCCTTGCTAACATATAAAGAAAAGAAGCCCTAAAGTTTCAACAGAAATTGTGTAGTTAA
Organism: Dipodomys spectabilis; assembly: GCF_019054845.1. NCBI lineage: Eukaryota > Metazoa > Chordata > Mammalia > Rodentia > Heteromyidae > Dipodomys > Dipodomys spectabilis. The sequence goes on from NW_024871063.1 coordinate 625,215, forward strand.
AGTCTTATCTCTTTGCTCTGTTTCTTTACACAAAGACTTTGCAACTTCTCATTAATAAATTTTCTATAAACTCTGAAATGTACATACTTAGTAATATATCTCAGCTACCATAAATCGTAAATACTTTATGGAAAAGTTTTATGACCTGACAGTCTTAATTTTGGCATATATAAGCAGGTTACCAAAATTAAACATATTTAAAACATTAAAACTTTTAACACACCTTAACACTTGCTGCAGTGTTCATTATGAGAGGTGCCCTGTATAGAATAATTGAATTCCTCCTCCTACACATCTCTTGAACAACAAACATCTGGACTCATTTTGTTTTTGTCATATCAATCTTGACTTTATTCTTAAATGTGTGCTTATGTAACAAATATCTGGTTCTAAAATTTCACAATTCTTTTGAACTTGCTTTTTGTTGAATTATCTAGTTTAAAAAAATCAATTCCACTTTATATATAAAAAATGTTCTGTGCTCAATTCGGCAGCACATACACTAAAATTGGAACAATACAGAGAAGATTAGCATGGCCCCTGCGCAAGGATGACACCCAAATTCATGAAGCGTTCCACAACAACAGATGCTGGAGGGCATGTGACCAGAAGGGAACCCTACTATATTCTTGGTGGGAGTGTAAACTTGTTCACGCACTTGGAAAGCAGTATGGATGTTCCTCAAAGGGTTACACATAGAGCTCCTCTATGACCCAGCAATCCCACTTTTGTGCATTCACCCAAATGATCACTAACAAGGCCATTCTAAAACTACCAGCACAACTATGTTTATTGCAACATTATTTACCATAGCTTAGATATGGAACCAACCCCGATGCCCCACAATAGATTAATGGATCAAGAAAACATTGTGTGTGTGTGTGTGTGTGTGTGTGTGTGTGTGTGTGTGTGTGTGTGATGGAATTCTATCATCCATCAGAAAGAATGACATTGCCCAATTTGTTAGAAAATGGAAAGACTTGGAAAAATTTATATTAACTGAAATAGGCCAAGTCCAAAGAAACATATGTCCCATGGTATCCCTTATTTGCAATAAGTTATATATGTCTGGGAAAAGCAGAAAAGGTCAAAAGCTATGTGCATATGACTAGATAAGGTGATGTTAAACTAAATGAACCCAAGCTAGGGACACAAGTGTGTGTTTTTCCTTTCTTGCTGTTGTTTCTAATGCACTTATAATGTACGATGAGATTTTTTTTTTAATTTGGTCGTCCCACACGGTATAACCCCTGTTTTCACTGTATTTGGTGTTGATGCACCTGCATCTTTTATATACATTTCTCTAATTTGGAGAGGGAAAGGGAAAAACCAAAATGCTCAAATAGAGATACTGTTTGACCCATTAAAACAATGAGTTGCCCAAGACACTATGTTGAAATACTAACGTTACAATTTAGGCAGGGTGCGGGGGGGGGTGAAGTGTGTACTTGTGGGGGTGTAAGGGAGAGGTAGTTGGGGAAAAACAAAGGGGGAGGTAACAATGTTAGATAGGAAATATACTCATTACTTTGCTCATGTAACTGTAACCCCTCTGTATAGTATTTTTACAATAAAAAACGTTTAAAAATGATGTAAGAGTTTATTTCCATTATTTTAACCATATAATATCATTAAACAAGAAATTAATGCAAAATACTGACCTGAAGATATTTTGAATAAGTGTATGTGTGTGTGTGTGTGTGCGCGCGTGTGTGCGTGTGCATGTGTGTGTGTGCGTGCATGTTGGCATGCCCAGAGTTTGAACTCAGAGCTTCAAGGATTTGCAAGGCCTTTCCTCTCTAGCTTTGTGAGCTATTATATGAGCTACATCTCCATTCCTGGACCTTTGCTAGTTCATTTAAATTTTTGAAAAATAATATTTTGATTTTTTTTTGCCTTAATTGGCTTCCAACTCCTATCCACAGATCCCATGCTCTTTTGTAGATATGCCGGGTAGACAAGATTACAGGTATGACAAACCAGTACAAGGCTTTAGGAATAATTTTAAATGCAGAAGAAACTTTAGTTCAGGAGGGCCTGTTTTATTATTTCCTACTTTTAAAGCATTTTGGAGTGACTATATGTGAATTGTTTACGTTTTGGGATACTTAAAAGACAGTAAGTGATGGTATTTAAAAGTTTTAGTACTTTTTAAAAAGGATACTGGAACTGTGGGACAGAAAAATTTGGCTCTCTTTGGACCTCAATTTATAATCTCAGCACTGTGCATGATAACCCAAAGTCACCAACTCAGTCTGTGTTGAAGACAAAATGTGATAGAAAACAATTACCGTGGGCAATATTTTTTATGCTATTATTTATTGGACAATATGAATATTGAATTGAGAGTATAAGAGAATGGAAAGATTTTACCTACATTTTTGTATTGCTGAAAGGCTTTTGGAAACTTTGACTCATTTCCTTCCTCACTATATGTCTTTGGGCAATGCACTTAGTGCCTTGAATTACAATTTTTCTCAACACTAAAATGGTAATAACATTAGCATTACAGCAAATTTTTTAAGACCTAAGAGACATAAAACTTGTGAAATACTTAACATAAACTTCTATGAATGAGCTTTCAGTTTACCCAGTAGTTTTTTTTTTAATATTAAACAGAATGTGATATATATCACAGGAATCATTACATGTAGTGAGCAACCAGAAGTAATGTTATTTATTGACTATGCTGTGCTTCCAAGGAAACCAGCTGGATAACTTCTCATGCTGTAAATCAAACTGGTTATCTTATGTCTTGATAGTGTAAAACTATCAGTGACAGAATAATGAAGGAATGCTGTAGACTGGGGTGAAGTCCATATGATAATGTGCAAAACTCATAAAACGTAAAAGTAACTGAGCAGTATATTGAGTTTTACATCATTTAAGGTAAATTGCAAAGGCAGGGAAGACATAGAAGAATGAATTCTCCTTTTGATATCCTATCATACAAAGGTCCTTAGCAGGATGAACTCTTTCCTCATTCTTGTAGAGGCATCATCAGATGAGAGGAACTCTATTTTTGGGTTGCTTCCTTCAATTTATTCTTCAGTTTGAAACCCGAACTACTTGAGACTGCAAGAAACCAAGGAGAATTAGACATACAGGATTTGGAAAGAGCAATCAGCATAAAATAAATAAAATACAGAGAGCCTTGTAAAAGATCTAAATAAATTGAGTTATATAGTCTCAAGTGTAAACAGAAAATGATTTAAGCAATATCATGTTATTGAAAATTGAAAATTGTGAGGAGTTGCTCAATTGTTTTCCTTTCTACTATATTGAATTAATTATTGATTTTGTATATAGAGATTAAAGATGAGATTAACAAGGAAATTGATTAAAAATCGACAAAAGTTCTGAATAGCCATATTTTGCAAAATGCCCTGAAAATCACCAGTGGGTTTACAAAGTTGTGTTTAATACCACTTCTATGCTGGATTAATGCTTTGTGAACAGAAGTCATTAGAGAAATGCAATTCAAAATTATTATGATACTACTTCATAACTATTATAACTCATCAAAAAAATCAAAGGAACTTGGTGTGGTAGTAAAGGCTTGTAATTCCAAGCATTTGGAAGGTTGGAGTAAGAGGATTTGAGCCTAAGGCCAGTCTGGGTACTGCACATAATAAAAACCTGCCTTTTCAAAAAACTCAAAACGTAATTATGTTGGTGATAGTGTGGAGAAAAGGAAATTTTCTACACTCGTGGTTAAAATACCAGTTATTATTCTCATTCTAGAAAGTAGTATGGAGTTTTCTAAAGAAATACAGAGTTGAAATATCATCTGACCCACCAATCATATGATTATTTCTCTCTGGGTAACTAGTAAATACATCTATAGTTCATTGTTATTCACATTATCCACAACAAGCAAGATATAAATCAAAGTTATGTGTTCAACTACAGACTAATAAAGCAACTGTGGTGCATGCACAAATATATTTTTGTTTCATCCCTAAACTAGCAAGAGACTTCTCCCGTTAGCCACAACTTACAATGACCTGAAAGATGTATTCTAAATAAAGAAAAATGTTGTCTTCTGATCTTTGTCCAAACACACACACACACACACACACACACACACACACACACACACACACACACACACACCAACCTAAAACAACAGAGAAATTTTTCAAAAAGTAAAGCAAACTGGAATTTCTGGGGCATTTATGTCACAATATAGATGATAGTAGATATACAGGATGACCAAGTGTAGAGTTGTAATGTACAATATGAGGATGCAGCGGGCAACACCGGCTTTACATAGGAATGAAGCTAATTAAGTAGGAGTTGTTCTTCCTTGTAGGGGTTGCTCTTTTAGTTGTTCTCCTTCAGTAATGGATGAGATTAACATAATTCTTTAAATATACCTGCCGGTTTGTAGAAATAATAACAAATAAGATAGCAATAATGTTGTATGCTCAACATAGAACAAAATGTCAAATTAAAATACATGAGATTATCTTTGATATAAACTAATTATTACAAATAAGGGAACCCATTGGACATATGTTTCTTTAAGTCTGTCTTACTTCAGTTAATGTGATTTTTTCCAATATCTTCCATTTCCTGACAAAGAGGTGATATTATTCTTTCTGATGGAAGCATAGTATTCCATGTGTATATAGGTGTGTATGTGTGTGTGTGTGTGTGTGTGTGTGTGTGTTACATTTTCGTGATCAATTCATCTACTGAGGTGCATCTGGGTTGATTCCATATCTTAGCTATGGTAAATAATACTGTGATAAACATAATTGTGCCTTGTTTGTGGTCACTGTGATAAATACCCAGAAGTGGGATTACTGGGTAATAGGGGAGGATTATTGTGTACATCAAGGATAATCTTAGTAGATGAGCAGAATAGCTCAATTGTTAAGTACATATGACCATATAAGGTGATTCCAAGCGAAATGAACTCCAAGACATGTTATTTGTTGTTGTTGTTCTTAATGTACTATGTGATTTCTTTTTAACCTTTTGTGTTTTCCTGACTTATCACTATATTTGATTTTGATACCCTGGGTTTTGTAAATATGTTGGTCTCAACTAGGGAAGGGAAAGTGAAAAAAATGGAGAGACAAAGGACAAAGGGGAAACCTATGCAAAAGTGATAATCACAAGACAATATATTGGAAATACTCTTGGGGGGTTTGGGAGGGAAGAGGGAGAAAAATGAAGGAAGGGATAACAAGTTAGAAAAAAAGGAATTCATTACCTTACTTATGTAACTATAACCCCTTTGTACATTATCTTGACAATAAAATTTAAATAATAAAATAACATACATGAGAGCAGAAATACAGGAGATGGAAGTGGGGGAAATACTGTATTATACAATGAAGAGTAGAACAGCTGTAGACAACAGGAATTTTACAGTAACATAGGAAGTAATAAGCTATCATACAGATTTTCATCCTCATGTCAGTCACTAAAAAGGGGAAAATGCACAATCAGCAAACCAATAGAGGTAAAATAGAAAACTAAACAATTAAGGTGGAGGGCTGGGAAGGTGGCTCAGTAGTAGAGCACTTGCCTTGCATGCCTGAGACCCTGGGTTCAATTCCTCAGCACCACATAAACAAAAAGAAAAAAGGTGGAAGTGGTGTTGTGGCTCAAGTGGTAGAGCGCTAGCCTTGAGCTGAAGAGCTGAGGGAAAGCGCCCAGGCCCAGAGTTCAGGCCCCACGGCTGGACGCCCCCCCAAAAAATATATAAAAAAACAATGAACATGGAGAGATGACTTGGAACAATAACAAATGACACAACTAGGAAACAAATAACAAGCTGGTGAGTTTAAAAAATATTACCATAATTCTATTAAATGTTTTTTACATCACAATTTGTTAGAAATATACTTCAAATCACAGTTTAATAGTATATCATTATAATAATAGTTTACTTATTATTGATTTCTTAATATTGAATGTTTAATGTATAATTTTAGTAGCTATAGAAAAGAAAAATGTGAAACTAATTTTAATGATATATTTCAGGAATTGTAAAATTGAGAAGCATTAAAATTTAAACAATACATCATTATTGTTTCATTTATGTAAATTGATGTGGTAATTCAAATTGTATTCTACACTTAGCACTCAACATCAAATAGGAAATTATTGCACATGAATTTGGTATTAGGTTGAAGGGTGCAGCCTTGTGGTAAAATTCACACCACACAGTACACGAAGGTATGACTCCTCTCATCGAGCTTAAATTGTGGAAATTTGATTTCTACACGCATGTTAAATTCCTATCTAGGTGACATCTATACATTTATAAAAATTATATACACGAGGAGTATTTCAGATGACACTTAAAAGTCATATTCATTAATTAAATTTTTATTATTTTGTACCAAATAAATATTTATAGAGAGACTGAATTTCTGAGTAGATGATGGTGTATTTGTGCCAGATAATACTTACTGAGGCTTATTTTATATTCCTGACATTGTTTATACAGTTGGACATAATTTTCCGTAAGGGGTTAAGTGTATTATATTGGATATATGAAAGTAAACTGAATGTTGATTCCATTAATCCTTTGCAATTTTTGTAATCCCAATATAAATTATCCATGTGTTTGAAGTAATGAAAACAACAACCGATATAAGCAACATGAATCAGTGTGTAGCAGACAAGTATTTTCACCTTTATTTTGATAGTTGTTCCTCTTTTACACTACAGAATATTCTTGGGAAAATGTGCTTCAGGCTGGCCACAATTGCAGAATATTATGGTTTAATCTATCAGTCCCATTGTTGGTAACACAGAAAATCTACTGATTCTTGTGGTTTTTATACCCTCCTACATTGCTGAAAGTTAGCATCACCTTTACTAACTTGAGGAAGGAAGCTATAGGGTCCTTTATATACAGGATCATTTCATTTGTGAAAAGGGATAGTTTTACTTCTTCCCTATTTGCATTCCCTTTATGGTTTTCTCTTGCCTATTGCTCTTGCTAGAAAGTACACTACTATATTGAAGAGTAGTAGAGAGAGTGGACATCCTTTTCTCATTCCTGTTTTTAATATATTCATGCCTCCACCTTTAGATATATACTTATTGTCATATCTTTGTCATACACATACACTAAAACTACCAGCACAACTATGTTTTTGCAGCATTATTATCATAGCTAAAATATGGAGCCAATCCAGATGCCCCTCAATAGATTAGTGGATCCAGAAAATGTGGTATATATACACAATGGAATTTCATGCTTCTATCAGAAAGAATGACAGAGCCTCTTTCTTAACAAAATAGAAAGACTTGGAAAAATCATATTATGTGAAGGAAGCCAGACTCAAAGTAACATAGGATCCATGGTTTCCCTCATTTTCATTAATTAATGTATGCTTAGGATAGTCCTGGCAGATAGGTTAACTTTTATTTTTTTCATTGTGAAAATACTGCATTGAAAATACATGGGCAAGATAATGATTACATTTCTTATCAAGCATTGTAGCCTTCCTCTTGGTTTCCCCTTCCCATCCCTTCCCATCAGTCCCCCGTCCCCTACCATGTCCTCCTCCTCCCCCCAAGTGGTAATGTTTGTTTTTCCACATAACGACTTGTACATCTCATTGTTGCAATGGATCCACCTGTATCAAATGGCTATAATCAAGAACTCTAACAACAACAGATGCTGGAGGGGATGTGGACAGAATGGAACCTTACTGCATTGTTGGTGGCAGTGTAAATTTGTTCAACCATTTTGGAAAGCAGTATGGAGGTTCAAAAAACTCCACATAGAGCTCCCCTATGACCCAGCAATCCCACTTTTGGGCATTTACCCAAATGATCACAAACAAGGCCGCAATAAAGCTACCAGCACGACTATGTTTATTGCAGCATTATTTACCAGAGCTAAGATATGGAACCAACCATGATGTCCCTCAGTAGATGAATGGATCAAGAAAATGTGGTATATATACACAATGGAATTCTATGCCTCCATCAGAAAGGTTCATTTTTAAACTATTAACAATCCCTTTTTTCTCTCCCTCTTCATCTCTGATTCCATTTGTGTGTGTGGGTTTGTGTGTGTGTGTGTGTGCGCGCGCGCGTGTGTGTGCAGTAATGAAACTTGCCTTGGAGCGTCAAATTATGCTAGTTTTTTTTTTCACTCATGACTGACTGAGTCTGTACTATTTGAACCAATGTTTCATTCTGTCTTTGATTGAACAATTGAACATAAATGTCTCATGGATTGCTACTCCAGCCATGTGTGTGAACCATGAGCTTCCAATCTCAGCCTAGTGAGATAGAGATACTGGCATCCAGCTTTATTGTCAAGGGTCATTTGTTTTGTTTTGTTTTGTTGTTTGTTGTTTTGTGAATCCAAAATATGTAAGGAAAAAAATAATTTATAATCAGTACTAGTCACACAAAATATGAATTGTTTAAAGATTACCTTTATAATGTTAACCTTTTGCATCCACATTATGTGATTTTATTTTTTGAACTCTCTTGTTGCAGTCAAGTCACTTATATATAATTTGAAACTTCTTCTCTTGGTTTTATAGTGTGTTAGGTGTTTCAAAACAGAATTTATCTACTACTGAAGCAAGACCTTTATGATTATTCAATGTCCTGTAATCATGTTTATTACTGATCATTGCACCATTTGAGTACAAGTAGTTTCTTATAATATCTCCACATATTTTAGAATTCTATGCCATGCACACTTCTGCCAAATATGCAAGGGCATCCTTTGTAATTCTCCATGTATTTTCATGTAATTCCCTCTACTCTCAAGTGCTAAGTCCTTTGATGGTCATGTTGATTTTCTCCCCTGTTACATTCAACATTGCACCTTGGGAACTACTGGTGTGCACTCCTGTACTTCCATCCGTTCTCCTTGTGCTTTGGCTTGTACCCCTCTTCACCTCGAAGGGACAGAAACTCAGGATATTTTCTTCAATCTTTATCTCAGACATCTATCTTTATTTTCTAGCAATACATTCATTGAATTCTTTCTGTAAAGTCTAATGCCTTGAAAATGATTACTGCATTGTCATGGTATTGTTATTTGGCATTAGGGAAGAACATGGGTCAGTAACTGTAACTTAGGTAAAAGAAGATTGCAATCATGGCTCAATAGAGGTTGTTCATTGGATAATGTTTACTTCAAAGTCTGCCTCCCTGCTTTCTTTTCATTGTTTTTTTTTTCAATGTAGCCTTTTCTGGAAAATATTTTTGGGCCTAGTGAAGATCAATTCCTACTGTAATTAGTCATCAATTTTATTGCAACATCATTTCACAGATCCTTCTGAATTTCTTCAGGGTTTGTAGAGTAGTGCTTCACATTATTAGATATGTTTTAACATTGATGCATCCAATGATAAGGACACAATGCTTAAGTCACCATTTTGAGAACTAAAAAGAAACAATGCTGCAAACTCACTATTTGGCAATTTTCTGGTTTTAAATTCTTTTAGATTAAAATTGTTGCTGGAGAACAAACATTCTGTGTATAATTTTAGATTTTCCTAATTATTTTTAGTATACTTTCCAATGTTATATAAAGTTAAAACATTGCCACTTATTTTTATGATTTCTAAAATGGTCAGAGAAAAGGTTCTATTCATTCACAATTTTAAGACAATAGAGTGTCCATTGTGACTAAGTGAGACATTTTAAAATTTTATTTGTGGTCCTTAAAGGTTATGCTAGGGAATCAATTCCAATGCTTTATGTGTCTTAGTCCACTTTGTGTCTCTCAGCCTAATGTGACCTGTGGTTTTATTTTCACTCAATTGGAATAAAGAAAAATTTCACTAGGAAGGAATTATTACTTGGTTACTTTCTCCAGTATCTCTCGCATACATAAAAGTAATATAATTCAAAACTTACAGAAAATTGTGTTCTATTAACAGTAACGGTTTACTTTTTGTAGCTCCACTCTTCAATAAGTCTTGCCACTTTCCTATCCCTACTTCCTATAAAACTTGACTGAATCCACTGGAAACACATTTCTCCTCCTTAAAAAGCACAACCTTAAGTAACCTACCCCCTGGTAGTCCTGCTATAAACTTTCAAAGTCCTGGCTGCGACCTTCCTGAAAGTCCTCCTCTGCCACAGGGAAAGCATTCCTCTACTCCACCCCTTCCTGGAATCCCTGCTCTGCACCACCAGAAACCAGGCCACATCTATATCGCCTCCTTCTATGTCCCTCCTTGCTGCACCAACAACCACACCTACATTGGCTCTTCCCTCTAATTCTCACTTCATCCACCATATAACTCATCCCTAACTACGCTAGTCCCTCACATTCCCATTGCTCCCATATCGTAGTACCTCCAAGCTCCTCCCTTTTCTTTCATTCCCCACCCCCAAGCAGGCTTCTTCCTCAAGCCCTACCTTGTTTCATCAGTAACTCCGCCTATAACTAGTCTACTTTTAAGTGGCCTAACTTCTTAAATCTAGCCCTAAACATAATCTTTCCCACAAAGCCCATCATGCTATACCAAACACGTCCACTTCCCTATAACTGCCCTTGAAGCCCCACCTTGGTTGGTCAGAAGCTTGTCACACAGCCCATCTCCTGCCTGGAATGCCAGCCTTGCTTCACCACAAGCCTCTCCACCTCCCATATCTACCTTTTCAATGCCCTGCATTGCTCCCCAGATAAACCTCCCTCTATTGGGTCCTCCCTCAGATACACACGGTACTACACCAGATATCCTGCCCATAATATCCTACACCTTTGTAGACCTTCCACTCCTTTTCATAGCCCTTCCTCCAATAGGCCCATGGATCCAAGCCCTGCCCTGCTCCAGAAAAACCCCACTAGAAAACCCCCACCACACTATCCCATCTCTCAACACCCACATTGCTCCACTGGAAAACACTGCACCAGTTGGCTTCCCTCTGGAAGCCTCACAGGCTCAACTGTAAATCACTGTCCCTCAATAGTCCCTTGGTGAAGGTTGCCTTGCACTACTGGAAACCGTGTCCAAAGTCCTTGTCCTGCCTTGCAGCACTTAATTCCCCACCCAAACTTACTCCTCTTTTCGAAGTGGTGACTGCCTACACCAGAAACCCCATCCTAACCAGTCTAGTTCACTGTGTCCTATCCCTGCTGTCACAAGCCCTGGTTCTGAAAAACTCCTCCATATATTGCAACTACATCCTGCTCTGCCAGAAACCCCACCTCCACCCTAACACACTTTCCAAAGGCCTGCCATTCTCCACGAGGAACCCCGTCACTTTCTAGCCCACGTTTTTCTAGCATCGCCTTATCCTCTCAAAACCAGACCCCAAAAAGCCTCTCCCTAATAGTTCCACATTACTGCATCAGAAACCCCAACTTCTGTCAGGCTCCTTTCTCTTCCCTGCCTTATGTGAATCACCACCCTACATACCCACTAAGGCTCACAATGTTCCACCAGAACCTCTCCTCTAAGTAACCTCCTCCTTTGTAACCTTGATCTTCTTCCTCCAAGCTCTGCCCCAAACAGCCTCCTCCACAGTGACGCCACGTTCTTCCACTGAAAACCTGTCCACCTGCCAGCCTCCATCCTAAAGTCCCACCTACTCCACAAGAGGCCCCGCCCCTAACAAGTCTAGTCTTTCTTGTTCTGCCTACCTTTAGAAGATATGACAGAAATAAATGATTACAGGTAATTTGAGTTAATCATTGGCTAATATAGGTGATTTGATATTGAAATATAGGGTAAATTTGAAAGTATAATCACAGTAGTCAGATATTTTGCTAAGTAATTTTGTTTCACATTAAAAACACATCTAGACCAGAATTAAGGATTTACTTTTGCTGTCTGTCAACTTGTATGTCACTTGGGAAAAGAAACTTCATGTCTTCCATGTGTGATAAAAGACTTTAAATGGTTTGATGTGCTGGCTCACATGTTTAATCATGGTTAGCAATCAGAAATAAATAGATCACAATTTGAACAAAGCCTAACCAAAAATTTAGGAAGTCCCAATCCTAACAATCTAGTGGATCATGGTGAATCATGCCATTAATCTCAGCACCACACGAGGCTAAGTCTCTGACTAGTATCTGCGTCACTTGGTAACTGGCACACTTGGAGGCAGTCACATCTCCTGATGCAGAAACTGGGCTGAGATTTCCCCAAGAAGAGGGTGGAATCTTCCACACCTTCCCAGGATGGACCTCAGAAAATGCAGTGAGCGTGCTTGCTTTCCTCCTCCAAATGGCATGAGATGCCATGCTGTTGAGGTGTAAGGTAACATTAAATTAAATTTCACATTCGTCAATTGAGCTGCTCTTCCAAGCCTGTGAGTTCAACTCAGAAAGTGTTCAGTAGGGGAGAGAGGGAGGATGAGTGAGAGGAGAAATAGAGAGAGAGAGAGAGAGAGAGAGAGAGAGAGAGAACGAGAGAGACAGAGAGAGAGACAGAAACAGAGAGACAGAGAGACAGAGAGACAGAGAGACAGAGACAGAGAAGGAGGAAAGGAAGGAAGGAAGGAAGGAAGGAAAAAAGGAAGGAAGGAAGGAAGACAGAAAGATACAAAGAAAGAAAGAAAGAGAGAAAGAAAGAGAGAGAGAGAAAGAAGGAGAGAAAGAAAGAAAGAAGGAGAGAGAGAGAGAAAGAAGGAGAGAAAGAAAGAAAATAATTGAGAATGAACTGTTTGGAGTCAAGAGTCACATGGCAGAGGTACTACCTGTATTTGGTATTAGGTTTGCTCCAGGCCATGCAGACTCTATGCAGACACCTCCTCACTTCTTGGCTTAGTTTCCACCCTTCATGTATTATCTAGGTATCTGGCACACCTGGAGGCAGCCACTTCCCCCTCCTGCTAAGTCACAACCTGGTCAGCCTCTGGTCACACTTTCCATCTGACCAGAGAAGAGTCCCAGGCCTTGAAGTCACATCTAGATCCAGTGTGGCCAGACTTTTCCACCACCTGGCCACACCTCATTCGGTCCTTCGCCTAGATGAATCCTGGCTCAAGGTTGGGTCGCTCTATTTTTTTGTACATGCCTTTCCACCATATATGGCATGGGCAGCAGTTCAGTAAATAAACGATTTTACCAGACTGAATACAGTGCGGTGTTCTCTTCATTGGCTACCTAATGAAACTCACCTAATTAATATACTTTACACTTCAAAGTTTCTAGTTATGAATTCATGGATATTTTTGTGACACATGTGAGTTCAGTATCTACAAAACATATGTACTAACTCATCATTTAACAATATAATTTGGCCTGGAATATTTAATTGCAGCTTAATTAACCATAAAGTCTATTTTGTTTACTTTGCTTTGTTTTGTTTTTTTGCTTAAAGTAATAAAAGAGTTGGTAGGACAATCTGAAAGGATCTCTGGTTTCATATTTTCTCATCACCCTGGGCTACAACCTGTGTGCTACCAGGTCAGAGAATGGGACTTTGAAATTCTAGAAAGTAGATGCGCATCATTAGGCTCCATGGCTTCGGGATTTCTCAGATTATTTTTTAAATGTAATTGTTACTAAGGTGTGTACAGCGATGTTACCATTTCACAATTCATATAATGTGTACATTTGTCTTGTAGACAATGCCACCCTTACTGAGCTTTCTCCCGGTTTTTTTTTGTTGTTGTTGCTTGTTTTGTTTTTGTGCTTGACTTTCAGCTGAACTCAGGATTGGGTGCTATCCCTGAGTTTTTGTAATCAAGGTTACTCTACCTCTCAAGCCTCAGCTCCCTTTATGGCTGTTTGGATGTTAATTGGAGAAAAAGGTCTCACAGATTTTCTCACTCCAGCTGGCTTTGAACTGTGATCATCAGCCTCCTGAGTAGCAAGGATTATAGGCCTGAGTCCTCAGTGTCCAGCTGCTAAAGTGTTGGTTTCGTGCTTCCCTGGTTGTATTACAATTTTCTTCGACTCTTGGCACTAATACTACATATTGCCTGGCTCAAATCTGAATTGGTGGAACATGCTTGTATTCTGAGGAAATCAGGAATAGGAAACTATAGGCCATGGGGAAATATAAGCTAAACAAATCATTTGGAACATGGCATAAAGACAAATAAGTTTATTGCCAGTTGACTGTGTCCTGTCTTTACTGTTAATTCTGCATGGCCTGTGAATGATGTTATACATATCCAAATGGCCATTGGCAGAAATAAGGTTTCTCATCCTGTCCTAAAAACAAAACAAAAACCAACCAAAATATTATGTATGAGTCCAGCAATATCCTCTAGTTAGAGAACAATCTGTCCTAATTTATGAAAAAAAAAGTCCTTTATTCAAGTGCTACTTTTTCTAACCACAAATATAATGAAATCTGTAGAAGATTATAGAATTCTATACCAATGCTGACATTTTAATTCACAAGTAATTCAGACTTTGAAATGTTTATTTTTTGTCAATTGTGCAGCTTGAACTCAGGGCCTGGGCACTGTCCCTGAGACTCTGTGCTCAAGTTAGTTAGCACTCTACGAATTGAGGCAAGGAGCCACTTCTGGCTTTTGAGTTGTTAATTGGAAAAAGAGTCTTATGGGGACTTTTCTTCCTGCCCTGGCTTAGAACTGCAATCCTCAGATCTCAGCCTCATGAGAAGCTGGGATTACAGGCATGAGCCATTGACACCTGTCTTCAAAAAGTCTTTTTTTAATTGTGAAAATACAATACAGAGGGGTTACAATTACTTGGGCAATGTAATGAGTGCATTTCTTCTCAAGCATTGTTGCCCCATCCTTTGTTTCCCCTTCTGATCCCTTATCTCCCCTCCACACACCCCACCACCACACACCGCACTCCCCATCCCCACCCCCCCGGCCAAAGTTGTAAAGTTTGTTTTTCAACAACGTCTTGTATATCTCATTGATGCAACGGGTCCACCTGTATTCCTATTTAAACCATTTGTTGTTTCCATTCCTCTCCACAAATTATACCAAAATCAAATACAGTGAAAGCAGGGTTATATCGTAGGGGAGGGACATACAAAGCAACAAAGAAATCATCTTATAAATATGTGAGAATCAATCACAAGAAAGAAAAATCATTTGGATCCTTCTCTTGTGGTTCATTTCACTTAACATCCACTTATCTGAACTTTTCTGCTTGTCTCAGACATATACTAGTTATTGCAAATATGGGTAAACATGGGACCTCTGTTTCTTTGGGCCTGGCTTATGTCACTTAATATAATTTTTTCCACGCTTTTTCAATTTCCTTACAAAAAGTGTAATGTCATTCTTTCTGATGGAAGCATAGAATTCTATTGTGAATATAGACCAAATTTTCTTGACCCATTCATCTACTGAGTGACATCTGGGTTGGATATATCATTGCTATGGTAAATAATGCTGCAATAAACATAGCTATGCTGGTAGTTTCTTATGGTCCTGTTTGTGATCATTTGGGTAAATGTCCAAAAGTTGGATTACTGGGTCATAGGGGAGCTTCATGTGGAGTCTTTTGAGGAACCTCCATACTGCTTTCCAAAGTGGTTGAACAAGTTTACACTCCCACCAACAATGCAGTAAGGTTCCTTTCTGTCCACATCCCCTCCAGCATCTGTTATTAGAGTTCTTGATTCTAGCCATTCTAACTGGGGTGAGGTGGTCTCTCAATGTTGTTTTGATTTACATTTATGTTATGGTTAGGGAAGTTGAGCATTTCTTCATGTGTCTATTAGCTATCCTTATTTCCTCTTCAAAGAAGTTTCTCTTTAAGTCTTAGACGACTTATTTATTGGGCAGTTGTTTCTTTGAGGATTTGTGGTTGGGCGATTTAATTTTTTGAATTCCAGGTATATTTTAGATATGAGACCTTTGTCCATTGTATGGCTAGCGAACATTTTCTCCCAGTCTGTGGGCTTTCTACTGATCTTCCTAGCTATATCATTTGCCATGAAGAAGCTCTGCAATTTCATGCAATCCCATTTGCCCAACCTTTCTTTGATTATTTGTGTTTCTGGGTCTCTATTAAGAAAATTTTGTCCTGTGCCAAGGAGATCTAGGGTTTCTCCTATTCACGGGCTCCACTCCCAAATTACTTCAGCTGATTCAAAACTTTGGCAAAGTAGCAGGGTATGAAATTAACCTTCAAAAAATGTCTTTTCTGTATTCCAACAATGAGAAAAGCATGGCTTAAATTAGGAAAGCAACTCCATTCATCATAGCCCCACAAAAAATAAAATCCCTAGGAATTAACTTAACCAAGAAGTGCAGGACCTCTATGATGAAAACATTTAAAGACCTGAAAAAGACAATAAAGCAGAACTTAGAATGTGGAAAAACCTCCCTTGCTCCTGGATTAGAAGGATTAATATCGTTAAAATGGCAATACTACCCAAGGCTCCCTACAAATGTGATACCTCTCAATATTCCAACTTCATTCTTCAAGGAAATAAAGGAAGCAATCCAAAAATTCATATGGAATAATAAAAGAGCCCAAATAGCCAAAACGATCCTTAACAGACAATATAGTGCTGGAGGAATATCAATACCAAATTTCAAACTCAACTACAAAGCCATAGTAATCCAAACAGCTTGGTACTGGCAACAGAACAGACTTCAGGACCATTGGAATAGAATTGAAATCCCAGAAATGAACCTACAGATGTATAGTCATCTCATCTTTGATAAGGGAGCTAAAAAAAGAATGGAAGAAAGACAGCCTCTTCAGTAAATGGTGCTGGCAAAATTGGTTAACTACTTATAGAATACTAAAGCTCCATCCTTATCTATCACCCTGCACCAAAATCAACTCCAAATGGATCAAAACCTTGGGAGTCAAAGCAGACACTCAAATACTCATTTGTAAAATGATGAACTGCTTAATGCCCCTGGTTCACATATATAATCCAAGCTATAGTTCAGATGAAAGGTATGAGGAACAAACACTAGTTGTGTGTTGTTCATGATGGTTTATTTTGGCAGGTTTAATATTGTTTGTTTCTTTTTTTTTCATTTTTTTATTTTTATTATGAACATACTGTACAGAGGGGATACAATTAAATGGGCAAGATAATGAGTACATTTCTAATCAAGCATTGCAGCCTCCTCCTTTGTTTACCCTTCACATCCTTTCCCAGCCTCTCCCAGTCCCCCAACCCAATCCTCCCCCCACCCCCCGCCACATCAAAGTTGTAAAGTTCGTTTTCGACATGACAACTTGTACTTTTCAGTGTTGCAACCGGTCCACCTGTATCCTTAAACGACTTGATTTCCCTCTTCTCTTCCACAAGTTTTACCGACATAAAATATAGGGAAAGCAGGGGTTATACTGTGGGGGAGGGAAATAAACAGCAACAAGGAAATAATCTTATAAATGCGTTAGAAACAAATGAGTAAAAGAAAAAAAAACATTTAAATACATATCTAAGGGTTCATTTTCCTAACATCATATTATCTGACCTTTTCTGCTTGACTCATACATATACTAGATATTGCAAATAAGGGAAATCATGGGACCTATATTTCTTTGGGCTTGACTTACTTCACTTAATACAATTTTTCCAAGCCTTTCCATTTCCTAACAAATGGGAAAATGTCATTCTTTCTGATGGAGGCATAGAATTCCATTGTGTATATATATACCACATTTTCTTGATCCATTCATCTACTGAGGGGCTTCTGGGTTGGTTCCATATCTTAGCTTTGGTAAATAATGCTGCAATAAACATAGTTATGCAGGTAGCTTTAGTGTGGTCTTGTTTGTAAACATTTGGGTAAATGCCCAAAAGTGGGATTGCTGGGTCTTAGGGGAGCTCTAAGTGAAGTCTTTTGAGAAACTTCCATACTGCTTTCCAAAGTGGTTGAACAAGTTTACACTCCCACCAACAATACAGTAAGGTTCCCTTCTGTCCACATCCCCT
The DNA here is from genome assembly GCF_019054845.1 of Dipodomys spectabilis. NCBI lineage: Eukaryota > Metazoa > Chordata > Mammalia > Rodentia > Heteromyidae > Dipodomys > Dipodomys spectabilis. Next base: position 643,022 of record NW_024871063.1, read on the forward strand.
CCAGCATCTGTTGTTAGAGTTCTTGATTTTTGCCATTCTAACTGGGGAGAGGTGGTATCTCAATGTTGTTTTGATTACCATTTCTTTTATGGCTAGGGAAGATTAGCATTTCTTCATGTTTCTATTAGCCATCCTTCTTTCTTCTTCAGAGAAGTTTCTCTTTAAGTCTTTAGCCTACTTATTTATTGGGCAGTTGTTCTTTGAGGATTTGTTGTTGGGGGATTTAATTTTTTGGGTTTCGAGTGTATTTTAGATATGAGACCCTTGTCCATTGTTTGGGTAGTGAAGATCTTCTCCCAATCCGTGGGCTTTCTATTGATCTTGCTAGCTATGTCCTTTGCCGTGCAGAAGCTCTGCAACTTCATGGAATCCCATTTGTCCAACCTTTCTTTGATTTGTTGTGTTTCGGGTCTCTATTAAGAAAATTTCGGCCTGCTCCAAGAAGACCTAGGGTTTCTCCTATTCCATCCTGTAATGTTTTCAGAGTGTATGCTTTGACTCTGAGGTCTTTGATCCATATGGAGTTGATTCTGGTGCAGAGTGATATATAAGGTTCTAGCTTTAGTTTTCTACAGGTAGTTAACCAATTTTGCCAGCACCATTTACTGAAGAGGCTTTCTTTCTTCCATTCTATTATTTTAGCTCCCTTATCGAAGATTAGATGGCTACAGGTCTTTAGGTTCATTTCTGGGTTTTCAATTCTATTCCATTGTTCCTGAGGTCTGTTCTTGTGCTGGTACCAACCTGTTTTGATTATTATGGCTTTATAGTAGAGTTTCAAATTTGGTATTGATATTCCTCCAGCAGTGTTCTTTCCGTTGAGGAGCGTTTTTGCTATTCAGGGTCTTTTATTGTTCCATACGAATTTTTGGGTTGCCTCTTCTATTTCCTTGAAGAATGAGGTTGGAGTTTTGATAAGTATCGCATTGAATTTGTAGATAGCCTTGGGAAGTATTGCCATTTTCACGATGTTACTCTTTCCAATCCAGGAGAATGGGAGGTTTAGCCATTTTCTGTTTTGATTTCCTTTTTCAAGATTTTAAAATTTTCATCATAGAGGTCCTTCACTTCTCTGGGTAAGTTAATTCCTAGGAATTTTATTTTTTGTGGGGCTATTACAAATGGAGTTGATTTTCTAATTTCACCAAAACTTTTCTCATTGTTGGCATACAGAAAAGCCATTGATTTTGGGGGGTTAATTTTATACCTTCCTACTTTGCCAAAGTTTTGAATCAGCTTCAGTCATTTGGGAGTGGAGTCTATGGGATTCTTTAAATACAAGATCATGTCATCTGCAAAGAGGGAGAGTTTTACTTCTATTTCCTTATTTGGATCCCCTTTATGTCTGCATCTTGTCTTATTGCTGTAGCTAGGCATTCTAATACTAGATTGAAGAGAAGTGGAGAGAGTGGACATCCTTGTCTTGTTTCTGAGTTAAAGGAAATGGCTTTAGTTTTTCATCATTAAGTATAATGCTGGCTGTAGGTTTATCATATACAGCCTTTATTGTATTGAGGAATGTTCCATGGATTCCTAATTTTTCCAAACCCTTCATCATAAAGGGGTGTTGCATCTTGTCGAATGCTTTTTCTGCATCTATTGAGATAACCATGTGGTTCTTATTCTTGCTCCTGTTGATGTGATGAATAATATTATTTGATTTGCGTATATTGAACCAAGTTTGCATCCTTGACATGAATCCTGCTTGATCGTGTTCTATGATTTTTTGGGTGAATTGTTGAAGTCGATTGGCCAAAATTTTGTTGAGAAGTATTGCATCAATGTTCATCAATGAAATGGGTCTATAGTTCTCTTTCTTTGATGAGTCCCTGCCTGGTTTTGGGATGAGGGTTATGATGGCTTCATAGAATGTGTTCGGTAGTGAACTTTCTCTTTCAATTTCATTGAAGAGTTGGAGGAGTATTGGTGTGAGCTCTGCTTTGAAGGCCTTGTAGAATTCTGCTGTAAAACCATCTGTTCCTGGAATTTTCTTAGCTGGGAGGTCTCTTATTGCTGTTTCTATTTCAATGCTTGATATGTGCCTGTTAAAATAGTTTAACTCATCTTGGTTTAGTTTTGGCATGTCAATATTTGAGGGAAAAGGTCCATTACTGCTAAGTTCTTAAACTTATTAGCATAAATTTTGAGAAGTATTCCCTTATAATGTTCTGAATCTTGGTTGTTTCCGTGGTGTTGTTTCCATTCTCATCTCTCAGTTTATTTATTTGGGTGTGTTCCCTTCTTTTTCTGATAAGAGTTGCTATGGGTCTCTCAATTTTGTTAATGTTTTGAAAGAAACAACTATTTGTTTTGTTGATTCTCTCTATTGTTTATTGGATTCTAATTCATTTAATTCTGATTTAATTTTAATAATTTCTTTCCGTCTACTGGATTGGGGTTCATCTTGCTATTCTTTTTCAAGAAGGTTTAGATATGTCATTAAATTTTTGGTTTCAAATCTCTCCTATTTGTTGATGTAGGAGCTCAGAGCTATAAACTTGCCTCTGAGTACTGCCTTTGCTGTGTCCCAGAGGAGCTGGTAATTTGTGTGTTCATTTTTGTTGAATAGCATGAACATTTGAATTTCCTTTCTAATCTCTTCCATGACCCACTCGTGATTCAGCAGTGTGTTGTTCATACTCCATGTGTTTCCGGATTTTCTTTGATGGCTTTTGGTGTTGAGTTCTAATTTTAATCCCTTGTGTTCAGAGAGAATGCAAGATATAATTTCAATGTTTCTGAATTTGGACAAGTTTGCTTTGTGGCCTAAAATGTGTGCTACTTTAGAAAATGATCCATGTGGTGCTGATATTAGGATTGCAACTCCCGCCTGTTTATGGTGGCCGTTTGCTTGGTAGATTTCGTTCCAGCCTTTAACATCGAAAATTTGTTTGTTTCTATGTGCAAGGTATGACTCTTGAAGGCAGCATATAGAAGGATCTTGTTTTTTTTTTATTCAACTAGACAGTCTATGTCGCTTAATTGGAGAGTTAAGTCCGTTAACATTAAGAGATAGGACTGAGAGATATTTGGGATTTCCTGCCATGTTATCCACCTTCTTGGGGACTGTGAAAACTGTGTTCTCCTAATGGTTTTGGATTCTCAGTTTGGGTGCATTTTCTTGGCCTTTATTGTGGTCTTATTGGTTTTCTATGTGTAGGACATCTTTAAGAATCTTTTGTAGGGCTGGTTTGGTGGAGAAGATTGCTTCAATTTTTCTTTGCTATGGAAGGTTTTTATTTGGCCTTCAGTTATGAAGGAGAGTTTAGCTGGGTACAGTATTCTTGGTTGGTATTTGTTTGTTTTTAGGGGATGGCATATATCATTCTAGGCTCTTCTTGCTTTGATTGTCTCTGCTGAGAAATCTGAGGTGATTCTAATTGGTTTCCCTTTATAGGTGATTAACCTTTTCTCCCTGACAGCTTTAAGGATCTTTTCCTTGTTCTGGATTGATCCTGTGTGGATTATAATGTGACAGTGGGATGTCCTATTCTGGTCTGTTCTATTTGGAGTTCTAACAGCTTCTTGTATCTGAATAGGCCTATCTTTTTGCATGTTTAGGAAGTTCTCTGCTAGGATCCTGTTAAACAAATTTCCTAGACCATTAACTTATGTTTCTAGGTGCTCCTCTACAACCATTATCCTTAGATTACACCTTCTGATGGTGTCTTCCAAGTGTTGGATAGATCTATCATATTTTTGGGCTTGTCTTGCATGGTTGTATGTTCTTTCTCTATAATATCTAGACTGTCTTCAATCCCTGAGATTCCATCTTCTGCATGGTCTCACCTGCTGTCAAGACTTTCTACTTTGTTTATTATTTCTTTTCCTTCTAATTGTTCAGCTTTGAAGGCTTCAAATTCTTTGTTGAAGCTTTGTTTTAGATCTTGTATGAACTTCTTTACTTCTTTAATTTGGTGTTTAGTGTTTATTCTCAAATCACTTAGTTGATTGGTTATGGTTTCCTTGGACTCCCTTTCCTTCTGTTGGGTTCCACTCAGCATTCCCTTTGTGGTCTCCCTTACTTCCTCCAGCTCTTTGTTAATGGATCCCATGAATGCCTTTAGTGATCTTTGTGTATTCTTATCTTGCTCTCTCAATTCCTGTATTACTCTTTGCTTAGCCTCCTCCCGCTCCCGTTCATGCCATTCCTGTAGTTCTCTTTTAGTGTTCTCAGCCTGTTCACTCCATTCCTGCCTATTTCTTTGAGTATTCTCAATCTGTTCAAGCAAATCCTGTATCAGTTTTTGAGTAGCTTCCTCATGCTCATGATATTCCTGTATAAACCTTTGGATTGCCTGCTCTCTCCCCCATCACACTCATACAGATTCCTTTGTAGGTTTTCATTCTTTTCCTGCATTGACCTTTGGTTTGCCTCCTCTCTCTCCCTATCACGCTCATACAGAGTCCTTTGAATGTTTTCAATCTTTTCATTTATCATGTTTGCCAGCAGTGTTTGTAGAGCTATTTGTGAACTGTCTTCTGGATTACTCATTATCTGTTCTTTCCCCTTATTATCATGAGTGGGAGTTGAGATACTGGGACTTGCCATTTTTCTTGTGTTTTTCCGGCTTACTCTGCACGTTTGGGATGAAAATAACACCAGTTTTGTCTAGAACACTTTCTTAAGGCAAGCATCAACCAAAGTCTGAATATGCACAGTCAATAGTCTGCAGATACAATGTAGTTCAACAGATACATCTATTCAACATCAAGCAATTATATATTAATGCGCTACCAACCGCAAAGAAACATTTAGAAAACCAGAAATTATTAGGGTTAGGGAGAGATGTGGGTAAAAAATAGGAATAGAGAGATATGGGAAGGCACAGGGAGAGTTAACTAAGTCCTAATAATCTCAAAGCAGGAAATAGGTTGGATAAGATGAAAGTAGAAAGAGAGAAAAAAAGAAGAAAGGGAAAAGAAAAGAGACCAGAAAAAATAGAAGAGGAAAAATTAATATCATGTAAACAGAAAACAAACTATTCAGAGAAGAAAGTGAATATAATGAGAGAAGGGGAAGGATATAAAGGAGATGTGAAAAACTTAAAAATAAAAATACTTAAAATATTATAAAGGTATAAAGAAGTTGTACTGCTATTAAGGAATTTAAGTTTTGAAATGAGTAATAAATTTGTGGATTACGTGTGTACGCAATGGGGGATAGGGTCTAATAGTCAACTCCGGGTTTATCTGAGGATGTGCAGAACAATAATTAAGTCACAAAAGAAGAACAAAAGAGAAGAAAAGGTGAAAAGGATTAGAAAGGAAGAAAAAAAAAGATCAGAAGTTCAGTAGAGCTAAACAAAAAACAAAAAGAAAAATATTTTTAGAAAAAGAAAGAAAAAAAAAGAAAGAAAAATGCACACACATGTATCCCTAAAATAAAAATTATAAGAGGAAAAAAAGTTACTAGAAAACAATCTTTTTCAAAAAAGGTAAAAATTAAAAATTTAAAAAAGTTTTAGAAAAGAAAAAAAAATTTATAAAAGTTAAAAAAAGAAGAAGAAGAAGAAAAAAAGTTCTTTGATTTTTTTTGGGAGGGGTGGGCAAAATCCTGTATCTCCCTTGTGTCTGTAAGCAGCCTCTTGTTGGAGACTCTGGTCTGCTTGTGGTCCTATTTCTTGGTTGATTTCTTAAGTCCGTTTGTTCGAACAGGCAAAAAAATGCTCTGCTTTACCCAGGATTTTGCGATCCTCCTCCCAGGTTAGTTCAATGGGAGGTAGATCTGCTCTGAGTATCACAAAAGAGGGAGATGGCTTTTTCCTCAAGTTTGGAGATCATGTGATGAGGCTAGGTTCTGGGTAGAGTTGAAGCATTTCATCAAACAGTAGCTTTTCCTGGGGGCTAGTTTGTGAGAAACTCACAGAGCCCAGCCTGGAGCCATTCTCAGAGTTTCTGTTTATTGAATTTCAATTGATTGTCAAAGCTGCTAAAGGGAGGGGCAGCCTCTGGCTCTGATTACCCAGTGACGAAAGCCATTCCTAGGGCTGGCACCTGAGCGGGGTGACTTCCCTGGATGTAGCTGAGTCTGGCAGGTCAGGTCAGGTTAGCTTCTTGTGACCTGCTAAATGACTGTATTGTTTTCTTCCAAGGCCTGAATTGGAGCTTGCAGCTCCGCCAAGCTTTGTCAGTATCCAAGATGGAGATCTCCAGTACTGGGGGGGGAGGGGTGGCCTTCCCTCCTCTGCTCCCTGAGAAGGAGTGAGGATGTCAGGCTTCTAGGTTCCTGGGTGGTCTCTGGTTTGTGAACTGCAGGATGAATATGTCTATTCCTTGTCGGTTCTTGCTGGTGTTGAGTAGAATCTGCTTGCCTGCTGCGTCTGGCTCCTTTGTCCCGCACTCTCTGTGATTCAGGTATGGGGGGTCGGCCACTGCCATCATGGCTGTCGCCGTGGTGGTGGAGGCTGCTGGCAAGAGCTCAGATCTGTCTCCTTGCCTGGATTTTCCCTCTCTGGCCTAACTCTCTGTCCTGTGATGGCATACTTGGTGTGGTTCTCTGGCTTAGGACTGTTCACTGGGACTCTAAAACTGCTTTCTATGCAAGAGCTTGTTTAGCCTCCAGCTTCTCCTCCACCATCTCCCTGGAACTCCCTCAATATTGTTTGTTTCTTATACTACAATGCTCTTATTTTCATTTTCACCTGGGTAGGGGAGATAGGTCTTAGCCAGTGTTAAACCTTCTTTGGTTGAGATGGAGCCATGTGGAAGTTCTTGCCTAGTATGGCATGGAATTGAAATCTTCCTGCTCTCAGATCCCCATGGACCTGGGATGATAGACATATTCCATCACGCAGAGACAGTGGTTGGGGAGCATTGCAGATAAAACTACACTGGTCTTGAACTATTGTCCCAAATAGCTATATTTACAGGCATATGCCTTCAAACCCTTCTTGTATTTCGTTTCACTTTGAAGTAGTGTTTGTACATATTTAGAGATACAATGATAACACCCTAGATGTTCAATATATAGAATAGTCAATACAATTAGCACGTTTATCACCTAACACATTGAAGCTTATGTATTTTGGCAACCTCCTGACTCTGCTAGTTATTTTTTGGAATATATTGATAATGTGTGCTAGAAGATTAGAAGTTGGTAAGGATAGACAAGTTAGACTATGTGTAGTAAATATATATTTATCTATTGCTGCTCTGAAGAACATTATCATATATTCACCATGAGAATACCACCATATATTCACCATGACAAAATGTTCCTTCAGTGTAGAATTTTCCTCCTAATCTGCCATCTTTTATCTTTTTTACATTCTCCTTATAAGTATGAATGCTTTTGTTTCTTATGTTTTGAAATTAATAAGATGGAATTAAACAATTCATAGAGTCTACTGAAATTCTCATTTTGTTTGATTTTATGTTGCTGAATCATTAAGACCAAGGTTTCCTGAAAGTTTTGCTAGCAGACTATATCACTAAATTTTATTGTAATTACATGGTATTATTGTATTTTAACTTAGGGTTTTTCTGTTGCTGTTTTATGATATAGAATGTTGTGAAGCTGGACTGAAACTTGCAACCCCAATGACTCCAGTAACAATGCTTTATCACCAGGTTCTGGAGGCTCATAATTATAACTCTAGCTAATCAGGAAGTTGAGACTTGAGATTTAGTTCAACCTAAGCAGGAAATTTTATGAGCCTCTCCTCTGCAGTTCACTGCAAAAAAGTGTGCAGTGGAACTGTGGCAAAATTGGTAGAGCACTACAGTCAAGGAAAAGATGCTTCTGCATTTCATTTAGTCACTGAGTTCAAATCCTAAAACACACATATGCACAGACACACATTCTCACACATACACACACACACTCCCACACATATATGTACAGACACATTCACACACATACACACACACACTCCCACACACATGTACATGCATAAAATCGCAGACAATGTTGTACCTTAAATTCTTATCCAGAGATTGGAAAACAGCCCACTTATTTGTAAAGGTTTTTCCTTGATTATTTTGAAGGAGGAGGATAGTTCATGGGACACAGACCACAAGACTTTAGTGAGAAATACTTTTAAAATGACTAGCTTATGAAAAGAACAGGAGCACAGTTTTTACCTTTAAATCTTATATTCCTTCAACTACACTATTTTTAAATAATAATCATTGCATTATGAGAAGACAATGCAGCACCTTTTCCTTTCTCCCCTTCCCCTCTGTCATAAAATATAACAAAATTATCAAAAATACTCTTTTATCTTACAAGAATGTACACCTGTAAAAATGTCTGACTGTATGTGTAATGTTTGTTTTTCAATACTTGTTTGATTTTCACACCTCTAAGTACTTACCTTTTTTTAAGATGACAGCACACAGGGGCTTCAAGAGCAAACGGAAGATTAGGAAACAAAAACCTAACAATGTCCTCGGAAATAGATGTCAAAAATAGATGTGAGAAGCACATGAAAGCCTGAGAGGGTCCTGAGAGGCAAAATGATTTGTGCAGGATGAGGGAAATAAGTGAGAAATAAGGCATGGATCTGACCTTGGAAATGCTCTTTGAAGCTGAGGCCATGCCGGTATCTAGGCCTAGCTGAGGATGTTGGGATTTGACAATGTCCACATGTGTATAGAGTGATGTAGAAAGAGCTATTTCAGCCTCCAGTTTGTCTTTGGGATGGTCTTATGTGAGCAGGCAGCTTAGATCATTCGTCTCCAAGAGATGACACTACCTCCCTTACAATGGAATAGAATGTGGAACTCTGAGAGCCAGGTGAATGTAACTGACAGTCAGCTAAAGCCAGCTCACTTGGCCTGTGGCTCAGGAAAAAGAAAGATGTTCCTGTGTTGTTTTCAAAGTTCAAGGGACTCAGGTCTCAGTCATGAGAAGTGTGAGTGCCTCACTCGATGCTGCAGACATTGGATCAGTGCCAAACCACGAATACAATGTCTCAAGACTTTTTATAAGAAGAAACCAAGGGAATCACAAGGCAACTCAGGCCAGGTACAATTATGACAGGAAACTTCTTTAATCTCATCCTAGTCCACACTAAAACCTTCTTCTTGTGTGTGTTTGTATGTGTAGACTGAGAAAATATTTACTGTGTAGTTTTCAATCCACTCTATTACAATTACTCAATTTGAGGTGTACTCCCATTTCCATGTTTCAAAGATCCATTCCTTTTTACCACCTCAATGTCAAAATGAGTCAGACCAAACCCTGAATATGCCTTATAATATATGGAACCTAGACTCATGTTTGCTGCAAATTCTGATAATGGACCTGGTCCCTGCCTACCAGAAAAGTGATCCCTTCCATGTTGGAAACTTACTCCACCACTATAGACAGTGGGGTACAATGGAGCAGTTGCTGGGTATTCTGTTTAAAAAGTGAGTGTTCCTAAGCCAGGTGCCAGTGAATCATACCTGTCATCCTAGCTACTCAGGAGGCAGAGATCTGAGGACCACAGTTTAAATCCAGCCCCAGCAGGAAAGTCCATGAGACACTTATCTCCAATAAACCACTAGAAAACTGGAAGTGGTACTATGGCTCAAGTGGTAGAGTTCTTTCCTTGAGCTGAAGGGCTGAGGGATAGCAACCAAGCCCAGAGTTCAAGCCCCATGAGCGACAAAAAAAAGTGAGTGTTCCTCATTCAAACCCAGGGCTGAGACCCCCTGGCATAATATTGGAATACTTGGTACGTCTCTGAGACTGTTTCACTGGGGTCTTATCAAAGGAGCTTGGCTTGAGAAAAAGAAGTGCACTCCCCAGCTAATTCCTTAGGACTGGGCTGCCAGAACATTTAATTTGCCTCATAAGCTAGTGGAGCCTTAGCAATTTGCTTGATGAGAGACTAGGATTAAAGGAATGAGCCAGCATCAACCCTCACCTAGAAAATCACTGTCTTGCAGGTCTTTAAAGGAATATAGACAGAAGAAAGGACGCAACTTGAACTTATATTTGGGGCCTGAGTGCTGTCCCATTTCTAGCACTTTACCAATTGAGCCCCAGGTTCAATTCTGGCCTTTGGCTGGTTAATTGAGGATAAGTGTCTTTAGAATTTTACAAAGTAGACTAGGTTCAAACTGTGATCTTCAGATCTCACCCTCCTGATTAGTAGGATTAGTGGCATGAGCCATTGTGCATTTATTTGGACAGATGCATATAAGCATCCTCACAAAATTTCCATGAAATTGTATAGATATATCTCCACTTTTTGTCTGTCATGTTTACATTACCAAGTGGAACTTAGCCAGTCCCATGTGTGTCCTGTTAGTTCAGAAAAAGAGAAGTATAGAGTTAATTTCCTTTTCTCCCCCCATTGGTACTGATCCTTCTAGTATAACTGTGAGGAAGATACACAAGTTAAAAAGTAACTGGACGTTGGCACAAAGAGAAGTTTTGTCCTTTAAAACTTGGTATCTTTGAGGTTTCTGAATCAAAGTCTACTTTCTTCTTTGCACACCAGTTGTGATTTTCACCAGGGGATTGAGGCTTGGCACTTCAGTGGATAGCAGATTACAATCTTACCTCCAATTAAACAGTAAAAGAAGAAAGCTGAGCTGTGTTTCAAATGGTAGTGTGCTAGCATCGCATACAAAAGCTAAGGGACAGTATCTAGGTCCTGAATTCAAGCCTCAGTACTGGCTCTCATACACAAAATACTCATGACAACTCCACAGTGTATGCATATGTTAGCAAGGGGTGTAGATGAATGGGATGATGACACCATTTACCTCATCTTTGGTCTCAAGAATGCTGGACAGCGTAGCTCAGTGTGTGAAAAGCCCTAGGTGAAATCTTTCCTCAAAATCAGAAGATTCATCCTCATTTCCCTCAGCACATTCACACACACAGAAAGGGCTATATTTTTCTAACTAATTTAGAAAAACATAACCATACACACATGCTTCAGAATTATGTGCCCTTGTTTAGGTTTCATAGGGAGCACAATATATCCAGGTTATGGGTCATTCTTATAATCTTAGCTGCTCAGGAGGGTGGGATCTGAGGAACACAGTTTGATGCCAACCAAAGCTAATAAATCCTCATGAATCTTATCTTCAATTAAGTAGCAAAAGGCCAGAGGTGGAGATGTGGTTTGAGTTGCACAGTGACAGCATTGAGTAAAATAATCTAAGCGAGAGCTATAGGACTTCAGTTCAAGCCTGAGTACTGGCCCACTAGCATTCCAAAAGCCAAAAATGCCCAAAACACCAAATCAAAAATATGTCAAAATATTTTGTAACTTTTGAAGCAAAATCCAATGAAGCTACATAGTCTCTGGTTTGTTGAAGATTTGGTGGGGAAACCAAAAATTCAACATGTGTTTAAGTGATGTAAAGAACAAGAAATCAAATAAAATTTCCCAGTAAAAAATTTTCCTTAGTATTCACAGGGACCCCTGACAAAGGGATTTTTTCATATGCTTTTAGAAAATCAGTGTTTTTTTTAATCAGTAAGGGAAATAGTATAAACCTTTACTATAAATTATAGGAGTCATTGGAAGCTCCAAGTGAAGTGAATTTACTACAAAGAACACAATATTACAAGTTTCTATGCCTCTGTTGAGACACTACAAACCTGTAATAGTGTGGCCTCTCAGAAAGAGAAGGGAGATGCTCAGCATCACTGGTCATAAAAGAAATGCAAATCAGTTCAGGGGATCCCATATGAGATTGTACTTGAATGTCCTAACTTGATTGAACTAGCTCCCTGAGGTAATCCAGGGCTACATCATGATGGTTATTCATTTTCCATCCATCCCATGAGTCCTTCCCCACTACCCTTTGTTAAGATAGTGAAAGGAAAATGGATAAGGAGGCGTTGGGTTTCCCACCACCCAGCACAATCCCAGGCCTCTGATTCTCACCACCCCTTATCTGGCCAGACCTTGGCTATTAAAAAAAATGAATTCACTCTTTCTCTACTTTGTTGGCTGGGATGTGTTGTTTTTTTTTTTGGGGGGGGGGCTGGTGTGCAGAGAAAAGACCCCAGACCTGACACCTCTTAGAGGACATTTGTTATTGTGACAGAGCCAAGTGATTGCTGTGAATAAGGAGAAAGCCTCCATCAAACTGACCCGGAACAATGTTCAAAGGTAGGTAGGCTGTTCAAGTATTAAACCCACCCATGTCTGCTTCCCACTCACAACCATGGGGGTGCAGTGCAGGTGGCCCGGCACTGGCCTTAGGGGATTATAAATGGATGGTGGCAGTCAGGTGCCGGTGGATCCCACCAGTCACCCTGGATATTTGGGAGGCTGAGGTTTGATGGTCGTGACTCAAAGCCAGCCCAGGCAGGAGAGTCTGTGAGAGACTTATCTCCCATAAGCCAACTCCCCCCCTCCAGAAAAAAAGCCAGATGTGGTGGTGTGGCTTAAGTCATATAGCCTCAGTCTAAAAAGAAGCTCATGGATGACACCAAGGCCCTGAATCCAAGCCCTAGGCCTCACAAAAAATAATAAATGAATATTTGGCACTTGTTATCTTACTACCAGAAAGGATGGATTCAGTCTTCTCTCTAGTACTTGTAGCCAAAGGTAAGGGGCTTCCATCGATGTTCCTCTAAACCTCTCCTCTCCATTATCTCTCCAGGCTTCAGTTGCAGGATAGAATTCAGATCATCCCACTCGATGTGACCTCATGTACCCTCCCCTACCCATCTTCTTTGGGGTGGGGATCCTGGATGGACACACCACTAGGAAGATGAGGCACTGCAGAGACGGGGGTAGGTATCCCTGGAACTCATACTCTTTCTCTGTCTGTCTGTCTTTCTGTCTGTCTGTCTGTCTTTCTGTCTGTCTGTCGGGCTGTCTGTCTCTCTCTCTCTCTCTCTCACTCACACACACACACATACACACACACACACACACACACACACTAATCTAGGCCAACTCAAACTATCCTTTTCAAAGACTCTTTATCTCCTTAGATTAACTGACCTAGGAAAGGAACTTGACCCCCTGTAAATGACTTTTAATTAGGGCTTGCTAATTGACTGAGATAAACTGAAAAGAAGGGCTCTGTACTCTTTATCTTGCCCATGTAATTGTAACCCCTCTGTATGACATTTTCACAATAAAAAAGAAAGCTCTGTTGCCCATTACCTTTGGCTCAGGCTCATGCTTGACATCCTGGCTACTCAGTAGGGAGAGATCTGAGGATCAAAGATTAAAGCCAGCCATAAGCTGGAAAGCTGGTGAGACTCTTCTCTCCATGGAACCACCAAAAAGCCAGAAGTGGAGCTCTGGCTCAATTGGTAGGGCAGCAGCCTTGAGCACCAAAACTCAGAGATACAGCTCCCACATACTGAGTTCAAGCCCACAAAAAATGATGGCCCAATCTTGTTGCCCCCAGACTGTCTGGGTCTCTAGTGCCCTCTCACAGAGGGCGATACAGCACCAGTCCCTGGGTAGTGTATCAGAGCCTTCAGAAATTGGTTGGTGTAAGCCAGTCCTTCTCCTTTGTGTGCTCTCAAACCACAACAGCCGGAAGGCACAATGAGACAAGACTGGTAGCCTGCAGAATGGAGAAGATCCTCCTCTGCCAGAGCAATTGAAGTGGACTTCTTAGAGGCAACAGTTGAAAGGGGATCTTGCTGAACAAGGAAGATCTGACAGGGAGCACAAAGAGCAATGATGCTGTAGATAAAGGACAACATAGCTGAGTGTGTTCATTTCCAGCCAGGAATGCTGGTAACTCGGTACAGATGTTCAAAACTGTCCCAAGACAGACCCGAGGGGTCACAGAAGAAGAGCTATCCAGGGTTGGGATTGTGTCTTAGCAGTAGTGGGCTTTCCTAGCACACAGGAAACCCTGGGTTCTATTCCTAGGTTCCACATACACAGAAAAAGCCGGAAGTGGCACCTTGGCCCAGGTGGAAGAGTAATCACCTCAAGCAAGAGAAGCTTGGGGACAGTGCCCAGGCCCCGAGCTCAAGCCCCAGGAATGTCAACATAAAACAGCACTCCAAGGGACCTTGGTGACAGGTGGATGGCTATGCCCTGTAGTTCTTAGTAGATCCATCCATGCTTTGTGTCTCCTTCTATGACAGAAAGGATCTGGACACTCCTTCTGCCCTGGGCACCCCTGGACCCAGTTATCAGCAACACTCCCAATATCTTCCACCGGGGACATGGAGCTGGCCCCAGAAATCCTCACGTACCCATTGATTGGGGCAGGGGGATACAGGGCAGGCTCCAGAAGTCCTATTGGGACTGATCTGCTCTGGACGACCAGGCCATCCAGAGGAGGCAGATGAGAGCTTAGAGAGGGGTACAGATGTGGAGGGAGCCCTTTAATGCCCATGGCCCTACCCAGATTCTGAGCCTCCCTTTGCTGTCCCTGAGGGAAATAGAGGAGAGTCTAGGTGGTAGTGTCTAGAGAAGGACTAGGTGGAAATTATAAAGAATGAGAAACCATAAACCGTGCACTGGTGGCTCACGCCTATCATCCTGGCTAATTGGGAGCCTGAGATCCAGAGGATCTTGTTTCCCAGCCGAGGCAGGAAAGTTCCCTGAGAGTCTCATCTCCAATCTTCAATCGGAAGTGGCGCTGTGGCTCAAATGTTAGAGCCCCGGCCTAGAGGAAAAATCATCATCAGGGACAGTACCCAAGTCCTGAGTTCAAGCCTCTCAACCAAAAAAAAAATAAAAAATACAGAAAGACATCCCTTGCCTGAAAGAGATGGTGAATGAGTAGAGTGCGGTTGTTGGGAGACCAGGTGCTGGCCTCAGTGTACAGACATTTCTAAGAACTCCCCAGGTTTGCCCAAGTGTGAAGTCACAGCAGGGTAGGGGCTGCTTTACCAAGAACTCAGAGGTCGTGGCCTGTCTTAGGCAGGAAGTGGGTGAATGGGAGCAGGGGTGGGAGGGTAGTGTCAATTATATTTTCTCCATCCATGGAATAATGGTTTGGGATCCTGGTGTCAAAGTCTAAAGTGAAGGGTTGCATGTGGTTGGTGGCATGACAAGTTGGGTTTCCCCTGGTTGTAGAAAAGTGGCTGAAGCCAGGTGCTACCAGTGGCTCACAAATGTCATCCTAGCTACTCAGGAGGCTGAGAGCTGAGGATCGCAGTTCAAAGCCAGCTTGGGCAGGAAAGTCTGTGAGACTTTATCTCCAATGAACCACCAGAAAACTGGAAGTGGTGCTGTGGCTCCGGTAGTAGAGTGTGCACCTTCAGCTGAAGAGCTGAGGAAATGCACACAGGCCCAAAGTTCAAACCCCATGACTGACAACCAAAAATAAGGTAGCTGAGTTTTATGTGTAGCGGTGTGTACAGTAGGAAATGCCATGCTGTGTTATGAGCCATTCCAGATGTGTGAGAGGCTCTGAGTTTTCTCTACATTTGGTCTGAGGATACTAGTAACATCTTCTTGGGGGTTGGGATGTTCAGGTTCTCAGTGACTAAGGAGGCCTTGGGATACCCCTGTGTGTTTTTGTGTGTATTTTTCTCTTATCTTTCTCTGTCCCCTTCTTGGGCACCTGTCTACCTCTTCTTGACCTTGGATGGTGCCCCTCCTCCACGGCAACCTTGCCTTTAGCCCCCTATCAGTGTCTACAACGAGTCCTAAATCGCCAGAGACCTGCATATTCCAGCTTTTCTTTGAGGCCCATGTCCAGCTGTCCATATCTTTGTATGCCTCCAGGGGATTCTGGGTCATCAGGTCTGGCTGGCATAGGTTCTCCTCTTGCCTCTGGAGGGGTGGCACTCATTCATGAGATGTCCTGTCCTTTTCCTCAGCTGGGCTTCGTGCTGCATGTCCCTCTCAGCAGGCTGGCAGTGGAGTGGGGGTAGGATGGTTGCCAGTGGCTCTGGCGAACCTGAGCTTGATAGCTGACTGAAGGCTGCCCAAACAAGGAGGATCTGGGGCTACATGGAGGTGAGGCCAAGGTGGCTTGTAAGTATCCGTTGTTGTCTAGGAAATGTCAATGTACCTTATCGCAGGCAAGTCTATCTTCTGGCCCCAGCTGGGCCCCTCAGGCCCTTCTAGACAATTCCAGATGCCCAAAATACAGAGGCACAGACTTTAGATTCCAGGGCCAGGGAAATGGGGGATGAGAGACTGGTATGTCCAGTACCTCAATGTTTTGTGGCATTAGCCTTGACCTGGCTATTCCCCCCTGTGTAATTTCACTTCTTAACCCAGTGCTGGCCACACACCAGCCAATTCTGGCAGTGATGTGGAAGTGGCAGGAACTGAAGTGAGATCTAGGATGACCAAAATCTGAATTTATTGCCTGTAGGGGTTGGGATGGCAAAGGGTGTTTATTAAAACAAAAACAAAAACATCTCAGAGCTGGAACTTAGGGCGTAACACTCTACCACTTGAATCACAGTTCACTTTTTATCTGTTTTAGTAGTTTAGTGGAGAGAAGAGTCTCACAGACTTTCCTACCTGGACTGGCTTCAAGCTGCCCCCCTAAGAGCTCAGCCTTTTTAGTAGCTGGGATTGCTGGTATGAGCCATTGATTTGTCCTAAGGATATTGATGTGTGCATGTGCACAGGCCCGTGTGTGTATGTGTGTGTTCCGGGGCTTGAACTCAGAGCCTAGGTGGTATCCTTTAGCTTGTTTGCACAAGGTTGGTGCTGAACCACTTGAACTAGAGTAGCTCCGCTTGCCAGCATTTTGGTGATTCATTGAAGATTAGAGTCTGCCCAGGCTATCTTTGAATCTTGTAGATCCTCAGTTGTCAGCCTTGAGTAGCTGGGATTACAGGCATGAGCCACTAGCACCCAGCTGCAAAGATAACTTTTCATCCTCTCTTCTGTTCCAACAGTTGTCTATTTGCCCTGGCATAGATCTCTGAAATCCATATCAGCTCCCAGCAGCCCCTGAGTGTGCAGAGAACATAAAGCCCAAACCTGATCCCATTTCTTTGTCCGCAGGGGAGGGTATGTTTCTTCTGACACCTGAGGTAGGAAGTATAGCTGTACATGGGTGCTCGGCTGGGAGAGAGAGGTACTATGTTTTAGCAAAGAAGGAAAATGTGGCCAGATGCTAATAGGTCATTCTCTCATATTCCTAACTCCTCAGGAGGCTGAGTTCTGAGGATTGCCATTCAGAGGCATCCCAGCTAGAAAAGTCTGTGAGACATTCTTCTGCAAATAACCACCCTAAATCTGGAAGAAAAGCTGTGGCTCAAATGGTAGAGTGCTAGCCCTGAATGAAAAAATTCAGGGACATAGCGCAGGCCCTGAGTTCAAGCCCTAGTACCAAGAGGCATGCACACACACACACACACACACACACACACACACACACATATCACACAGAGGAAGGTGGTAATGATGAGCTGAGCTACAACTGTGGACAGTCCTAAGGCTTAGTCAGAGAAAACTCTGAAGGCAGATCAAATGGTTTCTCCCTAAGTCCTTCTTGGGCTGAGGTTTCTGGGCCATGACAGTAAGTTCCATGGAACCTGCCCCTCCATCCGAGCACGGGGCCACAGGACCAAGGGAAGGACACTAGGGATGCTCCTTTGTAGTTGGCCCATGATTACAGACCTTCATCTGCCCCCTGAGCACTGGTGAGAAAAGCAGGGCTCCGAGCCCTGGGACTCCAGAGATAGCGACTGCTACAAGCAGCACCCAGCCAGCTGTGGATTCCTGAGCCTACAATTCTTTCATGAACCCAACTCAACACTCACCCACGGTGTGCCTGACAGATTCTCACTCTTGTGATACCCGTGTGAGTGGGTGTTAAATGGTGTGCCATTTTGCAGCTCCTGCCCCTCCTAGCCCAGAATCATGGTCTGAGACATCGATTTAATACTCAGATAGACACTGCATCCATGCTTTGATGACATTCTGATGACCCGACCAATGACCTCCGTGCCCCAAAGATCAACCCTTTTCTGGTACTGTGGCCTGCTCTGTAGGCAAAGGCCTCCAAAGAGGCTGCTCTCAAGACTTGTAGCACACCTAGACATTGGGAGACCCTCAGAGGCCCACTTGAAAATACCCTGCCTAGAGCCACAGAGTGAGGTCCAGGCAGGCCAAGTGTTGGTCATGGGGCTTGACCTGGGCGCTGTGCCCCATATCTTCAGCTTACCACTTGAGCCACAGCATCACTTCTGGTTTTTGGAGGTTCCTTGGAGATCAGAGTCTCCTGGACTTTCGTGCCCGGGCTGGCTTTGAACTACGATCCTCACATCTCATCCTCCTGAGGAGCTAGGAAGAGAGCCACCAGCGCTCGGCTGATCTAGCCTTTCACCACAGTGGACTAGGAGCTCCTGAAAAGTTTTCTTTATTTTTTAAGTGCCAATACGGGGGCTTGAACTCAAGGGTCTGGGCTCTGGTCTCTTAACTTTTTCCCTCAAGGCTGGCACTCTATCAATTGAACCACATCTCCATTTCTGGCTTTTGGTAGTTCATCATCAAGTAGAATCTCGCTAACTTTCCTCGGCTGAGCTGGCTTGACCCACGATCTCTGATCTCAGTCTACTGAGTAGCTAGGATTTACAGAGGTTGAGCCACTGGTGGCTTTGGGCTAGAAGTTTTCTTAAGCAAGCTTTCTTCCCTGCGTTTGCCCTGACTCCTCCATGCCAAGGAGGCCTGAGGGTCCAGAGCTGTGAAAAATAGGCTTCCAGACACAGGAAATGACTGGGGTCCATGGTGAAAAGACAAGCTAATCCTCCCCTGCGCCCCATTCTGGGACCCCATCCTCTGCCCTACTTGTGACTCAAGTACAAACCTTGACCCAGCCTTGAATATTCTTCCATACTTGTCTGAAGCCACAGAACCTTCATTCCACCCACACCATCTGCTCTACACCACACTTCAGGACCTTTGCCCATGCTGTACCTTCTGCCTGAGGCTCTCTATCCTGTTCCACATCTTAGAACTCCTGTGGAATTTTGGTACTGGTTATATCACCTCCTGGAGCAAGTCTTTCCTTCCCTTCTCCTTCTTTTTTAAAATATTGAGTTGCTAGAGATGGAATTTGTGAAGGCTGACTGGAAAATGCTCTATGTTGGTATGTGTGTGTGTGTGTGTGTGTGTGTGTGTGTGTGTGTGTGTGTGTGTGTGTGTTTGTCTGTGTGCGCGCGCACGAGCTCATGCATGCGTATGCATGTGTGTTCCAGTCCTGGGTTTGAATTCATGGTCTAGATGGTTTCTTATCTCTGAGCTTTTGTGCTCAAGGCTAGCGCTCTTCTACTTGAATCACAGCTCTACTTCTGGCTTTTTGGTTGTTTAATTAGAGAAGTGTCTCCTATAGACTTTCCTGCTTGCAATTGGTATCCTCAGAACTCAGCCTCCTGAGTAGCTAAGATTACAAGGGTGAGCTACGAGCACCTGCCCTCTACCCTACCTCTTACCTATAACCTCGGCCCTCCTCTGAGTCCCAGAACAATATATCTCATCAGGCTGACTTTTTTTTGCCAGTCTTGGGGCTTGCACTCTGGATCTGGGCATGTTCCTTAGCTTCTTTTGCTCAAGGCTAGCACTCTATCACTTAAGCCACAGTGTCACTTTTGGCTTTTTCTGTTTCTGTGGTAATGAGTAATCAAACTCAGGGCTTCGTGCGTGGGTGCTACATAAGCACTCTACCACTAAGACACATTCACAGCCCAAAGTTCACTTCTAATGGGAATTATGAGGGCGGGGTTTATTGGCTTACCACTTTCAGGGTAGAAATCGCTGACTATTTCATATCTTTGCCAAGACTTTGGACCGGCCTGTGACTTGGCAATGAGGAATGATAAATGAATGATAACCACCAAGCCCCAGATGTCTAGGCTCACATCCTACAGAGGGATACAGAATATGGAGCCAGCACCTTTGATAACTCTTACAGCCTAGGAACTGTGGTCTCCCTGGAGGCAGTGACTGGCTACTAGGTATCCCGATGGGACATCTCAGCAAGAACATAAGGCTTCCATTCTTCAATGCCAGAGAAGAAGCTTTTTTCAAGCTGCCTGCTCAGACTTAGTACTCTTTGAGGGCATGTCCCAGCTTGCCTAGGTTGGAGACTAGGCATGGGCAACCTGATAAATGTCCATCATCCATACACCGATATATGGAGTTATTGCCTCCCTGTTTTTTTGGCAGGTCTAGGGTTGTACTATGAGCCTAGGCCATGTCCCTGAGCTCCTTTTGCTCAAGGGGAGCACTCTGTTCTTGAGGCACAGCCCCATTCATGTCTTATTTTTCCTGTGATCTCTTAGAAAGACGAGTTTCACTGACTTTCCCACCCCAGCTGAAATCAAATTGGCATTCTCTACATCTCGGCCTCCTGAGGAGCTAGGATTAGGTTTACAGGCAGAAGCCACTGGCACCTTGCTTTCTTGTCTTCTTGTTGTACTTTTTTAAAATCGTAACAATCTGCAATCTTCACAGTGTCATTCCAATGGTTTGCATTCGAAGTAAACTACCCAGGACTGGAGTTTGAATGCTAGGACTGCCACCCACAAATGGAGGGAGACCCTGTCAAACTCATTCCTGTTCATATGAATGCTAATGGAATGTTATAATTGATACTTTATTATGTATTCAACCATAATACTTAAATAAAGGAAGAAATAATTTATCGATAATTGGTAGTAATATAGTATATATAATTTAATAATAAACACACTTCGCTCTCTTGTTTATGCATATATATATATATATATATATATATATATATATATATATATATATAACAATCTACATATCTATTACTACACTTGTCACTCCTGGTGCTCGCCTAGTATATATGAAACCCTGGGTTCGTTTCCACACTATCACATGAACAGAAAAAGCCAGAAGAGGTGCTGTCACTCAAGCACCAAAAAACAAGTTAAAAAGTTCTCACTGCAACTATAGAAGGCCAGGATTTCAAATATCTCATGACAGAGCAAACCGAAGGTCTAAAGCTGATGGCTGCCATCTAACCTGACGTAGCCAGTGGTCAACTGCTGCAAACCAACTCCATTTAGCCAGACATTGCTGGATCCCCTTTAGCTGCTGGGGGATGAGATCTGACACTGGTGGGTTGAAAACTCAGCCCTGGTAGGAAGTCTGAGAGACTCTGAGCTGTGGCTCAAAATGGTAGAGCTCTAACCTTGAGGAAAAGGTCTTTGGACAGTACCCCCAATCTATGAGTGCAATCCCTGAAGCTGACGACCCTACCCCCCATTAACCACACCTCTAAATGGTTAGATGTGAACTTGTGTGATTTGTGATGGGTTTCTGAAAGAATGATGATACTAATGAAAGCATCCGAATTCTAATGACAGCTTGTGAGATACAGCTATGTGATGAGTCCTTCCTGGGGTGCTGGGTGCTAAGTCCTTCACGGGTTGCTGTGTGCTGAATCCTTTACAAGGTGCTATGTACTGAGCCCTTCACGGGGTATATTCTTTCATCTGGTCCTTGTTAGAGCTCCACAAATAAGACGATTGTGCTGATGAGAAAGTTGAAGCTCAGATATATCCCCAAGGCAGGGCCAAATTTATGTATGTACTGAATTCTAGTGACTTGTCTCCTGCAGACAATTGTTTTGGTTTAGTTTTCTCCATCATGAACCTAGGCGCTGAGTTTCATCTTCGGCTCATGGCTAGCGCTCTACCACATGGAGCCAAGGAACCCCTTGGAGCAAAGTGTCTCGGCTTAGGTGTCTTTAAGCTGAGGTCTGTCATCCTGTCTGCTCAGCAAGCTGAGGATCTGGGTTCCAAACTATCCCAGACACTATTGTCTCCTATTCACCACTTAGAAACTTGATGTGGAAGCTGGGCACCGGTGACTCATGCCTGCCATCCTAGCTACTCAGGAGCCTGAGAGCTGAGGATCACAATCCAAAGCAAGCCTGGGCAAGAGATTCCATGAGCTGCTTATCTCCAATGAATCACCAGAAAGCCTGAAAGAGTGCTGGAGTTCAAGTGGTAGAGGCCAGACTTGAGCTGAAAAGCTCAGAGACAGCACCCAGGCCCAGACTTCAACTCCTCCAACTTATAAGAAAAGAAAGAAAGAAACTGGAAGTGGAGTGCTGGGAACGTGTCTTAGGGGTAGATTGCTTTGCATGTATGAAAACCTGGGTTTGCATCCTCAGTACCACATCCCTAGAAAAAAATCCTGAAGTGGTTCTGTGGCACAAGTGGTAGAATGCTATCCTTGTACAGGAGAAACTCAGGTACAGTACTCAGGTACTGAGTTCAAGCTCCATGACTGGTGTATGCACACACACACACACACACACACACACACACACACACACACACACAGAGAGAGAGAGAGAGAGAACAGAAGTGAAGTTGTGACAAAAAATGGTAAAGCACTGGGCTTGTGCTCTGAGGTCACGGTCATCACCCTGGCCCTGTGTTTAACCCTGAAACGTAGCCACGCAGGGCCCCACTAGGAGAGGTTAAAGATTTCAAAATCTGATTAGCTTCACCAGCTATAGATAATAGGAAGCATTGTGATTTTGCATGTGCTTAGATTTAACAAGCTTCCTGAAACCAAGGGAGGCACCATTGCAAAGTAGGAATCTTTTCATTAGGTTCAGCTCCTTAGTTGTCTGCCAAAAGGACCCTTGAATTAATTATAGCAGTTTGTTTCAACACTGGAAAATAGTCTAACAAAGACAGGATGAGTGTAGGGAACTTGGCCTGCCACGGGAGGTGGCACAAATGGAGGTTTCCTGTCAAAACAGCACTGGGGAGAGAGATAGCTTGAGGTACAAAGAGTCCTTTTTCTCCTGACTTTTAGAGCCTACCCACACTCATCCTCACTAATTGGTGCAGACGGAGTTGTTTGTTACACAGATGTACAGGAGTGATTCCTTTTGTATGCCTCTCCAGACAATGAGAGAAACTTCTTTCAGCAGTCCTGGGATGCAGAGAAACCCTCAGGCTACACTGGGAATAGTGAGGGGAGCCCTGGAACATGCAATGTCTTGAAAACCCTCTCTGTGCTATGAAATCATTGTATTGAAAACACATTTTCTAGTTTGGTGCCATTCATCATAGCTACTCTGGAGATTCATCCATAGGAATACATCCATCCATACACAAAGACTTAGAGCTACATGCTTTTTGTGTGTGGGGGGACAGGTCCTGGAGTTGGACTATGAGCCTAGGCATTGTCCCTGAGCTCCTTTTGCTCAGGGGTAGTGCATTAGCCTTGAGTCACAGCCCCACTTCTGGTTTTTTCTCTGATCTCTTAGATATAACGTTGCCATGAACTTTCCTACACTGACTGGATTCAAACTAAGGTTCTCTATATCTCAGCCTCCTTAGGAGCTGGGATTATAGTCAGCAGCTACTGGCAGCTGCCTTTGTTTTCTTCATTTTTTACTCTGGACAATCTGTCTTTTTAACAGGGTCATTCCAATGGTTTGAATTTATAAGTAAACTACCCAATGTTCTTTATAGCTGCTTTCTCTGACAAGGATATTGTCTCCTCATCTTCTCCTCTGGTCACCGGTTTGAAGTCAAAAGTGAGAAATAAGTGTCACGGGATTTGGGAGCAAATGTCCATAGGACCTGCCAGTTCTTTCACTTAGCGTTGAGCTGCAGTGAATTTACTGTCTCAGGATGAGAGGACTGAAAGCTGGAGCAATCTTCATACTGTCTGCATTGCTCCTTTTGCTTATAAAATGACCTAATAATTATGAGTGTATTGTGTCTTCATCCTTAATTATCTAGAACAAACTATATGCATCTTGCTATTTATGTTTTTCTCTAGTGCCTCTCAAGATTTAGACTAAAGGTTTGTGTGGAGCAGCTCCTTGGTAAATCCCTGAGGAAATCCACTTGAATCCTAGTCAGGAGATCGCCATTCAAAGCCAGCCTGAGGAAAGTCTGTGGTCCTCTTACCTCCAATAAACCACCAGAAAACCAGAAGTGGAGCAGTGGCCCAGAGGTTACAGCTCCAACTTTGAGAGAGAAGGCTGAGCAGGAGATACAGACCAGACCGGGCAGGAAAGCCTGGGAGGGGCTTATGTCCAATTAAGGACCAGATAGCTGGAAGTGGAACTGTGGCGGTGATAGAGCCTAAGCCTTGAGCAAAAAAGCTCAGGAATACATTGGGCCATGAGTTTAAGCCTTGGGATAACCACAATAAATTCGGAAAGAGATGGCCAACTTATGTATCAGTGCCCTACCTACTCATGTGTGTATATAACCTCCCTGAGTGCCACAGACCATATGCAATGCTTCTGCTGCTTTTATTTACTGATTTATTTTTCAGATATGCTCATTGTGCATACTGCATCATTCTATTCATTTCAGGCCTATGGCTTTTCTTTTCCAGTGTTATATAATGTGCACTTAATCTCTCAGGAGCCTTTATTTACATTTTATTCTGAGGTCAATGCAGGAACAGTCACAAATCAGGCAGAGGAAGAGACGATCAAGGTTCATAGAAATAACCGGTATTCAGAAAATTAAACTTGGGGACATAAAATGGTGGCATACTTATGTAAAAACTACCATTAAGAAAAAGATGAGGGAGTTGGGAATGTGGATTAGTGAAAGAGTGCTTGCCTAGCATGCAAGAAGCCTTGGTTTCGTTTGCTCAGTAGCACATACACAGAAAAATCCAAAATTGGTGCTGTGATTCAAGTAGCAGAGTGCTAGAGACAGTGCCCAGGCCTTGAGACCAACCCAAGAACTGGCACAGAGATAATAGCTAGCTAGACAGACAGACAGACAGACAGATAGATACATACATAGATAGATACATACATAGATACATAGATACCTAGATAGATACCTAGATAGATACCTAGATAGATACATAGATAATAGATGTATCTGTATCTGGTCTTGGAAGTCAGGAGGAATGAAGGGAAAACTTTCCAATGGTGAGGTCTTCTGCAATGTGCCAGGCTACCAGCATTGCCTTCACACAACCATAGAGCAGAAAGAAGGTCTCTGTCCCACTTCTCACCAGCCAGAGGCCCCAGAGCCAAGAGAGTAGAGCCAGGTTCTAACCCAGGTGCCTGGAGACAGAAGAGAAAGGGCCCTGCCTCTCTCCTTCGACTGGGGATTTGCATTAATGAGGAGGAGAATGAAAGCTAAGAAGGGCCTTCAAATCTGACAGACAGAGAATCAAAAACCCACTCCCTAAGACCAGAGAGCAGTATTTTTTTTACTATGTTCCTCCCCTCTTCTCCACTAAACTGGCTATTGTTAACCTAAAATAGTCTGAGGCTCCCTTCACCTGAGGGAGGAAGGTTAATTGTTTGAAAAGGCTGAGAAAAGCCTGACCCTGGTGTAACTCTAGCAAACGTTTCAGGTTTCACCTCATTGCTGGTCATGCCTGGAATGAATGAAGTGATTTTGCAGCTCACTTCCCTGTAGAGTGTGTACACTCTGCCTCCTAATCCTTCAGGTCTAGGCCTCTTCACCTAGGTTGCTTTTGCAACTGTTCTCTATCCTACAAATACACTGTGACACTGGAATTCTTCCTGCTAACAGGGCTAGAGTTGGATTCTGAGAACTTCATTTGAACCCAGGATGGGTCAATAATGTTTCTTTCCTTCTTCTATAGCTCGAGAACTCTAAGAACATTTAGAATGCAAGTAAATTCTCATCACCAAGGGAAACCTAGGAAGCTCTTGAACATGTGACCTTTCAGAAGCCCACTGTAGGACACAAGATGATTACAATCTTCTCCTGTGTGGTGGGGCAGATGGATCTACTACACTTGACCGTGAAACTCAGTCTCCACTCCTAGTCCATGTCCTAGTTTGGTGCTTATCCTGCTAGCTCCTCAGGAGCTTCCGAGATAGAAATAGATTGATCAAAACCAAAGGGAGTTACTGGCTTTTTGCTCTTTTCTGTCCTTTGCTTTAAATGTTTTGCAGGTATTGGGGCTTGAATTGTGGGTCTAGGCTCTGTCCCTGGGCTTCTTTGGCTCAAGGCTAGCACTCTGCCACATGAGCCCTTTTCTGCTTTATCTGTGGTGAAGTGGAAGTCAGAGTGTCATAGACTTTTCTTCCCTGGCTGGCTTCATGCTGTGATCCTGACACCTCAACCTCCTGAGCTAGGGTGATGGGTGTGAGCTTCTGGTGCTCTGCTAGGTTCAGAACAGTGATGACATTGAAAATACAAGTTAACTGCACATCACAAAGGGCTTGGGGAGCATATTAAGCCTTTCAACATTGGACCTTTCTGAACCCTGTAGGACACAAGGCTATAATGCTACAGTCTGAGAAGCTGGTGTTATGGAGCTGCTACACTTGAACCTTTAGTTCTGACTCCAATTCTTGTGTACATCAACATTCATTTTCCAGAAAATGTTCTCCTAATTAGCAAATAAGAAAAGTACTTTGATTAACCCTCACTTTTTTCCAGTTTTGTGTCTCGAACTGAAGCTGGGCACTATCCCTGAGCCCTTCAGCTCAAGGTAAACACTATACCACTTGACCAACAGCGCCAGGTGGGGTCTTTTGGTGGTTCATTGGATAACAGAGTCTAACAGACTTTCTTTGCCTAGGCTGTTTTTGAACTGTGGTCTTCAGATCTCAGCCTCTTGAAAAGCTAGTGTTTCAGGTGTGAGCCACCGGCATCTGACCTATTGTTTTTGCCAGCACTGGGTCTTAAAAGTAGGGCCTGAGCACGGTCTCTGAGCTTCTTTTTTTCCAGCCTAGCACTCTACCACTTGAGTCACTCCACTGCTTCTGGCATTTTCTGAATATGTAGCATTGAGGATTCAAAAACTAGCATTCATGCATGCTGAGTGAGATCTTCACCTCTAAGCCACATTCCCAACCTCACTCTTACTATTTTATCCCTCAAATTGCCTATCTTCAAGAAAAGGCTTCTGAGTATAAATCATCTAAAGAAAACCCTATAGGATGTTGTCCAAAGATGAATAAGAAAAACCCATTCTGGGGACAGACTCTAAACTTGTGATGACTGTGAAAGATGCCTCCATTTAATTATGTATCATGTTCTGAAACTTAATAATGTATTAATGAAAAATGAGTCAATGTCCTAAATTTTGTGTACAATTTTATAATAGATGTACAAAATGTTATGTGTGTAATAGTACTAAATACAATAAACAATGAATAAGTGAATGAAATAAAAATAAAATAAATACAAAATCAATAACAATAATCCTAATGTGTAATAAACATACATATGTAAGTATATATCATATATTGCACATGTATATAAACATTTTTTCCATTGCAGGGCCTTAATGCAGGCCCTGGGAACTCTAGCCTGAATTTCTTTTCCTCAATGACAGTGAGCTTTGCCTTCACCCATGGTGTAAAAGAGTTATCTGGACGGTAAGATCAAATCCCAGCAATGTCAGAAACACTGTCCCAAGTTCCATGATAGTGACTTAATTTTTTAAATGAAAACAGTTATGTTTATTCAGTTCCATACTGAGCATTAAACAAAAGCAGTGTAGAATTTTGTACAGCTATTTAGACATCTTTCCCTTACCCCCCAAAGTGCTTCTGTGAGCTCTACATTGTTTCTTTTTATATATGTTTTTTATTGTAATAATGATGTACAGGGGGTTACAGTTTTTTGAGCAAGGTAATGAGTACATTTCCTATTGAGCATTGTTGACTTGTCCTTTGTTTTCCCCCTACCATCCTTTCTCTCCCATCTCCACAAATACCTCCCCCTTCCGAGGTCAGTGACTTAATTTTTTTTTTTTTTTTGCTTGACACGGGGTTTGAACTCAAGTAGTGGCAACTCTTCACCTTCCCTCACATTGCTACAGATTTACCAAGAACTTGAGTTCAAATCCCAGGCTAGGAAAGAAAACTGGCAGAAATTCCAAACCAGAGAGCTTTATTTCTTTTTTATTTTCATTAAATAATGTAGTTATTTATTTATTTACTTATTTATTTACTCTTTTTCTTTTGCCAACCATGGGCTTGAACTCAGATTGTGGCAACTCTGCCTAAGCCTTGATCTCGCTAGGCTGGGATGCAGCCTCTGGACCAATAGCCAATCCTCGGATCCTAGGCCAAGAGGGCTTGCAGGAAGAAAGAAAAAAAAAAAGCGGGACAGCACAAAAAGTAGTGAGCTGCAGAGGGCTGGGGGTTTTATGATTTATTTTCTTTTTATTATGAAAATACCATACAGAGGGGTTACAATTACATGGGCAAGATAACGAGTACATTTCTTATCAAGCATTGTTGCCTTCCCTTTGTTTCCTCTTCACATCCCTTCCATTACCACCCCCCCGCCCAGCCCCCACCCAATCCTCCCCCCCACCAAAGTTGTAAAGTTTGATTTCTACATAATGATTTGTACATTTCATTGTTGCTATGGGTCCACCTGTATCCCTATTTAAACAATTTGTTTTTTTCCCTTCTCCTCCACAAATTATACCAACATCAAATAAAGTGAAAGCAAGGGTTTTACTGTGGGGGAGGGACATACAAAGCAATAAAGAAATCATCTTATAAATATGTTAGAAACAATTGCATGAAAGAAAAAAAAAAACATTTGATTACTTATCTTGAAGTTCTTTGCAGGGTTACCATCCTGGTTCTACAGATGCAAAGTGGACCTGACCGGCCATTGCTGAAGGCTGGCAGGCTATCAGGGAAGCCATAGCCCAACCTGTCAACATAGGCCCAGAGCTCAAATCCTTGTCCTGACACCTACCAATGGCGCAAGATCACCAGAGACTCATTCCTATGCATAGAAATACCGACTGAAAGAGTAGTTCGTGCATCGGTCTAGTCTAAAATTGGATGCAGTAATCCTAGGATGCTGATTGATCTTAATTAATAGTTTATTAAGCATGAAAAGAATAATAATACTTCAATGACAGTATATTAAATACCTAAGAGTTGGTAGGAATGTAGTAGATGTCATTCAAGCATAGATAGATGGCTCTGGCACTCTTTAACAATATATATTTATTTGTATATCACCGTCTGCCTATCCATGTATCACTGTTTTGGCCAAACCTGGGGCTCGATCTCAGCACCTAGGAAACACCTGACAGCTACATTGGGTAGAGGCTGCCATGTTCACACTCACTCATTCATGAATTGGGCCTTCTAGGCCCTGAGTTCGGATCCTAGCACTGCCAAAATATATTCTTGAAGTAAGAAGCCAAGTGTGACACATGTTTTCCTTTTCAGGGAGAGACCTGGGTGTCAGAAATGATGGAGAACACATCTATAAAATCTAGATGCTATGTGATAGGATATAAACAATGTAATAAATGGTATAGGTATTATCAGAGTCAATTTAATAAATGGTAAATAAATGAATAAAACAAGAAATAAATTAACCAAACAAAACATGGTATGGACTGAACATCTATGTGGAAGTATAAATCCTACAACACCAAACATGATATGGACTGAACAACTGTATGGAAGTATAAATACTGTCTTTAAAATGTATATAAAAAGTATGTTTTCCAGACCTGAGGCTTGAATTCAGCCACCATACTTGGAGGGTATTGAGGGTAATCCTGCTCACAGACCTTTGTCCTCACTTTGACCCTTTCCCCAATTTGGCCTGATAGGCTGTGAGTTCAAATCCCAACACTGCCAAAATATGAATCCTGATGTGAGAAGCCAATCAGTTCACCTATTTTCCTGTCTTATGAAAGTCCTGGGTCTCAGCTAGGATGGAGAATGCATAGGAAAACCTATAACCATGGCAATAGGTTGTCATCCATGTAAGCACTGTTATATCTGTCATCATCCTCAGTGAAATACACAATACTTCCATGGATAAGACAGAAAATAAAGAGAAGAGGTACACCAAACGCAAGATGCTGTCAACACATGTATGTCAATATAGATACTGTGTTTAAATAATGAATTTATGACTATCATGGCCCACCCTGGGGATCAATGTCATATCCTGGGAATAACCTGTCTCCTTAGTTGTTGACAGACTGGTGTGTTCACCTTGACCTATTTGCCGATTGGTCCTGAACTACCAACAATGGAATCGTGGAGTAAGAAGCTGAGTATGAAACTTGTTTTCCTTTTCTCTGAGAGTCCTGGGTGTCAGGCATGATGGAGAACAGGTCTACAAATCTTGATGCCATGTGATAGGATGTCATCAATGTAATAAACGGAATGAGTGTCATCATAGTAAAATCAATAGTAAATAAATGAATAAAACAATAAATACAGGTAACAACCACACCAAACATGTATGGACTGAACATCTATAGGTAATAACAAATCTTATCTTACAATCTATATAAATAGTATGTTTTCCAAGGCTGGGGCTTGAATTCAGGTCTAGTGAACAGGCCTGACTTTCGAATCTTCAAGTACGATGAAATTCCCCTTCATCTACAGTGCTGCAGATTCACGCAGACCCTGAGTTCAAATCCAAAGTCTAGCAGAATAACTGGTGTGAATTGCAAGCCAGGGAGCTAATTTTTTTTCCAGAACGGGGCTTGAACTCAGGTCATGGAAACTCTGCCTCAGCTTTGATCACCATAGGCTGAGGTAAAGCAACTGGACCCACAGCTGATCCTGGGATCCTAGATCCCTAGGTTTTGTGGGGAAAGTAATGCACAGAAAAAATGTGACAAGATGGTCTTTTTACGTTTTCTTCCTTTGTGAGGTGACCCTCCTGGGTCTGAATGCCACTGTTGCAAAGGGTACTTCACCTTGCATTGCTGAAGGCTTGCAGACTATAAGCATAGCCATAAGACCACGTGGAAACATAGGCCCTAATTTCAAATCCCCATCCTGACACCTACCAATGTCAGGAGATACTAAGAGACTCGTTCCCACCCATAGAATTAACAATGGAGTGTTATCAATGTCATGGTTAAATGAGTTGATCGTGAATGATGCTCCTACATAATTAGACAGCATGATTTCAGGAGGGTGAGTGATTTTGTTTAATATTTATGAAGCATCAAAAGAATACTATTACATACAGTAATGCAATAACTTCAGGACACTGATTTAGTTAATAGTTTTTTAAGGATGAAAACAATAACATTAGTTACATGGAGGCATAAAAAATACCCAAGACTTGGTAAGAATGTAGTCTATATAACTGAATATATAGACATCTCTGGCACTCTATAAAGATATATATTTACTAGTGTACTGCCATCTGCATGTCAATCTGTTCTTATTTTTTCAACCCATGGGGCTCAATCTCAAGTTGTGGGAACTGCCTGTCAGTTCAATTTGCCATGGATGGCATGCTGACACTCACCCATTCATTAATTTTGCCTTGTAGGCCATGGTTTCAGATGTCAGCACTTCCAAACAATGAATCATGGAGTAAGAAGCTGATAGTGACACGTTTTCCTTTTCTGTGAATGTTCGGATTGTCCGTTATGAAGTGGAATACATAAACAGATTTATATCCTATGTAATCAATGTAATAAATATTCTATGTGTCATAATAGTTAATAAAATAAACAGTCAATACAT
The DNA here is from genome assembly GCF_019054845.1 of Dipodomys spectabilis. Lineage (NCBI taxonomy): Eukaryota > Metazoa > Chordata > Mammalia > Rodentia > Heteromyidae > Dipodomys > Dipodomys spectabilis. Next base: position 674,333 of record NW_024871063.1, read on the forward strand.
GAATAAAACAAAATATAAAACGAGTAACTACACTGAATTCAATATGGAGTCAACATATGTATATAAATAGAAATCAAATATTTCAAATGTATATGAATAGCATGTTTTCTAGTGCTGGAGATTGAATTCAGGCCTAAGGAACAGACTTGAATTTCTTGACTTCAAGGAGGTGAGCTTCTCCTTTCCACACAGTGAAACAGAATTACCCAGACCATGAGTTCCAATCCCAATCCTGGCAGAAAAAATTGCACCTTTATACTATGTGAAGCCCAATTCTTAGATATTTCATTATGCCTCCATTTAATGTATGTGATTGTTTAAATGATAAAGTATTAACTAAAATCGATCAGTGTCCTATAATTGTGTGTAATTTTATCCTAGAATCATCGAAGAACTGCTCATTCAATCATGACATACATCACATTCCATTGGAAATCATATGGATAGGAATGAGTTTCTTAGGATCTCCTGATATTTGGAGGTCGAAGGACCAGGATTTGAACTGTGGACTGCAGCTCCCGCCACTTAAACCCGAGGATAGGGAACTTACCAGTCTGTGCAAGAACATCAGCAAGACCAATGATTAGGCAGGCACCATTGGCTCTCAGCAGTCCTCCTGGATACTTACAAGGCTGTGATAGGAGGATCATGGTCAAAGTCACCCTAGGCAGGAAAGTCCTTGAGACCCAAATTCAGTGCCAACAATGTCAGAAGTAGAGCTGAGTGGCTCCAGTGGTGGAGGGCTAGTCTTGAGCAAAAGAAGTTCACAGACTGTGCCCAGATCCTGAGTTCAAGGTCCAGGACTGGCAACAAACAGTCATACAAAACAATCTGTGCAGCCATCCAGCTAAAGCAGGTCACCCTCTTGTCTCCAACTGAATTGGACAGAGTTCCCTGGGAAAAGGGCTGTGGGAGCCACTGTCATCTTGACTCCACGCATGCTGCCTGCATCACAGGATTCTGGCCACACTCCCATGCTTTCATGTTTTTTTCTGACCAATGTGATATAAGAATTGTGGCCACACCTATATTCCATGCTGCTAGGTAGCACCGGGATTCCCTCTGTTGGTTTACACCATTACCCGCAGTTGAGGAAGGTAGAGGTGGCTGAGTGGTGAGCAAGAGACTCAAGACTTAGGAGGAGAGGCCTGGCTCAGCTCTGCCATGCCCCGCCCATGCCCTAGCCCCCTTCCCCATTCTGCCCAGTGCCACGTTTCAAACCTGACACTGCCTGCTTGGACCCACGGTGCCTCTCGGAGTCCTCAGGTGATGGCAAGCACCAGGCCGGCTTGTGGTCACGACCTGGTGAGGTCCCGGGTCCTCTGCTCCAGGCCTGAGTGTTTGCCTTGCCACTGCCGTCACTGCTAGACCCACCTGGAGCCGCAGCCAACAGCTTCTCCCAGCAGCACATGAGTGACCACCTCCCAGGCTTGTACTCTTTGACCCCTGCACCACCTATCCCCTCCCCTTCCGACCCAGACACCCACCTCATCTGTGCCTTATACTCCAGCCCATACTCTGCCACAAATGTGTCCCAGGGGTGGGGGGGGGGGGTGTCGACCAGGGGATCCCAAACCCATCCGTAGCAGTCAATGTCCCAGGAAATGGGGAGATGCAGAGATGGGTAAGGAGGGGGCACCACAGGGCCCCTGGCCTGGACCATTGGGAGCAACATAGCCACTCATCTGCACCCTTCCTCTCCCTGGTGGGAACATGGTGGCTTTAGTCAGAGGTGGGGAACAGCACCTCCACACCTGCTTTCTAGGGTCTTTTCCTTTTTGCTGCTGGTGGGGGGTGTTGGGTGCAGAAGATAGGTCTTCCTTGCTGTGTGAGCCCTTGTCCTCTGTGCTCAGTCATGCTTTCACCTGAAGAGGATACAATTAAAGCCCAGTTGGGAGGTGAGGGTGCTGGGGGTCAGATAGAAGGTGATTATCTGGGAAGAACACCACCCAACACACACACATACACCCAGCCTGCTCCTTTCCTCAGTTGTCAACAGTTCTCACAGGGTGATCACATTTCCCAGCTCTGCCAGCTTCTTCTGGTGGTCCCAGTCCATCTGGTCTCCTTGTCCTTCCCAAGAATCCGCCAAGTGGCCCAGAAGCATATATGCTGGAAGTAGGGAGTAAGTCCATATATGTAGACTTTAGGACCCCATCCATTTCCCCAACACTGCCCCCACCTCAGGTAAGACACTCATTTGGGTACACCATGACTCTGTGCTTGTTTTGTCTCCTGGCTCTGAGGAGCAACCTGTCTCAGGACACCTTTACCCAGCTTCCTGGCCTAGGGTTTTGTGAATGGGGTGTCAATGTTCTGGCCCTGGAGAAAAGGAGAGGCAGGGTGGTGCTGAGTCATTCGAACGGTGTTCTTGAGTAGAAGCCCCTGATTCTTCCAAGGGAACCCGGTGCTCCAGCTTGCACATTGTACTAAATGAAGAACCAACAAACTCTGGAGAAGCACTGCTCTGAGTCTGTCTGTGTGTGTATGTGTGTGTGTGTGTGTGTGTGTGTGTGTGTGCGCGCGCGTGCGCGTGCATGAGAGAGCTAGAGAGTGTGTGCGCATGAGAGAGCTAGAGAGAGAGGAGAGAGGGGAGAGGGAAAGAGAGAGAGAGAGAGAGATCATCTTCCTCCTTGTACAGCCTGACTGTGCTCAGATGAGTGATCATTTGGAAAATTGCAGGTGCTGCATGGACGAGTCTCTGTGTGTGTGTGTGTGTGTGTGTGTGTGTGTGTGTGTGTGTGTAGAAGTGGGTTGAAACAAGGAAGCTGGGTCCTTTGGTAACTTCTGCCTGCTATCTTTGGGGGGCGGTGAATGGGCTTCACAGCTGAGGTCTGGGGGCCTGGAATAGTGAGAGGCTTGAAGTGGACCCACCATTGTTAAATTATAAGAACAAGGGATCTCTGTGTCCTGGAGCTGTGTACTCTCTTGGGCCTGGTTAGTGTCAGTGGGAGCTTGGGAGGACCTGGGAGTGTGGCCCACAGGGGTGGCTTCCTAGGGGGACAGAGAGTGTGGTCAGCACTTAGCAAAGATGTGAGCCCTGCTAGTATGGAGTGCAACAGCATAGGTTAGACTCCAGGTTTTCTCATCATGACCTTTGCAAGGCCAATCCTATTTTAAATCTTGTGCTGTGATCTTCAGATCTCAGCCACCTGAGTAGTTAGGATTGTAGGCATGAGCCTCTGGCACCAGACCTCTGATTCTTTTTGGTATATTAGGGTTTGAACTCAAGTCCTTAGGCTTGTCAGTCAGGTTTTCTACCATGTCTTTCTGTTTTGGGCATTTCTGAGATAGAGATTCAATTTGTAATCAGGCTGGGCTGGATCACGGTCTTCCTATCTATGAGAGGCATGCACCACCAGGAGTGGTTGTCTGTAGTTGGGATGGTAGACATATAGTACCATGCTCAGTCTAAGCTGATGCTTACATGATTGTCCCAAACTCTCAGTCTACAGCAACCGATCCTTGACCACAGGTAAAGCTTTGGGTTGGGCCTCCACCATTGGACCTCAGTCTCCTCATGGGACAGTTGTGAGAAATCAAGGGATTAATACAGAGGGATCTCTTGAGCAGGTCCAGGCACAGAGGGAGAGGCTGTCAGATATGGTTCTCGCCAATTCTCTGAACATATAACAGGAAGATAACCCAGAAAAGGCTCAGATGGGGCCTGTTATTAGTCATGAGACAGTTATGGGATTATGAAACAGAACATGGCTCTCTTTCATCCTTACCCTATTCCCATGAGGGAGGGGATCCTTCACTGTGTTCAGTTTTGCAGCTAAGGAAGACGAGGCCTGGAGAAGCCAGGTGACCATCTCATGACCTATTCAGTCCACTTCTTGTCAGTCGTGGGACTTGAACTCTGCACCTGGGTGTTACTCCCAAGCTCCTAAGCTCAAGGCTAGAGCTCTACCACTTGAGCCACAGTGCCACTTCCTGTTTTCTGGTGGTTCTTTGGAGCTAAGGGTCTCATGGATGTTCCTTCCCCGGCTGGCTATGAACCATATTTGTCATATCTCAGCCTCCTGTTTAGTTAGGATTATTGTCCTGAGCCACCAGCACCGGCTTAAATGTAATTCTGACTTTCTCTCTCTCACACACAGGAACTGGTTGAATGGGTGCTGGAAGAGGTGGCCCAGAGTCCCCATGTGGCTGGAACCCAAGGTGGTCATCTCATTCTGGAGGTAGGCTGGGGGTCAGCCTGTTGAACCAGCTCCATGAGGTAAGCCTCCCTGTGCCCTGGCTAGACAGTGACCATTATTATTTAGTTAGTATTATTTTCTATGTCCTTTTCTAGCACCAGGCCAAAAATATGATACATAATTATGGAATGAAAATGTAATACCATCTTTTTTTGCAGGGGGTGGGGGAGTTCCAGTCGTGGGGCTTGAACTCTGGGCCTGGGCACTGTCCCTCAGCTCTTCAGCTCAAGGTTAGCGCTCTACCACTTGAGCCACAGCACCACTTCTGGCTTTTTTCTTTTTGCTTATGTGGTGCTGAAGAATCGAACCCAGGGCCTCACACATGCAAGGCAAGTGCTCTACCACTGAGCCACCTTCCCAGCCCTGTAATACCATCTTAATAAAGTCATTTAGGGCTCTAGCCATGTGGCTTCATGGTACAGTGATTGCCTAGCTGCATGAAAACCTGGGTTCAATTCCTCAGTACCACATAAACAGAAAAAGAAACACTGGAAGTGGTGCTATGCCTCAAGTGGTAGAGTGCTAACCTTGAGAAAAATAAAAGAAGCACAGGAATAATTACCTAGCTTTGAGTTTAAGCCCCAGAACTACAGGACTGGCAAAAAACCAAACACTTAGTTAGTAAATGCAAAGTAAGCCATACTTGGAATATATAATTGCTCCTTCCATACTGATACCTGACAATAGTACCTCATTCATGTACTTTACCTACATTAGTATACTGTGTTGACAAAAAGTTTTGTTCAATAGGTCACAGAAATTAATGCCAGGAATGTGCTTATATGTCAAATGAAGTTTAATTCTGAAAATTCAAAGATTCCAGACTTTTGAGTGGTCACTGCTAATAACAATGAGAAGGGTAGTCCAAGTCACATTTGGAAAACTTTTTGGTCAGTCTTGGCACCAAAAAGGAAGAGGCTAATTAACAGTTGTGACAAGAGAAGGACTAACTCCAGATGGAAGGAACAAATGATAGTAACTAAGGTATACCAGAAACCGTTCTAGGGAACCATTTTTGGTTATTGAAGAACTACTTATCAACCAGGATTATTCCTTATTGCCTTTAGCATTCTAAATCTTGTGCTAGTTCTTAATCTCTGTGTGATAAATGTATCTCCTTCTACGCAGTTTTTTCATACCTGATCTCTGTTGCTTTCTAAAATTCTGTCTTTCTCTATTTCTCTATGAACACTTCCTGATACTACATATACCTACACAGATGGAAGACGATACTAATGTAAAGGTCCCATAGATCATGAGTCATTAATGTAACAACATGGAAAAGAGGAGTTATTTATTGCTACCTCAATTTTTCTGAAAAGCTGCAAGGTCATCATTTGATTCAAATTACCATTCTTTGTCTACATAGTGTCATTAAGTGCACTAAATGGAAATATGAGCTGAGTGGTGGTGGGTCACGTCTATAATCCTAGCTACTCAGGAGGTTGAGACCAGAGGATTATGGTTCAAAGCCATCCTGGTCAGGAAAGTCTGTGAGACTCATCTTCAATTAGCCACTAGAAACCCAGAAGTTGTGCTGTATCTAAAGTGGTAGAGCTCTGAACTTGAGCTGAATAGCTGAGGGACAGTGCCCAGGATCAGAGTTCAAGCCCCATGACCGACAAAAAGTGCAAATATTACTTTAAGTTGCCCCAAAAGGAACAACAAGGTCAACAGTAATCTTCAAATCAGAAAAAAATTCCAAAATGATTCAGTACATCTACTTTTCCTGAGTTATTTAAATTATGGCTTCTTAGCTGGACATATTCTCTTCTTTTAAAAATTGTCAAATATTAGCTTTAGAATAAACTTCACCTACTATTTCTTGGTTCAAAACAGAAGTCTTGATACAGTTGATGTCACTTGGCTTTTTACTATCTCAGTTCAAAGCCAACCCAGGCAGGAGTGTCTGTCAAACTCTTATCTTAAACACAAGAAAAGCCAGAAGTGGGGTTTTGGCTCAAGCAGTAGAGTACTAGCTTTGGGGGCAGGTGAGCAGGAAGACAATTGTTCAGGGACACGGTCCAGCATCTGGGTTCAAGCCCCAGAACCAGCACAACTAAACAAACAAGCAAACAAAAAACTCCAGGTCTTTCTTTAGGACCCTCCTTAAAGGAGTACTGGTCTTAGAAGAGCCTGCTATTGCTCATTATACTCACTGGACCTAGCTTTTTTGTAATCCTTATTGCTATGGAGTAATCAGGACCAGAGTAAAGGAATGGATAACTGACTCCTGCAACAGAAGAATCATCTCAGGCATGAAATATCCATCCATAAAACACTTTAAAACCCCCATGTCTTTGTTTATTTGCAGTAGAACACTTTTAAAACAACGTTATTTCCTTTTGTTCTATGCTTGCCCTCAAATGGCACATTATTTCCTTTTGTAATACTCTCAACCAGAAGTTTACAGACAAGTTTTATATGAGTAAGGAACACACTCAAAAAAGTCAGGGACAGAGTTTCCTTCAGGCCTTGGATTCTTTTTTGTACAGTAAAAAGGAAAGCACAAGTTAAGTTGAACTTTGTCATTCCTCTATGTTCAATTCCATTCCTGTGATCAGTTTCCACATCCAGTAATAGTTACTTCCAGTAACAATCAATGATGGTGCTTGAGGTATAATGAATGTTTTCTGTCTTCACTGAAATAGCACAAGGAAATCTTTGGACATGTGGTAGCAAGTATTCCAGAGACAACTTAGTAAAGAGAAAATATAAATTTTAAATTCCTTATAAGTACATTATCCAAGAGTACATTGAGTTCAAACTTCATAAGTGCTCCATAAATTAAGGTGAATTTTAAATGGGAAAAAAGTTCTCAGATCATTTTTTGTGAGTGTATATGTTGTGCATTATTTCCCAAGTGTACATGAGTTAACAGTAAGAGAAAAATTAGCAATAATAGGAGAAAGAGGATTTCTGTGTTTTAGTGTTCAATACAATATAGAAGACTCTACAAAAAAGACAACATTGAAACAATAAAGCCAAGTCCAGTATGTAGATTTATAGAAGTGTCATAGAGAAAGCATTACTCCCAAGTTGAACATGAATATGAGGCCACTCCCTTTCTAAATCACCCTTGCTAAACATGAAAATTTGTAAAAAGTAGAATGGAAGAATGATTCTGGTTCCATTCAAGTCAGATGTAGGAGAATGGACTTAACTGGAAAAAAAAAAGTCCATCTTGAGAGAGCAGGGATTACACTAGCCATACCTTTTCTTATATATTTTATGTTTTTGTTGGTTGTGGCACGTGAACCCTGGGTGCTGTCTCTCTGCTTTTCAGCTCTAGGCTAGTGCTCTACCACTTGAGCGACAGTGCCCCTTCCAGTTTTCTGGTAGTTAATTGGAGAAAAGAGTCTCGAGGACTTTCCTACTGGGGCTGGCTTTGAATCTCAATCCTCAGATCTCACCGCCACCCAGCTTAAGATCACATTTCTAACAGTATACACTCAGGATATGTAATGTGTATGTAATGTGTATGTGAATTCTTGAGTTAAAAATCTGGGCTACCACTTAAACTTAAATGTTTGTAGTTTAAAAGTAGATACTTCTAGAAAAATAAACCTAAGAATTTAAAGGGGTCTGGGTAGTTCAGTTTGCATCCATCATGGGCAGAACAGTCTTTGAGACACTATCAATAATTAACCAGATAAAGTTGCATTGGAAGAATGGTTCAAGTGATGGAATAACAGTCATGATAAAGATTGCTGGATAAGACCTTGAGGCTTTTGCATACATACATACAAATATACACATACACACAGAGGCACTTATTTGTGCACACACGAATACACAAATAAAAACTGTCAGAATATATAAGAAAGTTAGAAACAATAGAAAATATGTCCTGAGTAAGACTAGAATCAGTTGATAAATTTTATTATTAGAAAGTATTAGAAAGTCCTCAAGTGAACTATCTTCAAAAAAGTTTAAGATTATTGCTTAGTTAGGGACCAGAGGTAGTAAGAAAGTCAAGTATATCATTATTAAAGGGATCAGATCCATGGAGGAATGAATCAGAGTCCACAGCAGGTGCATCTGAAAATGTTCATATCTTGTGTCAAATGTTAGAACATCTTTGAAAATAGTACATAAATAGTCTTGGCAGTCATTGTATGGATAAGATCTTCATAGAAGTTGAGAATTGCTTAATTTCTAGATTTTAATAAACCAACAAACTATGGCAGGGCAATGTGATACAGGCCTGGAATTGTTGCACTCAGAATAAGACAGGATATTATTGAGTGGAATTACATAGTGATACCTTCCCTGGACCAGGTAGTAAAATTTTGTCTCAATAATACAAACCAAATAACAAGAAAGGAATACACAGTTGTAAGTTTGGGCTAATTTTGTCATTATGTTTTGAGAAGTCAAGTTTCCTATTGAAATGCAACTCATATATAATCCTCAATTGTGTTTTAAATGCTGTCTTCATTACAGAACATTCCTAGATACAAAGTAGCTCATGATTCCCATCCAAAATTTGAAAAAGTAAGTAAGCATCCTTCTGCTGGTTTCCAAAGAAATTATAAAGGTTTACAAAACTTAAGCCTGGAGAAATAGAAAACTTTGTCAAATATAGGACTTTGTGGACCTTGCTAAATTAGAATTTATTTTCAAAATAAGTATTTTGTTTTTGTTTGTAATTCCATATTCTATATGATACTACAAAATTCTTTTTAAGTAGAGGGTTTAATTAACAAATTCACAAATTATTCTAACATTCTATTTGCCTAGAATATTCTTTCAAGAAAGTTAGAACTTAGTTAACAGATAATTCCAACTGTTCATGTATCAAATGATAATGTGAATAATGTAGACACAGTTGCCAACAAACGGATTATATTATTTATAAATTTAGAAAAAGAGCAATTTTTTGAGGGTGTGGTATAACATGGTCTGAAGAGAATAATTGTGTGATAACTTGTTTCTTCTATCTATATGTAACACAGGAAGAAATTTCCTTAATTACGTGCCTCTGTATACAATGATAAGAATGCTAGGTTTGGGGTTCGTTTTTATTTCTGTATTTGTTTTACTGGTTTGTCCTAGGGCTTGAACTCTGGTCCTGGACATTGTCTCTGAGCTCAAGATTCGTGCCCTACCACTTAAACCTCAGTGCCACTTGTGTCTGTCTTTTTCTGAGAAGTTTATTGGAGATAAGAATGTCAGCAACATTCCTGCCCTGGTGGGCTTTGAATCGTAATCTTCTGATCTTAGCATCCTGAATATCCATAATAGTTAAAAAATATATAAATAATATTTTCAAGTGTTCTGATCTCAAGAATACCATTGGGGTAAAAATGATGCAGCCCAGTTTATTGGGGTTCTTTCCAAAACAATGAGGACATCACATTAGCAGAGGTGTAGTATTTTTTACAATAAAGAAAAGCTATTCATGATGTGAAATAAGGGAATTTTCAGGTGTACCTTACAAGTTGGAATTTGTTGGGCTAGGATGACTTTATGGCATAAATGTTGGGATTGCTTACTCTTGAATAATTATCACAGATGCTTCATAGTTTTATGCTCTACCAATTGTGGTTATTTTTCTTTTGACTTCTCAATCTGTAACACCTCATTGGAAACTGCATCTATTGAAGAATTACATAACATGCAAACAGGTATTGTTTTGAATTTCTCAGGTATGGAACGGTCAGAATTTGAAAATGAGTAGTTATTAGTCATAGGAATTTTGAAGAACACATATATTCTGTTCTCTTAACAACTTATTTACTTTTAAAAGTTATGGGTTTCCATAGAATTAAACTTTTTTCGGTTTTATGTGTGTAAAAGTACTAAATTTATTCTTTTTTCAAAATATTGGCAAGTATATTGTGACAATATTGTCTAGCTGGATAACATTCGAGTTGATGACCCTCTGATAAAGAAGGAGTAATTAATTCAAATTAGATGCCAAAGAGTAATGATTTTTAAAAGTTACTATATAAATAATAACACTATACAAATACAGTGAAATTTTATTTTATGCAGCTTACTTTTTAAATTTAATTTTATTGTCAAAGTGATGTACAGTGGGGTTACAGTAACTGTAAGGTAGTGAATAAATAACTTTTTAAATTTGTTATCTCCTCCCTCATTTTTCTAACAATTTTTCTCACCTCAATACCCCTCACTAGTTGTAATGTATATTTCCAACATATTGTCTTGTGAGTATTACTAATGCATTGGTTTGCACTTTGTCCTTTGTGTCGCCATTTTCTCGTTCCTCTTCCCTTCCCTAATTAAGATAAATGTATACACAATGCACAGGGTACAAAGTCAAATACAGCAAGGGATAAACCATAGGGGAAAACCCAAAGAATATAGAAATCACTTAATACATTTAAAACAACAACTGCAAATAAAAATCTCTGATTCCATATCTTAGAGTTAATTTTGCTCAGTATCATCTTATATGGTCATATGTATGCATAACAAAGCCACTGGAAAATATTAGTTGCATGGACACTATATTGTGAAAACAACATGGTAACTGTTTTTGATGGTCAAGGTGGAATTAGGATTGGTGAATTCGTGGTTCTGATAAAGGAATTTCAAAAGAGTTTTAAAATTGTGACAGGTAAATTTTAATTTTTAACAACTTAGCTTATGAAGAAAATTTAAAATTGCCTGGGAAAATAGGCTTTCGTGCAAAGAAATCCATGGAGACTTAGTGGAGAGGAAGCAATGTGGGTGAAGATGGCTCATTTTCACACTAAACAAACAAACTTAAGAAACCTTCCTATAAATCCTGTAAGTTTCCGTGAGAATTGTCCTTACCCGGGAAATATACTCTCACTGTGTGAAACAAGGTTGTAGTGGGATTTAAATTCAAAGTTCTTAAAAAAAAAAAGAAATCAAAATTTGTGAATTGGCCTTTACTTAACAAACAGTAATTCTTTGAAAAAGATAATTTGGGTCAAAATATTTAGGGACAAATTGCCCTCCACAATGAAAGAAGGCATTGGGCTTACACATTTCTGTTTATAATACTTTCCATGAGGTCTTTGCATGTGAAGCACTGAAACACAGAAAAAAATCTGATTAGATACTTCACACCAGTGATTTCACATTTCAAAGTGGCTCACAAAAAATAATACCCTTATTATCATGAGATAGTGAAAACGTCTCTTAGTACAAAAGCCTAAAAGTTTGGGGGTCACAAAATAATTGAGCAAATGGAAAAGCTTAGAAAACAGTGTTCTTAGAAGCCCTAGCTAAGTGTATTGGCTTCATCAGTGGAGGGAGATCAAAACTTTTTGATATAGATTGTCTTAATATTTGTGCTACCTAAAGTGATTTTATAGAGCCAATTTGGCTCACTACAATGCAGAACTGATTGAATGGAATATCAAAATAAATTCCACATCCAAATGATGCAACTTAAAAGAGTTTTAAAGGAGAAACCATGAAGGTTTAGCAGTGGGGAAGGCCTTATAGTGCTTCAGCTTCACTAGACTTGAAGCCAAGAAGCTGTGATTAATTGGATATCAGGCAAGAGTTAAGAGGACATAGAAGTAGAACATGCAAGCATTGTCCTTTGTAACAGACACTGTCATCCAAGGCATGGGTGATTTAACTCTATTCTCCCCCATTCATCTTGTTGAGCAAATGCAAGACTAAGAGAAAAATAATCTATTGAAATAATTTTGCAAAAATGACTTCGCTGTTCCTGATATGATATCTAAGGAGAATCTAAAGAGAGAAGATAAAATGGAGTATTCTTCAGTTTCCCCTAAGTATCTTGTTAGCAAAATATAACTTTGAGTTAGAAGTGATTGAACCAAAAAGTGTTGGAGTACTTATTTTTGTTGGCACTTTAGACACAGAAGATTTTCAAGGTAAAAGAAAAAAGAATAGCCATATATTTGTGATCACAGATTCTTGGACTGGTTTTATGGAGACAAAGTTTTACATTAGAGTTTGTCCTGATTAACATAAATGTTAGGTTTTCATGGCAACAAGTGCAAGGGGGAAGTTTATTGGACTCGCTTGAATAAGTAAGCAGCATGATAGAAAAAAATGGGGGCTGGGAAGGTGGCTCTGTGGTAGAGCGCTTGCCTTGCATGCCTGAAGCCCTGGGTTCGATTCCTCAGCACCACATAAGCAAAAAGAAAAAAGCTGGAAGTGGCGATGTGTCTCAAGTGGTAGAGTGCTAGCCTTGAGCTGAAGATCTTAGGGATAGCACCCAGGCCCAGAGCTTAGGCTCCACAACCGGACCCCCCCCCCAAAAAAAAGATGTAAAATAAATACACAATGAATAATATAGTAGGTTTAGGAAGGTTGCTCAATAGTTTAGTGCTTACTTTGCATGCATGAGGGCCTGGGTTCAATTCCTCAGCACCACATAAGCAGAAAAAAAAAGCCAAAAGTGGCACTGTGGCTCCAGTGGTGGATTGCTATTCTTGAACTGAATAGCTGAGGGACAGTGCCTAAGCCCAGACTTCAGGCCCCATGACCAACAAAAACAAACAAATAAATGGGTCCTGGAAGGTGGCTCAGTGGTAGAGCGCTTGCCTTGCATTCATGAGGCCCTGGGTTCGATTCCTCAGCACCACATAAGTAAAAAGAAAAAAGACGGAAGTAGTGCTGTGGCTCAAGTGGTAGAGTGCTTGCCTTGAGGTGAAGAGCTCAGGGACAGCGTTCAGGCTGAGTTTAATCCCCACCACCGACAAAAAAGTAAAGAAAAGAAAAGAAAAAAATTGAAAATAATATTTAGTGAATTACTTTGACCAATTACTTTGTCAGTACAAAGAAGGAAATATATAATTCAAAATCATTGACTTAAAAGTATGAAGAGAGAGTAGTGAAGAGAGATGAAAGAAAACATACAGAATTGTTTTCTCTCCAGTGTAGTAACGGGTCCTTGGTCTTGTTTATTTCATTCTATCTTCACAAGCTATCAAGTATGTCTCAGTACTGGAGTGTCCACTTCAGACAAAGAGAACTCGCAGAAGAAAGATAGTATTTGCAGCAGATGTAGGTGATTTATAACTTTAGACAATCTATTTAAATCTGTTCAAAATTCTCACCTACCGTAAACTTCCCTCTTTGAATATCTTTGTTTGCTTTTCCCAAAACTGCCTTCCATTAACAGCTTAAATTTTTGAGAGGACATGCTCATACTCTCTAAAGATTGCTGTTTGGTTGTGATTTTTGTGTGTTCTTTAACTGAATTTCAAAAGGTTGTGCAAGTGTGTTACAATTAAATATGTCCATTTAATTGTCCAATGCCCCTGGATCAGATTCACTCCTTCTATCCTTGTCAATCAACCCCTTCTCCAAGATTTATTTCAGATTTACCACTTCCTTTATCATATGTGTACATTGACTATTCTAGCTGTACTTGTCCCTTGTTCCATTTTTCATTCATTCTATGTCTTTACTATTATTCCTCTCTGCTTTCAACTTCCTGATAATCGTTCTGTTAAACTGTCTGTTAATATTTTGAAAGGTTTGTTTTCATTCTTTGGAGATTCAATCCTGTATATACTTGAACTTATGTCAACTTACATTTCCATAATTTGTTCATCTGCAATAATAATGTGCAAGACTGGAGATGTGAAGCCCCTAGACTTGATTTTATTCTCATTCATTTGAAAGATTAATCTTTAGTCAACAAGAAAGTTTAAAAATGGCTTAGAATGTATTCCTAACTATCAGTTTTTATAAATGTCTATGTACAATGGTGTGTGATTATTTTACTTTCTATGGGATAATATTTTCTACTACCTATAAGTTTTGGAAAAAGAAGAAAATTAAAATTTACTACTATAGAGGAATGTGATAGAAATAGAAGACAGATTTTATGTTTGTCACATCTCTGATGAGTATCTATATTCAAGACTTACTATGTTAGACTTATAGGGAAAACATAAAACAACGTATGATAAGGCAACTCTTTGTGGCTTTTTAAAATGTACCTTATTAAGTGATGAAATTTACTTTATTAGTTTATGTTTGCGTTTGAAATTTGGGAGGTTGATCTATTTAACATATTTCTGGAAGGCACCTACTGAACAACACAAATGGTGGGTGGTATTATTTCTACACTTTAATGAGTGGTTGAAACAATGGCATTAGTGTTGGGTAAATAAATCAACTCTATTGTAACTTGCTCCCTACACTTGAAAAGCTTATAATGTCACTGAGTATCATCTATTTGTCAAATGTTATTTTGGCGATTGTGATATTTAAAAGTTTATTTGAAAAAAAATACACTTTTAGGAGATTAAATGTTTTGAGAATGACAACATTTTATACCACAGAACCAAGTTTTACTGGAGTACCAAAGTTTTGAAGCACTAAGGATCTTCACAGTTAATGTTTTTCTGGATTACATTTGACCTCTAAGTCAAGTTTTCCGGGCCTGGTTAGACCAATTACAGATCTATTTTTCCAGGTAATATTTTCTGGGCCCACTAATGCTGGACTGAAATCTTTCATTAATCATTAGGGGAGGGGTATTAAAAATAATTTTGCGACACTTTGTGATGTTGTTCTCTGATATGGTCTGGTGATCTGTAAATTGAAAATTTGAATTACAGTACTTTCTCTCAGATTTTATGATCTCATCCTTCATTTTAAGTTCCCTTGCATTTCACAATTGCTTACTGCTAATTCCTTCTTCTCAAAGAATTGAGGCCCTAAAATATTATAGGAAATGAGAAATTAAGATGGGTCTTCAATTACATTCTGTTGGCATGTTGTATGGGCCTAGGTGAGAAGTCTTGCACCTGTTATCTGATGATGCAGGTAACTGGGACCTGGGATCCTAGGACCCATGGGTCCTGCAGAAGAATAATATCTTTTAGAGATCATATCAGCAAAATTTGGGTATAATCAGTAGGAATGCTTCAGAAATATGGAGAAAAACATTTTGGGACCAGCGAGTTAAAACCATGAACAGGGCAGCAGACTAAAATCCCTTATAGATTAGAGGAAAACAACATTTTCTTACCATGTGAATTCAGAAGACCAAGAACACTTAGAAGGTATCACAAGATTATACTCAAGACATTACATCGATACTTTTTATATTCCGATATATATTCTAAACCTAATTTTTTTTTTATTTTATTTATTTTTTTTGGGGGGGTGTTCCGGTCGTGGGGCCTGAACTCTGGGCCTGGGTGCTGTCCCTCAGCTCTTCAGCTCAAGGCTAGCGGTCAAACCACTTGAGCCACAGCGCCACTTCTGGCTTTTTTCTTTTTGCTTATGTGGTGATGAGGAATCGAATCCAGGGCCTCAGTTATGCAAGGCAAGCGCTCTACCACTGAGCCACCTTCCCAGCCCTAAACCTAATTATTTATATTCCAATTCTATTCATTGGAATAAATAATTATCAATTTATTTATCAAATTATCAATTAATTCTAGTAAGTTTCACTGTGTGAAATATAAAATCAGCAAATATAAAATAAAATATATATCTATGTATAATATAATAAAAAAACAGCACATGTTTTACATTGTTCTGTGGTGGTTAGGGTATTAAAGACAACTTTGTTTTAAAGTAATATTGCATTATCTCTACCACAGTATTTCATAGAGCTAGACCTAAAGTTTTACCATTTGTGGATTTACAGTCTGGAGACAAGAGGAAACACTGTGATTAAAGCATTACTAATTTAAGGCCTAATATCGAGGAGAAACACATGGACTTCTCCTGGAGCTATGGAAATATTTGTTGATAGAAAGACAGTAGTGTAAGTTCCTTCCTGGTTGGAAGGTAGACAGACCATGACATTAGGTAATCATGCATGTGAACAATTTTTCACCTTCTTGGCTTTAGCTACTTTTGAAATGGTAGGTATCATAAACAATTATATTTTGATAAAATACCTTCTGGTCTGAACAGTTCTGTCTGAACTGTTCATCTCTCTATGATCCCTTGTAACTAAGATTAGTTTTCTTCCAGTAAGACAAAGTATGATTTCAGGGTAAGATATTCTGCTTGGTCTGTTCCTACATGGAAGAAGGTTAAAGGGTCAGGTAGACATTTGTGCCAGTAAGACCTCATTTGAGAAATTTTAAGCTGGAGATGTTTAGAAGTAGCTCTTAAGCAAGGTTTACTTTGGATCCATTAGCACAACAAAGCTAACTCAGCTGGACAAATAAGTACTTGAAAAAGCCATCACTTTTGGACCTAGCTATAAATGCTTCAAAGTATGATCAAATCTAAAATGAAAAAGACTTAAAATAGTCAGTGACAAAAAAATTGCAAATGTGAGCAACCGACGAAACAATATAATTTTTCCACTATATACACAATTTTAGGAAAAAACGATCAATAGTATGGTTAGGAACAATAAGGTTTCCTTGTTACAAATAGGCACGCAAAGATATAAGCCTATATGAAGATTGCATCATTAACTACTTAAATTTAGAGGATACTACATGCTTCAGCAGCACGTCTACACAAATTAAAACAATACAGAGATTAACATGGCACTTGCACAAGGATGAAATGAAAATTTGTATAGTATTCCATATTTTTCATTCTTCAGATGCAAGAAATGAAAAGCAGTTGTTAAAAAGTTGATTACATAATTACAAGAGTAACAATACATGTAAGTCCTAGAATTAAAGGTTAGTTTCATATCAGTGTATTAAATCTTCACCTCAGAAATGCCTTTACATAGCATAACCTTTACAAAACTTTTGAAATTAGTTAAATTCTCATTT
The DNA here is from genome assembly GCF_019054845.1 of Dipodomys spectabilis. Lineage (NCBI taxonomy): Eukaryota > Metazoa > Chordata > Mammalia > Rodentia > Heteromyidae > Dipodomys > Dipodomys spectabilis. Next base: position 691,230 of record NW_024871063.1, read on the forward strand.
TATCCCAAAGAAATATACTAGTATAAGGACGTAGAAAAAAAAAAGGAATCTTTAACTTTATATATGGAATGCAATCTTACAGGACACATTTATTAATGAACCTATGTATTACAAAACAATGTAGAATTCAAATTATATCTAGGAGAGAATGAAATAGATTATGGATATTATGCAAACACAGAATATAGAATATTTTAAAATATCCTTTTTCAGACAAGCACAAGAAATATCTTTAGTTTTTGTACTACTCATTTCAACAGATAAATTCAAATTATTTCTGATTTTAAAAAATCACAAACTGCAGAAATCATTATACATGTATACAAAAACAAACTCTTGAATATACTTTAACATCAAAATCAGACAATTCACTTGGAAGAATTTCCCAGAATTTTTACAGGAAGATATTGCTGTTATTTGGATTGTGAAAATATTTTCTATGGACACAAAGAATGGACTGGCACTTTCATGCAATTGTTTCGAACATATTTATAAGATGATTTCTTTGTTGCTTTGTATGTCCCTCCCCCATGGCATAACCCCTGCTTTCACTGCATTTGATGTTGGTATAATTTGGGGCTGGGAAGGGAAAAAAAAACAAACCTTTAAATAGGGATACAGGTGGACCCATTGCAACGAGATGTACAAATAGTTATGTCAAAAAATGAACTTTACAAATTTGGTTGGGGTGGGAGGACAGGGAGAGGGGGGAGATGTGAAAGGATGGGAAGCAGAAACAAAGGAAGAGACAACAATGCTTGATAAGAAATGTTTTCATTTTCTTGCTCATGCAATTGTAACCCCTCTGTATGGCATTTTCACAATGAAAAACAAACAAACAAACAAAAGAATGGACTGGCATTTTGAAGTTTAAGAAACTTAATTGATACCTTAACTATAGTAAATAATGCTGCAATACATATATTTGTTCTGGTAGCTTTCGTATGGTCATGTTTGATGCCCCTCAGTAGATGAATGGATCAAGGAAATGTGGTATATATACACAATGGAATTCTATGCCTCCACCAGAAAGAATGACATTGCCCCATTTATTAGGAAATGGAAAGACTTTGAAACAATTATATTAAGTGAACTAAGCCAGGCCCAAGGAAACCTAGGTCCCATGGTTTCCCTTATTTGTAATAACTAGTCTATGTCTGACAAAAGCAGAAACGGTCAGATAAGTTGATGTTAGGTGAAATGAACCCCAAGATAAAGATTCAAATCTTTTTTTTTCCTTGCGATTGTTTCTATTATATTTTTAAGATGATTTCTTTGTTGTTTTGTATTTCCCTCCCACGGTATAACCCCTGTTTTCACTGTATTTGATGTTGGTATGATTTGTGGTGGAGAAGGAAAAAAAACAAACCGTTTAAATAGAGATACAGGTGGATCCATTGCAACAATGAGATGTACAAGACGTCATGTCGAAAAACGAACTTTACACCTTTGGCTTGGGGGTGGTAGTGGGAGGGCAGGAGGAGAGTGTGAGGGGGAGATGGGAAGGGATGGGAATGGAAAACAAAGGAGGAGGCAACAATGCTTCATAAGAAATATACTCATTACCTTGTCCATGTAATTGTAACTCTCCTGTATGGTATTTTCTTAATAAAAAAAAAACTCCAAAAAAAAAAAAAAGAGAAAAAGAAAAACAAAGAGGGAAAAAAAGAAATTTAACCGAACCATTAAACTTAAGAGAACAATATGTACAGCCTTCCACAACTTCAAAGAGGTAGTGATACATACTTATCCTTTTGGAAATATCAAATGCAGTTTCTTCCAAGTTGTTCTTCAGACCTGGTTTGATAAAATGGTGCAACAGAAGGAGATCCAACATATCTTTCCAATCTCTATTCCCAGCAGCAAGGTGCAAGGTGTTCAAAAGGCCTTTAGTTTTGGCATTGGTATCTGCATCATGATGAAGAAAATGGCCACACTAGTATTATTCCATGTATAATCACTGTGCAACGGTGTCCACCCATCTACAGTTATTGCATGAATATCTGCTGCTTGAGCCACCAACTCACAGACGATGTCTAAGTGTCCACTGTAGGCTTCCCGATGAAGGGATATATACTCATCCTCGTCCCTAATATTCACATGAGTGGCCTTTTTGGAAAGTAGTCACTGCACTGTAGTAAGCCAATTATTTTCAGCAGCCCAACGAAGAAATTTGCTTGGATCCTACTCCATTTTTTTCTTGCAATTTATACCATTCATCATTTTTTCATTTTTTTCTTCATCTTAATCAGAATTGCCTAAGCACAAACTTTCAGTGACAGTGGAAATGAGGTGTCCATGTATTTCGCCAATAGTTCACGTTGGTTGAACTGGTCAGAAAAATCCGGTGAATTTTCTACATCTGTTTTTTTCACCATGATTTATTTTCTCGTTTTCCATTTTCATTATTTTAAATTATTCTAACTGGAAAGTAGAGTATTGATGGAGAGCAGATGAAAGATGTTCCTCCGTATTCAAAGGTACCAAATGAAAAGGAGAACCAGTAGTGTCTTCGTGTGCAGCTTCTTTTAGGAATGAGAAAATATGAAATAATGTTTTCTATATAAAATATTTGGGAAATGACAGAGCAGAAAGTGAAATGATGCAACCAAAATATAAAAGCAAAATTAGGATAATTATGGAGCAGTTTTATTATCTATGAGAACCATGAAAGAGAGGAAGAGAGAGACTGCAATGTGCAATGACCTAGCTAGCCACAAAATCCATGCCTCTGATTAATTTATAGAGCAAATAGAATTTTATTTTTTAAAAAAGATGGAAATAGAATTATGTATTTACTTGAAATTAGTAAATACATTTTAGTAGTCTACATAAAGAGACGTAGCTCTGACCAAATTACAGACAAGAATGTAAATCTTTGATAATTCTAGGAGCAGATCTGACTGAAAACGGTTAAATCACACTTTTTCTGTACAATAAAGAAATAGGTCCAGGCTAGGAAAGCAGCTAAAGAAGGCAGGCCGATTATATCTATGACAAAACTTTGTGGAAAATGGCATTGAGGATTACTTACTGGTGATTTACTTGCACTGTAAGCACGATTCTGAACTATTGCTTGCTGATTCTGAACTAGTGTGTTGATCATTATATTCTCCAAGAAGAAAAAGTGAGATTTAATTGATAGCAAAGGATTACTAATACATTTTGACTTCTCATTAAGCACCTTCAGTCATAAAAATCACATGAAGAGAATAGATAGGACTACTTTTTTAGATGAAAACTAGTGTTTTTTTTAAAAAAACAAGGAATTTAAGTAGCCATGTAAAGGACTGCTATTTTACTTCTGCATTATACTTTTTTTCTAATATTGGGTAACAATAAATAATTGACCTATTAGAAAACTCTTAAAGCTCATATGTTCAATAGTGTATTCTCTTGTACTATATCATAGTATTTTTCTGTATGGTCTTAAGAAATTTAAATTACTAACTTGAATTTCTGACAGGACAATATCATCACTGTACATCTTGGTTCCATACTCAGTTTTAAATTTCTATGTAAGTATGTGCATTAGATGAATATAGAGGAAAAAGTAGAAGCCACACTGGTGGCTCATGTCATTAATCCTAGGTAATTAGAAAAATGAAATCTGAGGATTGTGGTTTGAAACCAGACCAAGTCAAAAAATTCCCATTAAATTCTGATTTGAAAGTAGCCAGCAAAAACTAGAAATGCAGCTGTGGCAAAAGCAGTCAAATGCTAGGCTTGAGAACACTAAAAAAAACTAAATTCTGAGACAGAGCCAGGCCCTCAAGCCCCTATTACCACCAAAGAAATGAATGCATTACTTATTTATTTAATTAATTAAAAATAAATTAAGTGGTCACATGGGGAAGGCAGGTAAAATGAAACACCCTTTGTGACTGAATTGTGTATCATTTTTTAATAAGGCAAATTATCATTTGTACTAATCACGAATATTTTATTTGAACTTTTTTGTACAATAAACCCTTAATTTAGCATGCATGTATATGTATGTACATGTGCGCATGTGTGTATGTGTATATGTGTGTGTGTGCTTTTGCAATGTTGCTTGCCAATGTGGACAGGGTGAGGCTGAAAAGAGCTAACTGTGTTGCAATATTTTTATTTATCAGTGTTCTGTCATGTCTTTTCAGTGGAATCACCCTTTTGTATATTTTACTTGTCAAATAATAACATCATCATAATTAATGCATTTACTCAAGTTAGATAAAAGGGACTGCTTTCAGCTCTTATTACATGTTAGGTGAGAAGATACAGACATAATTAGGTAGTAAGTTATTGCTGTAAGATGACTGTCAGTACAAAATATGTATTTGACCTCTTAAATTGGATATACTTTTAAAATATTCTCATGGAGTGAGTTTGACCGACCTGACCAAACAGGTATTACTCTCTGGTTATTCCCATGAAACACAAGGTGGATTAATTCTGTATTTCTGTGAAAATATATTTCTTTGTAAGATCATATCTATTCTGACTAAGAGATAAAACCATATTTATTACGTTTGCATATCCCACCATATTGACTGAAAAACTTTATTGTGGATATGCTTCTTAGATATTACTTTCCAAAACAAACAAACAAACAAAAAACATGTGTCATTTCCAGATAGTGGATGTATTTGAAGTTGTTTTGTACATGTAAACGTATTTTCACTAAAGGCTCTTTTATGGGAGTAACTATGGCAACTTTAACAAATACGATTTTTTGAATATCTTTTCCAATATAAATAACATCCCAGAGGAAGACTTGAAATTTCTGAAAAGACTTTGAATATTTTATTATTATTTCAGTTCATTGACTATAGATCTAAAGACATTTCTGAAATAAATATTGTTAAGATCTGAAAGTGTAAGTGGGTATATAGGCTTTCTTATGCATCATTTAATGAAAACCCAGTTTTTATGAAAGTAAATGAAATAGGATTAAAGAATGTAAGTGAATTTGGTAAGCTAATTATTAGTATAACTTTGTTTTATATTAACACAGTCCTTTTAATGTAGATGATGCAGTTAAATTGTTTCCTTTGTTTCTCTGTACTTGTTATTTTTAGAATCTTTGTAATTATAGGGGTGAATTTGTAGTATAAATGAAGTTCTTTAAAAAAGATTAGGATTAATCTTGTGTTTTGTGTCCTACTTCCAAGAAAATGAGTTATTTTCAAGTGTTAATAGTTTATAATTGAATCATAAGAAATTTTGAGAAAATGCAGTAGTATTGATGTCTTTTTAAACCAATTGTATTTACAAGTTGTAGAGTCTTTAATTCATGCTTAGGTCTTGGTGTCTATGATTTTTAACCTGTCCTTCCTAATATTAATGATAGATCACACTGCATTTTTGGTATATGAAAAGTAAAATATTTAGCTGGGGTCAAAGGTGATTTTTCTTTAAGTCTTATTTTAATAGCATTTTAAAGTAGCACATTTCTCTCAAAATGTTGGGTATAAATACAAATCAAAATACTTCTCATGGTAAACAACTTAGGTGAACTACGATGTGGAAATGATTGGTCCATAAGACCTGCAGTCTGTTTCCATGAGGAATTGGGGAGGTCATTCTTTCCATAACACTGTGTTAAACAGAGATGGGGTACCCAGGCAGCGCAGTGTTGAGTGAAAGGATAGAATATGATTTCTACTATTTTGAGCTAGAAATCAAGAACGTTATAGTTTAGCAGTTCCTTTCATCAGGGAAGTATAAATTGATTATGAACTTGGAGTTTTCATATTACAGTTACCTATTTTCTAACAAAGATAAAGTGAAATATTATTAGAGTGTACACAATAATTCTGGGAAATTTTCCTAGAATTAGTCTACTAAGTGCTGGTATTTTAGTCATAAAATAGAATGAAGTTATTTGATACAGTGGGAGATGAGAATCAGGCTAAAACTTACCATGTGTGCAATGTTGTACTAGTAATTCCAACTCTGAAGACTTCCATATCATCATCTGAGACGTAAAAATGGAATTAGTTCCACTTTATGGGATTATTGTGATGTTGAAATTAGATAGCATAGGTAAATTACTTGGAAAAACAATCAATCAGCATTTGATACATTCTACCTGTTATTTTATCATGTGATGAAATCTAACGTTTTTTATTGTGATTTTAATATTTTGTATCTTTATGATGTGCAATGTGATGTATTGATATTCATTGCATTGGTCACTTTTCTGTCATCATAAGGAAAATACATGCAAAGAAAATTTCTGAGGAGGAAACTATTATATTGACTCATGGTTGAAGAGAAGGCAGTTTAAGATCAGTTGTCTCCATTGTTTTAATTATATTTTTATTATCTTAAATAGTTGTACAAAGGAAATTCCATTCAACAAATCAGTTTATAAATACAGTGGATCTTTACATAACTTTCCCACACCCTTCCAAACCTCACCCTACTTTCAATTTTATAAATTTCAATTTTATAAGAAATTACACCTTTTATGGACCTGTTGCAACAATAAGAAGTACAAGTTGTCATGTCCAAAACGAGCTTTACAACGTCGGTGTGGGGGGGGGGGGAGGGGGGAAAGGAGAAGGATTGGGATTGGGGGGAGGGGGGAGGCTGGGAAGGGAGGTGAAGGGTAAACAAAGGAGGAGGCTGCAATGCTTGGTAAGAAATGTACGCATTATCCTGCCCATGTAATTGTAACCACTCTGTACAGTATGTTCACAAATAAAATTAAATTAAATTTAAAAAAAAAAGAAATTACACCTTTTAAATACTCCTCTGAAAATAGCATGCTTTGTTTAATACTGTTGTGTAAACTTGCATTAAGTTCTAGCTTCCAAATATGCGACAGAACATGGGTTATTTGTGTGTCTGGCTCTGACTTAGTTTATTTAACATATTATGAGATCTATCCATTTCTTTGCAAATAATGTAATGATCTTCATAATGGATGGGTGAAATCCACTTGTGTATATGTGCCACACTTTCTCCAACCATCCCTCCACAAAAGGGTATCGGGCTGTTTCCATAACTTGGCTATGGTGTATAATGTATCAGTGAAAATGGTTGTGAAATTGATTTTATGGTAACCTTTTGGAAGAATTCATCACTATCTTTCTGGGAGCAATCTTCTAGTCAATTTTCCAGAATAAGCACATTCCTCCCTTCATCTCCATCACTTCAAGTCCTCAAAAACACACTACCCCCTGCAGGTGTCAATAAGCTAAAACCACACTGTGCCGATATTGTTTCAATACATTTTTTTTCATAATTGTATACATAATTTATTGTACTTTCCTAAGGTGGGAATGAGGAGCATGACAATAGAGTAAAAGTAAGAAAAACGCAATTTAATTAGCTATTATCATATTTAAAATCATTTTCAGCTCTAACTCATAACCTCACTTACTATTATTTTAATATTTATTTGATTACTTCAACTATTCCCTAAATTATAACAGGTGAGTTAAATACAAAAGCAAAAAGTGTGGTGTGATTTTGACATTCATGTGTGAGGATGCACAATATGGGCAAATAAAGGGATTGGAATTAATAGTCATTATACATTTTGTTAAAGATGGTTTTCCCAAACTGATTCTCTCAATTCATATTCCATTCAACAACAAAAAACATGTGACAATTTCCTTTGTTTTGCTCCTCATTATTAACTTTTGTTTGCATTTTATTTTACAACAAAAGATGATTTTTCATAAATCTACTGTAGATACAAAAGTATGCTAAAATAGTTCTATCTGTATGCATTGATATATACATATATATATAATACACAGGTTATAATGATAATTTATAACTTCTGTAACAGTACAATTTACTAAATTATTTAAAAATTATTGATGTTTTATGCCTGGTATCCTGGTTACTTGGGAGGCTGAGGTCTGACGATCATGTTTTGAAGCCATCCTAGGCAAGAAAATCCATGAACCTCCTATCTCCAAACAACCAACAGAAAATCAGAATTGGAACTGTGGCTCAAAGTAATAAAGAACTACAACCTACCCCCAAAAATCTAATTTACACCTTTATAAGTAAAATATTTCCATCGCCCAAACGCACATCCATGCTCATTTGCAAGGTAACTCTGTTATGTCTGGAGTACCACACAATAGTATCACTTATGTAGAAAGCATTGTAACATGGGTTCACTCTATCTCTCTCATGGATTTTTTTTCTCCAACCAAATATTCAAATCTTACAATTATTCCAATTACTTGAAGTCATAGATTTTTTTCTTTAATACCCATAATATTAGAGTTTGAATTGTATGTCTTGTGTCTCCTAAATGGAGTTCTTACCAATTTGTCATGCCCCAGCCCTAAATTATCCTGATTATATTTCAGATAGAATCTGGCTTCTTACTTGGCCTCAGTCCACTTAATGTTATTCTTCCTGAAATTTAGAATAACACACACATGACATATGTACAGTTCTTTCAGTCCAGTCTGGGCTTTAACCACTATACTCACAACAGTAGATTCCCATGTAGTCAGGATTTTCATAAACTTGTCATAGGTTATTTTTTTAAATATTTGCATTTCCTGCAGATTCTTGAGTACTGAATTAATTTGTGATTTCTAGTGTTCTTTTGTTTCATTTGAATGTTAAATTGTTATTTTTCTTCCTGATTCTTTGCTTGTTCATCTATGCAAGTCTTCTTTTTATTGATGATGGCTTTTACTTTCGAATATACATATTTCTTATATATTTTGTCAAATATTTTCAGTCCTAAGTAGATTTTTTTATGTTATTGCAGCCAAATTTTTATTCCATATTTGCCAAAAGCACAATGAAGATGTATACAGATTTGAACTCACTGTTGGAAGAGTGAAACACATACCACTATAATTATTGTGGCATTTGTCCCAATTGACAGAATTGCTTTCTAGGACATCTGATTTGCTATGTCCTAGAACTTTTGTAGCCAACTAATCACCCCATGCAGGCATGACCTGGCTTCCTTGCCGCTCCCTGTGCATTTAACAATTCCCTTTATATGCAGTAGGCTCTCTTGTACACCCCGCTGTCACTCTGTTTCCCCCACACAAACAGAACACGTATGCACAATGCTTCAGATTTTAGGTTTAAAAAGAAACATATTTAGGATTCATGAATTCAAGAATATATCAAAACATTGACATTTTAATAAAGTTAGAAAAATAAATAGAATGAAAATTTTAACATAATGAGAACAAAAAGAAATATAAAGATTTTCCCAGGAAGTAGGAAAGGAATCTCTAAATCTAGATTGGCCTCTAAGTGGCCTCCAGGCAGAAATTCTGCCTCAAAGTCCTCAAGGGGATCTAATTCCTCATTAAAGACAGGTTTTTTTCCTGAGTCCAGGGAAGGACAGATTCTAATTTCTCAATTGGAAATTGTATCCCTCATAGGAGGACAGATTGGTCCGGGTATTCGTGAGGAAAGATTCCCTTTCCTCAACTGATTCTAGATTTTGGACCTCTCTTATTGGTTTTCCTGAACATAGACAGGGATCATTTTCCATTAGCACACATTCACCCTGCAGATCAAGATGTGTCTTTTTGACTGGTTTGGAGCTGATCTAGCTGGATTGTGAGCATCATTGGAAGACATTCTGGAACACCTTCTTCCTTGGTGCTACGTGCAGGTACACCTGCATCACATGTGGGGTTCAGAAACAGTGGGATGTCCACAGGATTCAAAACCTGCTTGAGCCTTTCTACAAATTGAATAAAACTCTCTGTTCACATGCTTTCTGGAGATAAGTGATTGCTTCTGATCTCCATCAGACACCATAGACGACATCACTGATGAGTTCTTTCTCTGCAGTTCTGGAGGAGCTGCACTACAGTGATTCAAACCTGAGAATGGAAATAGGTACAAGAATCTTAACATTCTAGAAGTTAAGGTCTGAATAAACTTTCATGAGGATCTAGTAGGGGAAGCTCTAGAACTTGAGTTTGGCTGAACACTGATTATAAAAAGGTAGAGTGTTTCTAATGAGTGGCTACTTCCAAGTTCTTTCAAAAGGAGAACAGATATTACATGGTAAAGAATATCCATAAAAGGATATTTTGCCAAGCTGGGGAGTACTAAGGACTCTTGGCCAATCAGGCCCATCCCTAGAGACTCAGGTTCCATCTCTACTCACCAGTTCTGAGGCATTTAAGCAAGGACTTCTTCCTCTTTTTCTTGGTCTCATGGATCATGCATTTCTTCAGCTACTACAGAAGAATATGTAAGCTGAAGAGCAAGTATGAAGAAGGCATGTTGAACTTGACATACTGTGTAAGTTCTTTCAGACTGTCATAATTCTCGTGCTCATACTAATAATCAGGGTAGAAGTCCACCCACATAGGGAAGATGGAGCAAATGATGCTGTGGGCAGATTGGTAATAAGGAAAATGTAAGCCCGCCCTCTCCATCCTGAGCCTTGTACTAAAGCATTTTTCTCATGGGACTTGCATGTTGGGAAATGGGAAGAGACTCCCGCAAGCAGGATGCTCCTCACAACCCACTTCTAGGAATTTCTCAAAGAAAATCCTCTAAAATTCTCCCTGTGATAGGAGGAGAACGTTGTTTCCCCATTGGATCTGACTTGCTATGCACAGCCCTCCTTGTAATCCACAAAACCACATTCCTAACTGTGTAATCTGCTCTCCACTGAAAGGCCAAGCTTCAACCCCCTGGTGAAAATCACAACTGGTGTGCAAAGAAGAAATTTGACTTTGATTCAGAAACCTCAAAGATACCCAGTTTGAACTTCTTTTTGTGCCAACGTCCACATACATCTTCATCTTGTTCATCTTCCCAGTTACGGTAGAAGGATCTTTACCAATGGGATGAGAGAAGGAAGTTAACTCTATGTTCTCCTTTTCTGAATTAACAGGACACACATGGGACTGGCTAAGACCCACATGGTAATGTAAACATGACAGACAAAAAGTGGAGGTATGTCTATTCCATTTCAAGGAAATTCTGTGAGGATGCTTATAAGCATCTGTACAAATAAATGCACAATGCCTTGTACCTCTAATCCTACTAATCAGGAGGATGAGATCTGAGGATCACAGTTTGAACCCAGTCTACTTTGTAAAATTCAATTAACTAGCTAAAGGCCAGAACTGGACCTGGGGCTCAAATGGTAGAGTGCTACGAATGGGACAGCACTCAGGCCCCAAATTCAAGTTCAAGTTGCATTCTTTCTACTGTCTATATTCCTTTAAAGGCCTCTATGATAGTGATTTCCTAGGTGAGGGTGGATGTTGGGTACCACTGGCTATTTCTTCTAATCCTATTCTCTCAGCAAGCAAACTGCTAAGGCTCCACTAGTTTCTAAGGAAAATGAAATTTTCTGGCAGGTCAGTCCTAAGGAATTAGCTGGGGAGTGCATTTCTTTGTCTCAAGCCATGCTCTTGTGATCAAACCCCAGTGAAACAGTATCAGAGAGATACCAAGTATTCCAAGAATCAGCCAGGGAGTCTCATAGCTCTGAGTTTGAAAGAGGAACACTCACTTTTTAACCAGAACATCCAGCAACTCTTCCATTGTTCCTCACTCTCTATAGTGGTGGAGGAAATTTCCAACATAGAAGAGATCACCTTTCAGGTATTCAGGGACCAGGTCCATTACCAGCATTTCCAATAAGCCTGAGTCCAGGCTCCGTATATTATAAGGCACTTTCAGGGTTCTGGCTGACTCATTGTAACACTGAGGTGGTAAAAAGAATGGATCTTTGAAACATAGAAATGGGAGTTCACTTCAAATTGAGTAATAGAGTGGATTGAAAAGTACACAGTACATATTTTCTCCATATACACACATAAAAGCACACAGAAGAAGGTTCTACTGTGGGCAATGACAAGATTAAATAGGTTTCCTGTCATAGTTTTACCTTGCTGAGTTGCCTTGTGATCCCCTTGGTTTCTTCATATAAAAAGGCCTGAAACATTGGATTTGTGGTTTGATGCTGATCCAATGTCTGCAGCATCAAGTGAGGCACTCAAACCTCTCATGTCTGAGTCCTGAGTCACTTGAACTTTGAAAACAACACAGGAACATCTTTCTTGTTCCTAGGCCACAGGCCAAGTGAGCTAGCTTGAGCTATCAGTTACAGTTGCCTGGCTCTCAGAGTTCCATATTCTCCATTGTGAAGGAGAAAGTGTCATCTCTCAGAGCCCAATGATGTAATGGCTTGCTCACATAAGACCATTTTCTTGATGTTATATATAGTATATTATATAATAAATAAGATTGAATATGATTTTTCAAACTACAAAGGCATTTAAATTTTTAGTCTTGACTATTTCACAAAACAGTGTAAAATATTATTGGAGAAAGTAGTGATCTAATTTATCATTATATAAATGTATATTTGTGCATTTCTAGATCTAACACTGATTATAAATAGATGAACAAACATATGCATATATTTTTATATATCTATGAAGTGAATATAATGGAATTGACTACACTATGTATAAAAAAGCATCTATAATTTGAGTCTATGAGACCCAGGCCTGTGATCTTAGTGATGTGGAAAGCTTGGTTCTGAGTTTTAATCTCTTACCCCATGGCCTTAGATTTTCAGAGGAGGCCTGGGCCCTCCAGTGTAGCAAAGAGACACATATGCAGTGGATCACACACCCTGACCCCAGAGGAAAGTCAGTAGAAATCAGGACAAGCCTCTTATCTTGTGACAGTCTACTTAGTTACTGTACCAAGATGGCCATCTGTAGAACATCAGATGGAAACTTGGCATTCCCTCCAAAAGGATCTAACCGAATTAACCGAATTAAACATTATTTCCCTTCCCAAGCTGCAAACACATAGAAATATGGCAAGGGCTCAAGAGAGATGGACAAAGACTTACAAATACATAAAATTATATACACTGTTTCAGTAATTCAATGACAAGTCTTCAAAGCATGTCTTGAATTCTTCTATTGTTTCTAAAGGAAATGGAAAGCAAATACGTGTGTATCAGGAACTGGGTGACAGTTTGGTTGCTGAATTGTTGAATGCACTCCTATGCAAAAGAGACACATATATTGGGGAAATTGTGTGGGGATGGGTGTCCTCACACAGCCACCCAAAACAATGGCCATAACTTCTATGATGTCACACCACCTTTGCCATAGCAGCAAATAGGTGTTAGGCACTGGTTTTGCACTGAAGTGGACTCAAAAACACCAAGAGGCACAAAGAATGAGAGGAATGACTACTAGCCACCAGACTTCAGCTTGAAGAGCTGTCCTGACCAGGACCTAGGATAAATTGTGCTTGAGAAGGCTGATCTCCATGTAAGGTTTCTGAGCACCAAGGACTAGACACTATTACAGGTGTTGGAGAAACAGAAATGAATGCGGTTCTCTCCTCACCAATTTCATGCTGAAAAGAAAACCAGAAATCATAATGATAATTTCTATAAATCAGAGACATGACATTGGTGGTTTTGTAGCAACAACTTTACAATGGGGATTGGAAGAGATTGCCCTGAAGAGGAGATAGTTGTTATGAGAGCCATCATCCAGGCAATTATGTAGGAGCAGGTACTCCAGGCAGTAAGAACAGCAAGTACATCCCCTATTGATCGGAATGGAACTGACTTGTTTCAGAAAAGGAAAACAGCACGGACATGCTTGCTTGTGAAGTAAGAATGGAAAGGTACAATGAAGAAAAAGGTCAGAAATGAAGATAGGAATAAATTAGATAGATATTGCTTACTGCAGATTACTAGAAGAAAAGTTCTTATTTTCATCTAAATCTGACATGACCCCCTGGAACCAAAGTGCTAAAATAATAGTCAGACACATCTGATTCACCTAAAGAATACTTTTAAAATGTGATTCTACTTGGGCTCTGGTGGCTCACAACTAGAATCCTACATACTCAGGAGGTTAATATCTGAGGATCATGTTGGAAGCAAGCCCAAAGACAAAATTTGGTAAGACTGATCTCCAATTAACCACCAAATATATGGATATGAAGCTGTGTTGCAACTGGTATGGCACTAGCCTTGAGGCAAAAACTAAAGGACAGCACCCAGGACCTAGGTCCAAATCCTAGGATGTCACAGAACAAAGAAGCAAATAAACAAAATTTGGTGCTCAGTCATTCATCACTTAGCATCCTAGTTCAATATATTTTCTATGAGCCTTGGAAATTATATCCTTAATAAATGCTCTCCCTGGATATTTTGCTTGGTTACCAGCTTTCAAAGCCCTGGCATCAACAATATCTCCTCCCAGGCAGCATAGCAGTCTACCACTAGAAATTTGAAGATATATTAACCATACGAATTCTGATCATCTTTCCACATACATCAAATAAGTAGTAGCCACATTCCATTATTCTGAATGTTTTTAATCCCCCTTTGAGTTAATAAGCATTAAAGCTTGAAAACTCTAGAGTGGTTATCAAACTAATTCAACATCATTCTTCCACCCAATCTTATAAGTTTATAAAAGGAGAGACTATATGAAAGTGTGCACATGATAACTTCTAACTATAATACTCTCAAGAAGTAGGGTTTTACAAAAACATCCTTATTGCTTTGCAAAAAGAAAGGATACGAGATTTAAATAACTACCTAACATCTCAGAAGGAAAATGCTATTGGCTTTAGAACAAATTCATTTGCCTACAACTAAGAAAATGAGTTTCAGAAATGCCAGAGGCAACGTGTATTATTCAAATCACCTTATCATGAGGTACAAGCAACCTGTCTAGATCAACCTTCCAGGAAAATAAGCAATGAATGAAAACCAATGCTTCTAAAACAAGCCAGTGGTGGTTCATGTTTCTTATCCTAGTTACTTAGAATCTTAAGATGAAAGGATCTCAATTCAAAACCTGGCCAGGAAGAAAAGCTTACACTCTGCAACCAACAGACAGGAAGTATCAGCTCTGTGCCTGAAGCCCAGCTAGAAGGCCTTGCCCGTAGACAACCAAACACACAAGAATACCCCTGTGAAGACTCAGGGTCTGTGTTGGAGGGGCAGAATGATGCAGGTTCCGGCATCAGGATTATCTGAGGATTGTGTTTGTGCATGTGGAAAGCACATATCACAGACTCCTGGGAGCAGAGGAAGTAGCTCTTCTGCTTACTTAAGCATAGACAAACAGCAAGAAAAAAACATTTTCATACTTATCTTGGGGTTCATTTCCCTAACATCAACTTATCTGATCTTTTCTGCTTGACTCAGATATATACTAGTTATTGCAAATAAGGGAAACCATGGGACCTATGTTTCTTTGGGCCTGGCTTATTTCACTTAATATAATTTTTTCCCAAGCCTTTTATTTCCTAATAAATGGGGCACTGACATTATTTCTGATGGAAGCATAGAATTCCATTGTGTATATATACCACATTTTCTTGATTTATTCATCTACTGAGGGGAATCTGGGTTGGTTCTATATCTTAGCTATGGTAAATAGTGCTGCAATAAACATAGTCGTGCTGGGAGCTTTAGTGTGGACTTGTTTGTGATCATTTGGGTAAATGTCCAAAAGTGAGAATGCTGGATCTTATGGGAGCTCCATGTGGAGTCTTTTGAGGAACGTCCACACTGCTTTTGAAAGTGGTTGAACAAGTTTACACTCCCACAAATAATTCAGTAAGGTTCCCTTCTGTCCACATCCCCTCCAACATCTGTTAGAGTCCCTCTCTCACGGTATAACCCCTGCTTACACTGTATTTGATGTTGGTATAATTTGTGGAGGGGAAGGGAAAAAAAATCGTTTAAATATGGATACAGGTGGACCCATTGCAACAATGAGATATACAAGTCATTATGTCAAAAAACAAACTTTACAAATTTGGTCAGGGGACCGAGAGATTGGATAGGAGGGTGGGGGAGAAATGGGAAGGGATGGGAGTGGTATACAAAATAGGAGGCTACAATGCTTGGTCAGAAATGTAATCATTGTCTTGCCCGTGTAAGTTAATCCCTCTCTACAGTATTTTCACAATAAAAAAGGTACTTGTGAAATATTAATTTCCTATTTGTGATGTCATACTAGAAATACTTAAATAAATTGGAAAAATATTCAAGGGAATTCTCTGTGTTCTTCTGATAATATCATAAAGGTACATACTAACCTCAACTGAATTTAATGATTTCTAGAAAACAGAAGTCAATATTGGATGTTTCCATTGAAAAATAATCTGGGTCCAAGCTTTAGATCAAATATACCTTGCTAATTAGAAGGCAGAGATTAGAAGTCCGATATCCAGGGCCAGATCTGACAAAAAATTCTTGAGAGGCTACAAAAACAAAAAAAAACTAGATATAGTGTAATTTCCCTGTTATCTCACGTTTGTGGAAACTATCAGTAAGAGATTATTGCTCGAGGAAGGTTTGGCCAAAAAGTAAGATCTCCTCTGAAAAATAATCTAAGGTGGTCAGATCCTTAGCAACTTCATGCGCCAGTAGTGCCAAAGGAAAAAAGAAAAGAAGAAAACAGAAAAGGAAAGGGAAAGATAGAAAAGGAAAACTATTTTCCCTTCATTATTGTAGTTTCATGTCATTGGATACAAGAACTGAGAGTATTTTGTTTATTGTTTTAGGATTCAGTCCTCTCTAAAAGCACTTATTTCAAGTAATTATATTATTACTACTATTAATTATTATTAGGCCTTCTTGGAGATTGAACCAATGGCTTTGTATATTTTAGTCTAGTCCTACAACTGAGCTGTACCCCAACTCCCTTGTATAGTTTTGGAAATTGTTTATGAATTCTTCAATAGCTAGCTACTCTACTTTTCATCTTATCTTTTCTCTCCCACATTTTCCCCTATGTATTCTAGTTTATGTGTTGAAAACTTTCCTCAATTTTATCTTCTAAACTAAAAATTTTGCTTTTGAGATTACAGGAAAGTCTGTTCCTTTCATGACATCTATTAAAATTATATACAGATGTATGTATTTCACATGTATTGCTGATGCTTAGAGTACATTGCAACAAGCAGCAGTTTATATGGTCATAGGCACATAGCTTTTGAGCCATTTTGATAATCTCTTATAAGAATAGCATCCCTTGTTCTTGCCATGTGAATGCTTAGAGTGCTGTTAGTTAATCATGTCCAAGTGTAATTATTGGTCCTTTACTATCTATTGGATTAATTTGTAGATTTACGGACATATTTAGTTATTACAAATGAGGAAAACCATGCAGCATATAATGAATTGGCTCTGACTAATTTCCAGTCTTTCCATTTCCTCAGGAATGGTGTAATGCCTTTCTTTCCATTGAAAGCAAAGAATTTCCATTGAAAGCAACAGAATTGAAGACCCAGAAACGAATCCACTCCTATAGGCACATAATCTTTTATAAGGAAGCCAGAAACACGGGATGGAAGAAAAACAACCTCTTCAAAAAACTGTACTGGTAGAATTGGCTGTACACAGAAAACTAAAGTTACATCTTTATATATCCCTCTGCACCAGAATAGATTCCAAATGGATAGAAGACCTCAATGTAAGTCCAGATAACTTGAGAATGTTATAGGAAGAGTTAAGGGAAACACGAGGGCTCCTTGGCACTGGTCAAAACTTCCAAAGTAAGTCTGGATAAATGGGATTATATCAAACTAAACCAATCATTTTTCAGACTCAAAAGCCATGGAGAAAAAACAGAGAGTGTAGATCAGATTTATTAGGGAGCAAACCTCCAGATGAGACCCTCAGATAGTGCTAAACACTTATTATTCCCTTTTCTACTTAGGTTATTTATAGTGGGATTATACGAATATAAGAGTTTTCCCGTGGGGATTTGAACAAAAACAACTAATGCTAAGACATAGATAGCAGGTGAAATGAGTTGTAGCTGGAGAAAAGGAGGGATTAAGGCAAGGGGGTCTAGTTCAAAGCCTTGGCTTGCTGCAGCTTAGTAAGATTTAGATGCTCAAGGGAATGGGTGTAAAGCAGGAGTGGTTATAAATAAAAGCACTGGTCTGAAGACTCAAAATAAGGACCCTTGTCTATGTGAACCATACAGTTTCTAACATGAGGTTTTATTTAAATTAACAAGCGCAATTTTAGATTTTTGCAGAGTGGGATGGTGCATAGTTACAGGCAATATCTGCTATTTCAGGTAATCCAATCTACTCTTTCAAGAGTTACCCAGTAGCTAGGTTTCAACACAATGAGTACAATGAGATTGTACAAATGACACTGCGACTTTTCGGTCTCATGAATCAAAATCCTGTCAAATGATTTCTGTCTTCCAGATGATTACACAACATTCCTCATGACCTTTTCTACTATTTTGTCTTCATTATTGCTGTTCATATTACTTTTTTGGTGTTGTCTTGACTGTATGAGCCATTTTTAGGGCCTGAACTCAATGTTTATTGGTCTCCCTTGAATTTTTGCTAATGGCTGATGACACTCTATTCCTTGAGTCACATCCTCACCTTGTCATTCTTGCTGGACAATTGGAAATAAGTTTTCACATTTCTATCTGTTTAGACTGCTATTGAACCAAAATCTTCAGGTCTTAGCCTCCTGAGTTTCTAGGATTCTCCACATGAATGGATAACACCAATCTTTGCTTTACTATTATTTTAATTATGTGGTAGAAGAAAGTGGAAGTATATTTGTGTTAAGTGTCATTCAAATACAAGTTTGAATCAATTTGAAATAATGTAACTGTTATTAATTTTAACAGTTAAATCAATGAATTTTACACATTCCCACAGAAATAAATTGAAAACAAAAGGCATAAGTGTTTTTCTAAAGCAAGTAAAGGAATTATGAATTTCTTTCACGTTAAAATTCATGTTTTATATAAGTTTAATTAGCAGACTTCCGTGACTAAAAATAAATATATTATACAACTAGAAGCAAAATGCTTATAGTTAGAATAGATATTTCATCACAGCCAAAAGATAAGATTTTGAAAAGTCTCACTAAAAAGAAATGTTACATATAGAAATTAGTGGATATATATATATAAATATATATATATATCTTGATCATTACACAACATATAAATGAATGTGATTACCACTCAATACTTCATAAATGTATAAAAAATAATTATGTAGCGAGGTGCCAGTGGTTCATGCTTGTAACCCTAGCTACTAAGGAGTCTGAGAGCTGAGAATGATGGTTCAAAGCAAGCCTAGGCTGGTAAGTCCATGAGACTCTGATCTCCAATGAGCCACCACAAAACTGGCAGTGGCTTAAGTGGTGGAGCACCAGTCTTGAGCTGAAGAGCTGAGGGATAGTGTCCAGTCCGAGATTTCAAGCCCCAAGATTGACAACAAGTAAAAATAAACAGTTATAAATAAACAAATATTTTGACATACATGTTAAAATATATATTCTAAAATTATTTATATCCTCACTAGTTATACTAGTTTATATAAATTCAGAGAAGTGTTTTCTGGTTTTAGTTGTCATTTAATCAATTGTGTAAATCACATATTTCTCACTCAATTCATTTTTGTATGTTTATATACTTATATGTACTGAGTATAATGAACTTATTCGTGATAGGCAGTGCTCTTTTAGTAATCTCCCTTGGCTTTCTAACATTAACTCTTCTACCAGAAAACTGATATGCCCTCCAACCTTGTCAGAGTTTTCATCTCATTGGAGCAGAAAAGTATAAGTCATAGTCATTGTTTGGAACAACTGTAACAATTTACATGCATTTCACTTAGTTTAAAAACCAAAACATTCAAGTCATCTTAACCATGCCAGTAATAGCTTTTCAGTCTCTTAAGAGATGAAAATCTTTAATTATACATCTATTTTTTCTACCTAACATCCTATATCTTAAGAAGATCTCTTTCTTTAACCCTGTGTTCCTGATTAGAAGACAGGATCAATAGCAATAATGAAAACAGCAAAGGAAAATACTTGAAATCAACTAAAAAAGCAATCACAGAATTTACTGTTTTCCCCTGTTTCAATGAGAATATACGTTAAAGTATCATGTTTTGTTATCACTTAAAGAGCAATAATTAAACCTTAATTAGCAGTAAGAAGGGAACAGAAAAGTTTGTTTGAAGACAGCTTGACTTTGAGCAATCCAATATTAGCATAATGGATTTATCTTGTTTTTCTATGGAGTTGCCAAAATAAATAGAGAGCAACACCCAAAGTCAGGAAAACACCTATACAAAAGGAGTAAACTTTTGTTTATAAAGTTGTGAGGGTCTGACTCTTTCAAAGTCAGGCTTGCAAAGAGGAAAAGTGCATTTGCTTTAGTGTGAACAATAAAAAATATAAAAGAACTTTATTAATGTTTTACGTATCTTGCCTAGGACTTCTCATGTTGGAGAAGAAGAAAGGTATGAAAAAGTTCAAGATTGTTTGACTATTCCTCAAGATCATTCTTATTTATCAGCTATAACAACGGAAGTAGACTTGGTTACTCTTAGTATCATGCTTTTTTACATTTAGAAGCATTGCTTGTTGCTGGGTTATAAGCTGCAAACCCTTGAGTATTAATAAAGAGTCATTTCCTGAGAGGAATCTTGCTTTGTAAACAAAACTAAAATATCAAAGTCTTAGCATAGTGGAAACTATTTTCTAGCTATATCACAATCTGTACGTGTAGATTTTGTTTCCCATTGTTTCAGGGGATCCATTTTTGTCATCTTTTCCACCATCTAGTGATCCTATACCATCCTGGGATTGCTATATCTTTACTGGATTCTCTAATTCCTGTTGGAAAGTTAGGAAGGATAGAAAATTGAGTTTCTGTTTCTGTTTTACCTTATTTTTTTATTACTTTAGAAAGTATAACTCAAAATGGCATAAATTATCTTTATAATATTAGGAGATAGGTTTCATTTCCATATTCTTACTCTAGCCTTCTACATAACTTTGGTACTTAGTGATTCTCAAATGTGAAAATAAACATAGGGAGCTTCTTACTTAGACATTGTTTAGAATTTCAAGACTTCATTAATGCAAGGCCCTTAGTAGTATATACATCATAAATGTGTCCAAAGCTGGTGGCAACTTTTTCTTATTCTCAGAAACAAGAACATGTGTTGTCCCCGTAGTTGCATCAGGAAAAGGCTGAGGTTGAATTAGTTTACTAAACTAAATGTGCTACCAAATGTGCTGTAACAAATTTCCACAAGTGGCTTGTATAATCCATATTAATCATTTTACAGTTCTAAAGGACAGAAATCTAAAAGAAGTCTCACTAGATTAAAATCGAGCCACCGACAGAGGTAAAATACTTTTCAGTGGAAAAGGCATTTACTTCCTGTTCTGCTTTCCAGAAACTTCAGAATCTGGGTTGTTGTCTTTTGCTTTATCTTCAAATGTACCATCTTTACATCTTTCTGATGGAAATTACCTAATCATGTCCCTTTCGAACTACAGGTGGGACTTTTAAGTACCCATTTGAGTATAGTTCCCCCATCTGATAATTATTCAAACTTGCATTCCTTAGGTGTTGAAAGGTTATTATTTTACATATATATAATCTAAATCTACATTTGAGGAATTCGATATTTGGGAATGATAGATATTTTGGGAAGGTATTTTGCTTCATAACACATTGAGTGTATAGCATTCTTTCTACTATACCCTGTATAATTCTTTCATTAAATTTGAACAACACATAAGCTATTTGTCTTAAAATCATCTATTTTTCATTCTGTTTAGATTCTGATAAAATGTAGCCCCTCAACTTACACACAATGTTAATGCAGTCTTGTTTCATGCCTGCCATAAGCAAACAACACATTACTATTTATTTTAACTTATTTTTTAAAAAATTAAAAATTACTATTTATTTTAAAACCTATTTTAAAAAATCAGGCAAATCCAAGGAATTAGAGAACATTTTGGTACTGATACAGCATAAAGTCTCAACAAAACTTAGAATAATTATTTCAATACTACATTTTGTTCTGCTCGGAGAAGAAATCATTTTATAGACAATACTTTATACTTTCTTACCTAGTATTTTTTTTTTCAGAAATGGAATTTGTTAATATATGTGACTATCCACCAGAATAAATATTCATTTATCGGTATCTTGTGCAGATAGCTTAGTCAATTAGATGTAAATGGAAATTCATCAGTAGCAATTTTTAAAAATGCAGAAAATGTGGACAGTGAGCCTATATATATTTCCACCATCACCTTCCACATCCTCCTTCTTACTTCCTAGGAAACATACCCAAATAATAAAAAGGCTTAGATATTTGGCTCTTGACCTTGAAATTTGAAGCAGAAGGTTATGGATGTCAGAGATAACTGTTAATGGTGTTTCACATAATAATTTCACATATAACAGCCCTACGAGTCCTGCAGGTCTTAACACTGTATTTCCTTAGTGATGTGATAGGAATGTCAGCCTTACTGGACTTAGTATTGTTTTCCACTTCCTTTTCTACCACCTGGCCAAAATTATAATACATAGTAACAGAATGAAAAAGTAATGCCATCTTAAGAAAGTCATTTAGGGCTTTAGGAATGTGGCTTCATGGTACAGTTTTATATAAGTAAGTAAACCACTAGAACAAGTCAGGGACAGGGTTTCCTTCAAGCCTCGGGTTTTTTTCTTGTAGAGTAAAAAAGGACAGCACAAATTAACTTGAACTTTGTCATTTCTCTATGTTCAATTCCTCTCTTGGGTTCAGTTTCCACTTGCAATAACAGTTCCTTCCACTTACTTCCAGTAACAATCTATGGTGCTGTTCGAGGTACAATGAATGTTTTCTGGCTTCATTGAAATAGCACAAAAACGTCTTTGGACATGAGGTAACATGTGTTTCAGAAACAATTTAGTAAAGACAAAATATGGAATTTAAATGGCTTACAAAAATACTATTCATGTACATATGGCCATATAAGATGAAGTTAAGTGAAATGAACCCCAATATAGTTACACAACTTTTTTCTTTCTTGCTATTGTTTTAAATGTATCTAAAATGTACTATGTGATTTTTTTGTTTCTCTTCTATGCTCTTTCCCAACGATATAACCCCGGTTTTCTCTGAATTTGATGTTGGTGCCCTGCATCTTGTACATACATTTTTCTAATGTGGGGAAGGGAAGGGAAATAACAAAATACTGTATCCTTGACCTATTGTAACAATTAGATGAACAAGACACTAGATAGAAAATGAACTTTACAAATTGGGGAGGGGAAGTAGGAGTTGGAGAGATGGGGAAGAAAGGGATGGCAGAGGAAAACAAAAAAGGAGATAACAATTCTCTATAGGAAACATTCTCATTACTTACGTAACCCTAACCCCTCTGTACACTATTTTTACAATAAAAAATGAAAAAAAATACATTATCCAGGAGTACTTTAACTTCAAATTTCATAAGTTTCCTGTAAATTAAGGCCAATTTTAAGTGGGAAGTAGTTTCTCAGAAATTTTTGTTGATGTTGTTGTTTGTTTGTTTGTTTTTGTATTTTTGTGAGTGTGTGTTTGTTGTGCATTATTTCCCAAGTGTACCTAAGTTAACAGTAGAAGAAACAATAGGAATAATAGGAGAAAGAAAAGTTCTGTGTTTAAGTGTAAAGGTTCTATATACTATAGAAGACAACTTTGAAACAATAAAGCCAACGCCAGTATTTAGAACTATGGGAGTGATATACAGAAAGCATTACTACTAAGTGGAACATGAAGGATGAGGCCATTCTTTTTCATCTTCTAGATCTAAATCATGGTAGCTAATGAAGCAAATTTGTAAAACGTGGAATGGAAGAATAATTCTTGTTCCAAAGCAACTTAATATAAGGGCATGGACTTAAATGAAAAAAAAAAGGCCATTTACTTTTCTTTCTTTTCTTTCTTTCTTTTTATGGTAGTGGGGGGGGGGCTTGAACTCTGGGCCTGGGAGATGTCCCTCGGCTCTTCAGCTCAAGGCTATTGCTCTACCACTTGAACCACAGCACCACTACCAGTCTTCTGGTGGTTAATTGGAGATAAGTGCCTCAGAAACACTCCTAGATTTGAACTGCAATGCTAGAATTGAACTGCGTGCTAGATTTGAACTGCAGTCCTCAGATCACAGCCTCATGAGTAGCTAGGATAATAGGCATGAGACACCAGCACACGGTTTAAGATCACATTTCTAAGAGAGTACACTCAGGATATGTACTGTGTATGTTGACTGAACTTTATAAGAATTCTTGATTTAAAAATCTCGGCTAGAGCTAAGTCTTCACACTGAAAAAAATATTTCTAGTTTTAAAGTTTATACTGCTGAAAAATAAAAACTAAGGAGGTAAAGGAGTCTGGGAAGTTCAGTTTGCATCCAGCCTGGGAAGAACAGTGTTTGAGACACTATCTATAATTAACCAGCCAAAAGCTGGATTGGAAGAATGGCTCAAGTGATGGAATACTACTCATGAGCAAGATTGCTGAATAAGAGCTTGAGGCTTTTGCGTACATACATACAAACATTTACATACACACAGACGCACGTATATGTGCAAACACACATGCACAAATGAAACAACTCTCAAAATATGTACAAAAATTAGAAAACAATAGAAAATATGTCCTGAGTAAGAATAGAATCACGTGATATTTTTTAATATTAGTAAGTCCTCAAGTGAACTTTCTTCAAAAAAGTTTAAGACTATTACATAGGTAGGGACCAGAGATAGAAAGAGAATCAAGTAATCATTATTAAAGGTATCAGATCCATGGAGGAATGAATCAGAGAACCCGTGCAGGTGCATCTGGAAATGTTCTTATCCTGTGTCAAATGTTAGAACATCTTTGAAAATTGTACATAAACAGTCTGTGCAGTCAGTCTAGTGGATAATATCTTCGGAGAAGTTCAGAATTGCTAGTGTGTTTCTAGATTAAATAAACCAACAAACTGTGGCAGGGCAATGTGACACAAGCCTGGAATTATAGCACTCAGACTAAGACAGGAGTTTAGAGAGTGGAATTACATAGTGATAACTTTCCTGGACTAGGTAGTATAATTTTGTCTCAATGAAACATACAAACAACAAGAAAGGGCTACACAGTTTGAAGTTTGGGCTAATTTTGTCATTATGTTTTGAGAAGTCAAGCTTCCTATTGAAATGCATGTCACCAGTTTTGTGCAAGAACACTATTTTAAGGCAAGGATCAAACAAAGTCCTATAGATGCACTGTCAAAAGGCTGAAGAAACAATCTAATTCAACAGATACAATCTATTAAACATCAAACAACTATGGATTAATGGACTAAGAACAGCAAAGAAGAATTTGGAAAACCAGAAATTATTAGCTTTAGGGAAAAATGTGGGGAAAAATAGAATTAGAGAGATATGGGGAGGTCAAAGGAGAATGAATTTAACCAAGTCCTAAACTCAAAGAGGGAAATGGATTGGACAGAATGATAGGAGAGTGATTAAAATAAAAAAGAACGAAAAATGGGAAAAAATTATGTAAGATTAAATATGATATTGAGAGAAGAAAAGGATAGGATGAGAGGAGGGGAGGCATAGAATGGAGACATGAAAAACTAAAAAATAAAAATTCTTAGAAATAATAGTTGTGTTTTTAATACTCTATTCATTACAGAACATTCCTAGATGCAAAATGGCTCATGATTCCAACCAAAAACTTGAAAAAGTAAGCATCATACTGTTGGATTCCAAAGAAATGATCAAAATTACAAAAATTTAAGCCTGGAGAAATTTCAATATTCATCTAATGTAGGACTTTGTAGACCTTGATAAATTAGAATTTAGATTTAAAATAAATATTTTGGTTTTGTTTGTAATTTCATATTCTATAGGATACTACAAAATTCTTTTTAAGTATAGGGTTTAATTGACAAATTTACAAATGATTATGGCATTCTATTTGCCTAAAATATTCTTTCAAGTGAGGTATGATTAGAACTTAGCTAATAGACAATTCTAAGAATTCATGTTTAAAATAATGTGAATACTCTAGACAGAGTTGTCAACAAATGGATGATATTATTTTATAAATTTAGAAAAAGCAATATTTTGAGGCTTAGTTGTAACATGGTATGGAGAGAGTAATTGTGTGATATCTTGGTTCTTCTATCTATTCCTATCACATTAAGAAATTTCTTTAATTACGTGCCTCTCAATGAGAAAAATGTTAGGGTTGGGGTTTGTTTTTATTTTGTTTTTGTTGTTTGGTTTGTCCTAGGGCTTAACCTCTGGGCCTGGACACTGTCCCTGTGCCTGTTTTTGTTCAAGGCTACTGCTCTACCACTTGAACCTCAATGCCACTTGTGTCTGGCTTTTCGTGGGCAGTTTATTGGAGATAAGAATGTAAGGAACCTTACTTTCTGGGTGGGCTTTGAAACATAATCTTCAGATCTTAATATTCAGATATTCAGATCTCCTGAATATCTATCAGAGATTAATATATATAATATAATAAAATAAAAATAAATAATATTTGCAAGTGGTCTGATCTCAAGAATACCACTGGGAGAAAATGATGCAGCTCAGTTTATTGTGGTGTTCTTTCCAGATCAAAGAGGACATCACATTAGCAGAGGTGTAGGATTTTTTCACAATAGTGATAAGCTAGCCATGAGGTGATTTTAGGGAATTTTCTGGTGCACCTTTAAAGTTGGAAACTGTTGGGCTAGGATGACTTTATGGCCTAAAAACTTGGGATTGATGGTCATATATATAATAGCTTACTCTGATGAACAAATATTGACTCTTAAGGAATTAATTATTAAAGATACTGCATAGATTTATCTTCTACCAGAATGTGTCTATTTTTTCTGGTGATTTTTAAATATGTAACCCCTCATTGGAAACTGCATGTATTGCAGAATTAAATAAAATACAAACAGTTGCTCTTTTGAAAGTCTCTGATACGGCATGTGCAGAATTTGAAAATGAGTAGTTGGTAGTCATAGGAATGTTGAAGAACATATATTCTGTCCTCTTAACAATTAGTCAGTTTTAAAGTTAGGAGTTCCATAGAATTGAACTGTTTTCTGTTTTAGTATGAGACAATACTAAAATAATATTTTTTTCAAAATAATGGCAAGTATATTGTGAAAATATTGTTTAGTTTGATAACATTCAAGTTGATGTCCCTCTGATAAAGAAAGTGGTAATTAATTAAAATTAGCAGCCAAAATGTTCATTTATTAAAAAGGTAATACACATAGAATAGTATTTACTGTACCACTACAGTGAAATTATATTTTTTGAAGCTCATTTTTAATTCAATTTTATTGTCAAGTTGATGTATAGAAGGGGTTGCAGTAATTGTAAGGTAGTGAATACATAACATGTCGAACTTTTTACCTCCGCCCTAATTTTTCTCAGACTTTTCCCAATACCTTACAAGTGTTAATGTAAATTTCCAACATGTTGTTTTGTGAGTATTGCTATTGCATTGGTTTGCCCTTTGTCCTTTGTTTTGCATTTTTTGTTCTTCTTCCCTTGCCAAATTAAGATAAATTTATATACAATACGCAGGATACAAAAATCAAATACAACAAGGGATAAAACAGAGGGGAAAACACAAAAGAAAAACGAAATCATATAGTACATTAAAAAAAACAACCACAAAGAAAAGCCTCTGTTTCCATATCCAGGAGTTCATTTTGCTCAGCATCATCTTATATGGTCATATATACATAGCTATTGAGCCATTCTTCTCATCTGCTAGGACTATCCTAGATATTTCCTACTTATTACAAATGAGGAAAACCATGGAATCTGTTTCTTTGTGTATTGTTTATTTTACTTAATAGGATTTTTCCAAGTCTTTCCATTTCTTTATGAATTGGAAGCATAGAATTCCACCATGCATATATAAACCACATTTTGTCAATTTGTTCATCTACTAAGTGGCTTATTGGTTTAAAACCTGATTGCATGTAAGTATCACTTAGGGTCATTCAAAAATGACAGTTGCCACCTCACCAGATA
Source organism: Dipodomys spectabilis (assembly GCF_019054845.1). Lineage (NCBI taxonomy): Eukaryota > Metazoa > Chordata > Mammalia > Rodentia > Heteromyidae > Dipodomys > Dipodomys spectabilis. The sequence goes on from NW_024871063.1 coordinate 719,069, forward strand.
TACTAAAATCATGCTTTCTAAGTAAGTTAGTATTTCATGGTGGTACAAGTGTTGAGCTATCTGGATGAATCTAATGTATATTTTGCACTGAATTAGGCAGGAAGATATCCAATATCACATAGGAAAAAAATGGTAGTGACAAAATATTTCCCTTGAGAAAAATATTGGAGGCTGCCAGAAATATGAAGTAGTTCAGATAATTTTGAAGAATTTAGAAATGCCAGCCCACATATGTCTCTTTAAACAAAAATTATGTAAGTAGAAGTGCAAAAGAAGGGGAGGAGAATAAAATAACTGACAGCAGTACATTGTCCCAAGTTACAGTATAAAAAGACATAATCTATAACTTCCAAGTTAAATAGAGACCAATATAATACATCACACTTAATTTAGATACATGCAAAATATTTACTTGGCTTTTTCCCACTTTAATGCTCCAAAGTAAATGAATACTTTAAGAAAATTCTCTGAAAAAGAAAGAAGGATGGCCAATAGACACATGAAGAAATGGTCAACATCCCTAGCCATAAAAGAAATGCAAATCAAAACAACATTGAGATATCACCTCACTCCAGTTAGAACGGCAAAAATCAAGAACTCTAACAACAACAGATGCTGGAGGGGATGTGGACAGAAAGGAACCTTACTTCATTGTTGGTGGGAATGTAAACTTGTTCAACCACTTTGGAAAGCAGTATGGAGGTTCCTCAAAAGACTTCACATAGAGCTCCCCTATGACCCAGCAATCCCACTTTTGGGCATTTACCCTAATGTTTACAAACAAGACCACACTAAAGCTACCAGCACAACTATGTTTATTGCAGCATTATTTACCATAGCTAAGATATGGAACCAACCCAGATGCCCCTCAGTAGATGAATGGATCAAGAAAATGTGGTATATATACACAATGGAATTCTATGCCTCCATCAGAAAGAATGACATTGCCCCATTTGTTAGGACATGGAAAAACTTGGAAAAAATTATATTAAGTGAAGTAAGCCAGGCCCAAAGAAACGTAGGTCCCATGGTTTCCCTTATTTGTAATATCTAGTATATGTATGAGTCAAGCGGAAAAGGTCAGATAATGTGATGTCAGGAAAATGAACCCTTAGATGTGTATTTTAATGTTTTTTTTTCTTTCATGCATGTGTTTCTAACACATTTATAAGATTATCTCTTTGTTGCTTTGTATGTCCCTCCTCCACAGTATAACCCCTGCTTGCACTATATTTGATGTCAGTATAACTTGTGGAGGAGATGGGGAAAAACCAGTTGTTTAAGGATACAGGTGGACCTGTTGCAACAATGAGAAGTACAAGTTGTCATGTCCAAAACGAGCTTTACAACGTTGGTGCGGGGGGGGGGGGAAGGAGAAGGTTTGGGATTAGGGGGGAGGGGGGAGGCTGGGAAGGGATGTGAAGGATAAACAAAGGAGGAGGCTGCAATGCTTGGTAAGAAATGTACGCATTATCCTGCCCATGTAACTGTAACTCCTCTGTACAGTATGTTCACAAATAAAATTAAATTTAAAAAAAAAAAAGAAAATTATGTGATTGTCATTACTTCAACCTGAACACTGTGATGAGTCCTCTTTTTCTCACTTTGCTCTTGTAAAATACTCCCTAACTTGATGTTGTTGTGGCTGATAGGAGAGCCAAAGTTAGGCGCTTCTACTTGTATGATTATGCCAGAATGTTTTAAAGCAGTTTTTTTCCCAAGGTATCCACCTACATTATTTTTGAACACACCCTCACAGCAGAGAACATTATTTGAAATTGTTCTTCCTTGGCATTTCCGTGGTACTTTCTACTTTGTGCCTTTGTATTTTTTTCATGTTCCTTTTGAGTTCACAGTTGCTTTATTTCCATTTCATCTATACAAACTGCTGAGAACATTGTTCAACTACCACTTCTTGTTTGCACATACCTAGTCTATGTATGAAGGTACTTTGTCCGTGTTAAGCAATAGGGTAGTATTCACTTTCTGAGGAGAAAAGTTCCACAATATAACCCTATGCCCACTTTAGAGCATGTAGAATTTAAAGCATTTTGAGACAAACAGTGATACGAGAATTGAAAGACTTCTTTGGGACATTTTCTTGGAGCTCATTAGTTTACCCAGGAGAAATATAAATATCCGCAAAATTTGGAGTGAATTACTAAGTATCCGTTTTAACACTAGATCCTAGATGTTGTGTTATTACAAGTCACCATTGTATTATTGTTACATCAGAATCCTTCCCTACTTGGAAATGTGTATGAGAAGATGAAAGAAAGGCATTAAAGCAAAATGCCATATCTATTTAGGCATTTCATTGTAGTGGTGAGAGTAATGTCTGAACTCTTCCATTCAATAATAGCTTGAAGTTTATAAGAGCACTTCTACATATAAGAATTTGTGGCAGGTTGATGGACAGTGTTATTACAACATGGAGATATCCTTAACAAGAACTTGAATTAAATAGAGCATATGGCAGTTATGATGTGTCATGGCTAATGAGGCATTAGAAAATGCCTTCTAAAGAAGAATCGATTGGAGGAGTCTTCAGTAACATCAGTGAAGCTGCATGTTCAACCTAATATGTGGTATTAGTTTTCCTACATTTATAACGGATAGGCTGATAAGTTATCCAAACATATCTAAAGATATTTCAGTAAAATTCAAAACGGATGTGGATAAATGGTTAACTCATTAAAACTCTAGGACAAATGAGTATTCTCTGTGCTGTGGTGCAATCTGTAATCTCCTAGCTAAACAAAGTTTTCAAAAATATTCATAGAATACCTCTAAGTAAAGTTCATGAGAGTTACATCTGTATAATTCTTCTAAGGTCAGGATAAAAGCATTTGTTCCCAACATTTAAAATAAACGGGATCTGTTGACTTCATGGATCAAGAATTTTATGGCTTCACATTCATATCTAAAAATTTCACCAATATGACTTATATCTCTACCAGTTCACCAAAACACTGTTCTTATTGAACTTGTCTATGTGTTTTTAGTTTTCAAATCCAAATAGCATATTTCCTTCAATATCTCTGTAACAGTTTTTACCTTTTCTTCCTGCAAATTCTTTCCTTTCTTTACTTCTGTAAATCTGTGTTTATTACTTTCTTGTTTCCTTATTTATCTCTTTCTTCTAATCTTGTCCACACTGGTGCTCACATTGCTCAGAACTTCTTTTGCCTCTTCCCTTTAATAATGCCTGATTTTATTATTGTTTTTCATATTCATGGTTGTCGATAATTTGATGATGTCTAAACCGACCTATCTTTGCATCTGTTTAATATAAACTTTAGCACTATCAGAGTTTTTTTCCCTAAATCCATCGTTTCCACTTGTAATCCTTATCACCAAGAATATCACTAACAGAGTTGCCTGGCCAGAGATATAGAAGCACTTTAGATTTCTTCTTACCTTTCTACTCCACCCATTAGATAAGACGAATGATCAAGATTTTCATAGTTTCTGTCTATAATATCATTTCTATGTAATCCTTTGTTGCCCTGACACCAGCCTGTTTCATGTAAACATCACTGGTCACCTAGTCTTAAACAACCTTTTACAAAGTATGTTTTTTATCCCCATAGTCTTTTCATATTGGTTCTCTCCATCACCAAATTACTGTTCTTTATATGTACACAGAGTGAAGAGCTCAGACAAAAGTTCTAGTATTAGGGCAGGGAAGGTGGCTCAGTGGTAGAGTGCTTGCCTTGCAAGCCTAAGTCCCTGGGTTCGATTCCTCAGCACCACATAAGCAAAAAGAAAAAAAGACGGAAGTGGTGCTGTGGCTCAAGTGTTAGAGCACTAGCCTTGAGCTGAAGAGCTGAGGAACAGCATCCAGGCCCAGAGTTCAGGCCCCACAACAGGAACCGCCCCCCAAAAAATTCTAGTATTATTATTTACTCACTACATTGATGGTTGGCCTTATATTTCTCATCTGTAAATGGATGTAATTTACCAGGAATATTGAAGAATATATTTTTTTACTTCTAGAGCAAGAAAAAAGAAAAGTGAAGAGTCCTTACATTTTCCACCTTGTCTTACAAATAAGGAAAGAGTCAAATTCAATTTGCTGGTATAAAGTCACAAATTGTTTCATGCAGAAATAAAAATAAATTTTACCTCCTGGCTCTAAGGCCTGTGTCCTTTTAAGGCAACTGTAGATATGTAAGTGGTATTATGTAAATTGTGTCATGTGTTTACAGTTCTATTAAAGATCATACTCTTAATGTAACATTGGAAAACATAGGTTATTGAATAGTATCTATATGAGAATATCATTTGAACTAATCACACTAAGTTGAAAACTACATGTTAGTCCATCAAAATGTGGAAATAAATGATTTTATGTATAAGAAAACAATAAGACCAAGAAAAGTGAGGATACACTAGAGAGACTGCAGGAATAACATTAGTGTTTTTACTGTCTACCTGTTTATGTGATTGTATTTCTTGATATTGAAACTCTACTCTGGTTATTCTTATTGTATGTAATCCAATGCTGTTTATTACTATGTATTCAGTGTAGGAAATCTAGTTTCAAAAATATCCAAATATTTTACTTTTCAATCACAACATTGTAATCATCAGGGTACACTGTGGTCATCAACATCTTCATAAAATTATTATTTGCAACATAAGTGCTAACTATTGAAAGTCTTATATGCCTATGATATTACTATTATTTGTTTTTTGATTAATAACTTTAATGTTACTAGTGTTATGCATCCATATTAAAATTTTGAACAAATAAAGAAAGAAAAAAAACCTGGGGCTGGGAAGGTGGCTAAGTGGTAGAGCACTTGCCTTGCATGCCTGAGGCCCTGGGTTCGATTCCTCAGCACCACATAAGCAAAAAGAAAAAAGCTGGAAGAGGCGCAGAGGCTCAAGTGGTACAGTGCTAGCCTTGAGCTGAAGAACTGAGGGAGAGCACCCAGGACCAGAGTTCAGGCCCCACGACCGGACCCCCCAGAAAGAAAGAAAGAAAGAAAGAAAGAAAGAAAGAAAGAAAGAAAGAAAGAAAGAAAGAAAGAAAGAAAGAAAGAAAGAAAGAAAGAAAGAAAGAACCTGAACCATATCAGATAGCTTGAATATGTGCTTATATCAAATTATGGAATAGATTTTTGAAGCATTGCAAATTCCTAACGAGTATGAATTAACTTCTTCTCTCCCTGTCATTACACAAAAATATTTAAGAGTTTGAACAGAATTTATTAAGTAATATAGTGTAAATGTTACTACAATATCATGTGCATATCTAAAATTTCCTTGAAAGTAATAAACTCTACTTTCTATTGAAATATTAGTTATTTTACTATAGGAAAATTTTAGAAAAATAGACTGTATATCTTTGAAATGAAAAAGGTAAAAATTAGTAGCATAAAATTTTTAGAGGAAATTTGTGTTCAGAAAAAATATATATATGTATATAAAAGTTATGTGGAGAAAGCCATACTTTTTAGAGAGAATTTGTCATCAGAAATACATACATATATCTAAATTTATGTGTAGAATGATGTACATTATCGTGAAACAAACATCTTAAAACATAATTAAAATTTAAAAAAAAAATACATCAAACCATGGTCTGGTAACTCACACCTATAATTCTAGCTACTTTGGAGGCTGAGATTTTGGAATTGTTTTCAAACTAGTCCAGACAGAAAAGTACTTGTTAGATTCTTATCTCCAATTAACCACTAAAAAACAGGAATTAGTTCTGTGCTTCAAGTTGTCGAGTGCTTTCCTTGAGTATAAAAAGGCTTAGGGACAATGCCCAGTACTCGCAAACAACACCCACAACAACAAAATATATCACATTAATTTCACAAAAGGATCTTTTAACTGCTGTGAACATTTCTTAGAAAAATTAATACATGCCCTTGGAAAATGTTAAGTAAAAATTACAGAATATTTATGTCTATGTTAAAGGCATGACAATTTAGATTGTTTAAGATATTCAGGTAATGATTACGAATTAAGAATAATGATAAGTAGATAATATATTGGGACTGGTCTTTTATTCTATTTTATGATAGAAATAAAATGATATTTGTAATGATTCTATAAAATTACCCTTCCTTGGTATTTGAATTATAATAAGTGATAAACATTTTTAAATGATTTCCATAGAAAGGATCATTTGCTGAATGGTATCAATTCTTTTGTAATTTCAAGACAATTAAGAAAATTATTCCAAGGATGGTTCGCTGTAAGACTATTTTTGTTTTCTTCTTCTAGTGTTCATATGTTCATAGAAATTAAAATTCCAAAAATACAATGGATGTTGGCATTCAGGAACATCTTCATAGACACTAATATTGGACTCACTTAAGTGGAATTGTTTTATTTCATTTGTTATTTTCATAAATAAATCAAGATGGTTGTATATTTTGTTTCTTTTCACTGCTAATGGCTCTTATCTTGAGAATACAGTTTTTCCTAGCAAAGTAGAGAAAAACAATGGATTAAGCAAGTAATATATGCCTTTCATAAAATTCAGATGCATAGATTTGTGTCTTCTGTCATTTGTTAAAAGTTTCTTCCAGATAATATTATCAGTTATAAGTGATATATAATACCTAGCTATTCCAGTTATCACATACACTTGTTGATTGAGCTATTTCTGTATACATTCAAAATAAACAAAAATCACATCTTTGTTTCAAAAACTGTTGTTGACAAAGTTTTTAGCCAACACCAAAAACATCTTTCTAGGTATTCTGCATATTATGTGAAGTATTTTTAAAAATAGTTTTTGTTGCTGACATGTAATTCACATGCAATATATTATCTCCTTTTATTGTATACATTTTAGTGCTTTGGAAATGAATCGTACAATCATAGGTTTTCCAAGCCTAATTTTCACAAACTTGCATTTCTTCAAATAGAAATGCTGTAAACATTAAAACAGACATTAAAATAGACATAATTATTTTATTTCCAGGTATATTTTAGATATGAGACCCTTGTCCATTGTATGGCTAATGAAGATCTCCCAATGTGTGGGCTTTCTGTTGATCTTGTTAGCTATATCCTTTGCCATGAAGAAGCTCAGCAATTTCATGCAATCCCATTTGTCCCACCGCTCTTTGATTTGTTGTGTTTCTAGGTTTCTATTAAGAAATTTTCGGCCTGTACCAAGGAGACCTATGGTTTCTCCTATTCCATCCTATAATGTTTTCAGAATGCCTGCTTTGGCTCTGAGGTCTTTGATCCATTTGGAGTTAATTCTGGTGCAGGGTGATATATAAGAATCTAGCTTTAGTTTTCTCCAAGTAGTTAACCAATTTTGCCAGCACCATTTACTGAAGAGGCTGTCTTTCCTCTATTCTATTTTTTTAACTCCCTCATCAAAGATTAGATGGCTATATGTCTGTAGGTTCATTTCTGGGTTTTAAGTTCTATTCCATTGGTCCTGAGGTCTGTTCTTATGCCAGTACCAAGCTGTTTTGATTACTATGGCTTTGTAGTAGAGTTTGAAATTTGGTATTGATATTCCTCCAGCACTGTTTTTTTTCTGTTAAGGAATGTTTTTGATATTCAGGGTCTTTTATTGTTCCATATGAATTTTTGGATGGCCTCTCTTATTTCCTTGAAGAATGAGGTTGGCATATTGATAGGTATCGCATTGAACTTGTAGATAGCTTGGGAAGTATTGCCATCTTCAGGATTCTTATCCTTCCAATCCAGAAGCATGGGAGGTTTTTCCACTTTGTGCCCAATAAAAAAGTGGGCTAAAGACTTAAAGAGAAACTTCTCTGAATAGTAAAGAAGGATGGCCATTAGACACATGAAGAAATGCTCAACCTCCATAGCCATAAAATAACTGCAAATCAAAACAACATTGAGATACCACCTTACCCTAGTTAGAATGGCTATAATCAGGAACTTTAATAACAACAGATGCTAGAGGTGTTATCAACAGAAGGGAACCTTACTGCATTGTTGGTGGGCATGTAAACTTGTTTAACCATTTTGGAAAGTAGTATGGAGGTTCCTCAAAAGACTCCACATAGAGCTCCCCTATGATCTAGAAATCCCACTTTTGGGCACTTACCCAAATGATCACAAATAAGACTATATTAAAGCTACCAGCACAACTATATGTATTGCAGCATTATTTACCTTAGCTAAGAAATGGAACCAACCCAAACATCTCTCAGTAGATGAATGGATCAAGAAAATGTGGTATATGTAAACAATGGAATTCTATGCCTCTATCAGAAAGAATGACATTGCCCCATTTGTTGGGAAATGGAAAAACTTGGAAAAATAAGCCAGGTCCAAAGAAACATAGGTCCTATGGTTTCCCTTATTTGCAATAACTAGTATACATGTGACACAAACATTAACTGTCACACAAGTTGATGTTAGGCGACATGGACCCCAAGATGAGGATTCAAATGTTTTATTTCTTTCTTGCGATTGTTTCTAACATATGTATAAGATGATTTCTTTGTTGCTTTGTATGTCCCTCCCACATGGTATAACCCCTGCTTTCACCGTATTTTATGTTGGTATAATTTGTAGAGGGGAAGGGAAAAACGAATTGTTTAAATAGGGATACAGGTGGACCCATTACAACAATGAGATGTATAAGTCGTTATGTCTATAAACGAACTTAACAGCTCTGGTGGGGTGGTGGTGGTGATGGTGGTTTTGGTGGTAGTGGTGGGGTTGGCGGGAAGGGGGTGGGGTTGGGGAAAGGGGAAGGGATGGGAAGGGGAAACAAAGGAGGAGGCAGCAATGCTTGAACAGAAATGTACTCATTATCTTGCCCATGAAATTGTAACCCCTCTGTATAGTATTTTCACAATAAACATAAATAAATAAAATAGATATGAAATTCACTTACAGGAATTTGTCCAGCATATATCCTCTATAGTGTGTCTTTTCAAATTTATTTTTGGGGATTATTTTCAGGGTCTCATATATACTGTTCCAGTGCACTGTCAATGACATACATTACCTGTCCAAACAAGTTTTTTTTTTTTTTTTACTTCTCTTTAATACATACATAAATATCTAATGGCTGGATCATGTACAATTCTCTTTGAGGTTTTGAAGACTTGAAAACTTGCTTGCTAAAATGATTGCAGTATTGTACAAATAGATCCGCTTTGTGGAGCGTATCAATTTCTCCACAAATGCATTACTATATTTTGTGTCGTCTTTTCATATAATGGTCACATCAATGAATTTTCTTTTTATTTGTTCTTAGATATTAAAGAGGAGTTTATTTCATATGCTCTTCCTATTGACTATTAATTTACATATGTTCTTTAACGAAATATCCTATTCAGAAAAGAAATGCATATAGAATTAGGAGATATAAAAATACTTAAGGCTCAGGATAATTGTAGTATTAACATTGTAGCATTAACAAATGGAGAGGAGGCAGAGGGCATTTCCGTGTTTCTGAGTGACTGTGTGTGTATGCACAAGGGAGGGAGGGAGGAAACTCAAAGATCTCATGCGACAGAGCATGTAGGCCACCCGGGCCAATTCATGACATCGAGGTCTCTGTCTCTGTTTCTCTGTCTGTCTGTCTGTCTGTCTCTCTCTCTCTCTCTCTCTCTCTCTCTCTTGAGTTTGAATTCTCTCACCCACCCTCCCTCCCTCCCTTTCCTCTCTCTCCACTTAACCAGTCAATCCTGGGGCTTGAGCTACTGGTGCTCCAAAACACAAAGATCTCAATCTGAGCCTGCCTGCCTGCCTGCCTGCCTATGCATGGGCCCCATACCCCAACCAGGCACATCATCATCCCCACTCCACCCCACCCCTTCTCTGAAAAGAAGGCAGTCTCTCTCAAGGCCAGCCAGCCTGGGCCTGGAAAAGAAGGACTTAGGACCAGTTTTCTCAGTGCATGGTTTTTCATGCATTTCGTGAGAGAAAACTGGAATTCCCAAAACAACCATTAGATGGCGGGGGTTTGCCGTCGACAAGGTGGATGGGGTGGCAGGAGGAGCAAAACATAGTTCTGGTCAGTCAGTCAGTCAGTCAGTCCTCACCAACACGGTAGTGGGTAGTGAGAGTTCTAACAGACACATACATATATGTTATAATTCATTATTATCATCATTTGCTTTTCCTTTTTCCTTTTGGCCAGTCCCAGGGCTTGGGCTCCGGGCCTGAGCACTGTCCCTGAGTTTCTTTTTGCTCAAGGTGAGTGCCCCTTCTGGCTTTTTCTGTTTATGTGATACTGGGGAATTGAACCGAGGGCTTCAAGCACTTTAAGACATATTCCCAGCCCACCTCTGTGATTTTTTTTTCTTGTCACCATAATGAGTCTGCACCGGGTTCTGCCCGCCCAGAACCAGAGGTAAAGTACTGTCCTCTGGGAGCTTGTGTTCTTTCATTACACAGTACTAATTCAGCCTCCAGGAAATCTTCACTAGGGCATTTTCCCCCAAGTCCACCTCCACTTCTGGCGTTTTGGGTGACTCATCAAGATGCACAGTCTCAAAAGGACTTTCCTGCCCGGGCTGGCTTTGAACCATTATCCTCAGGTCTCAGCCTCCTCACTCAGCACCTCAGATGGATTATGGGCAGTGAGCCATTGCCACCAGGACCACCCGGCTGGTTAGCCTTTGCCTGCGGTTTTTCTTTACCAACCAAGAGGTTTTGTGCTCTACCTGTCTTATGGATAAGTTTGCTCTGTTTTTGGTCTTATTTTTGTCCTCATGGATATCCTTTCCCAAGGAAAAGTGGCCTAGGCTCATCTCAGCTTGGGGAGAGAGTTAATTCCTGAGGCCAGACAATCAATAGGAGGAACTTTCTGCCACAGTGTGGTGTGGTGTGGTGTAGCAGCTCCAATATCATAAGAAGGACTGCCATCTTGTGTGCAAGACACCCGGGGGGGGGGGACTACAAGAGGGGGGCAGAGGCATTTTCTCCTTCTGGAAACCAGATGATGATTGAGTAAAATTAGCCATCCATCCTTGAGACATTCTCAAGGACGTGGGCTGGGAATGTGTCTGGGTGGTAGAGTGCTTCCCTAAAACCTCGGGCCTAAATGGCAGCAGCAGGGAAAGAGGCATCCATCTTGTTTACAGACTGAGTGTCAACGTTCAAAATGAGAAGACTCTAAACTGAGTCTTTGCATGTTCTTCAGCTCATGTGGGCGTTCATGTTCTGTGTGGGTTGACATGGGCTGGTAGGCAGACAGGGTGGGCGATTCATTGGAGATAAGAGTCTATTTTGGGGTCCTGGTTCCTACTCCCTCCTTCCTTTGGGGTCACTGAGGAAGAATTTGCCTCTGGCAGGTTCCAGGCTGGCAAGTAGAGTAAGCAGAGCCCCCTGGGCCTGAAATACAATTCTTCCAGGAGTCCACAAAGACAAGCAAGAAAGAGAGAGAGAGTGGGGGGAGGGAGAGAGAGAGAGAGAGAGAGAGAGAGAGAGAGAGAGAGAGAGGGAGAAGGAGAGTGGGGAGAGAGGGAGAAAGACAGAGACAGAGACAGAGAGGCAGAGAGAAAGAGACAGAGAAACAGAAACAGAGAGACAGAGACAGAGACCCAGCGACCGATGGAAAGACACACAGAGGAAGAGATGGAAAGGGATCGAGAGATCCACAAGTCCAACTAGGTCCCCTGAATCAACAATCAGACAGACAGACAGACAGACAGACAGACACACACACACACACACACACACACACACACACACAGACCAACCAACACACAGGCCCATTAGTGTGACTGATTAGATCACCTGAATAAACTATTCCTTCCCTGTGCTCATGTATTAAGGTAGACTATTGGTATGGAGTTCTTCTTGTCACCAAACACAGGTGAGGATTAGTGACTTAACATCGCACAAACATTCAAAGAATCTCAATTCGGTTAGAAGCTTGTTGGGTTTCACTTCTCAGGCTGCTACGTACTGTGGCTTCCATTTCCATTTTTGTCGGGCACGAGGGGATGCTGTCTCCCTTCCCTCTCTCTTTTGATTTTTACAAATTGTTAGGGAAATGGTGACATGCATAAGGGTTACAGTACGCCAGCCTGCACCTGTGGCTCATGCCTGTAATCCTAGCTGTTCAGGAGGCTGAGATCTGAGGATCACAGTTCAAAGCCAGCCAGGGCAGGAAAGTCACCAGACTCTTATCTCCAATAAGGCACTAGAAAATCGCATGTGGTGCTGTGGTTCAAGTGGTAGAGCACTGGCTTTGACCTGAAGAGCGCAGGGCCAGCTCCCAGGCCCAGAGTTTAAGTCCCACCACCCACAAAAAAAAAAGAAAAAAGAACGGTTACATTGCATAAGTGTGGTAAGAAGAGTAATTTTTTTGGGGGGAGGTCCAGTCGTGGGTCCTGAACTCTGGGCCTGGGCGCTGTCCCTTAGCTCTTCAGTTCAAGGCTAGCACTCTACCACTGGGGCCACAGCACCACTTTCGGCTTTCTTTCCTTTTGCTTATGTGATGCTGAGGAATCAAACCCAGGGACTCAGGCATGCAAGGCAAGAGCTCTACCACTGAGCCACCTTCCCAGCCCTACTTTTTTATTAATAAAATTTTTTTTTTGTCGTTCATGGGGACTGAACTCTGGGCTTGGGCGCTGTCCTTGTGCTCTTCAACTCAAGGCGAGCGTTCTACTGCTTGAGCAACAGCACCACTTCCGGTTTTCTAGAGGTTTATTGGAGATAAGAGTCTCACAAACTTTCCTGCCTGGGCTGGTGTTCAACCGTGATCCTCAGTTCTCAGTCTCCTGAGTAGCTAGGATTATAGGCATGAGTCACTGGCACCCGGCTAATAAGTTGTTTTAATTTTGAAAATACGTATGGAGGGGTTACAATGACATGAGCAAGGAAATGAGTACATTTCTTATCAAGCATTGTTGCCTCCTCCTTTGTTTCCCCTTACCATCCCTGCCCTCCCATCTTCCCCCACCCCCAAAATAAGAGTACTTTTTTTTGTTGGACAGTTTCACCCCTTCCCTGGCTCACTCACAGGTTTTCCCTCCCTCAAGTTGTGTTCCCCACCCACAGGTTGTGTCTTCACTTCCAACATAGTGTCTAGTGAGTGCCACTGCTGTACTTCTTCACTCTTGGTCCCTCCATTTCTTGGCTCTCATGGAAATAGATGAAGGAAGAAACAAGGGGGAAAAAAGTAGAGAAAACAAAGCAACATCGACGATAACAAATACAAAGAAAGGGGAAGACTTCTTGTTATATGATCAGAGGTATAAAGGCATTGCACTTTGGTGAGCCTCGTGTCTTCAATTAAGCAACCCAAAAGACAGAAGTAGAGTTCTGGCTCAAATGGAAGAGTGCCAATCTTGAGCTCAAGAGCCAAGGGACAGCACTCAGGCTCTGAGTTCAAGCCCTAGGACTGGAGCGTACATGCACGCTTGCGTGCACACACATACACACACACACCACCACCACAACCACCACCCACACCCTGTACCCCTTGATCTTTGCTGCTGTTTCCTACCACACAGGCACAGGTATGCATGGCAACATGTAATCTACCTTTGCACTGCCACCACCACCACCACCAACTATAGCAACAGTCTTCCTAGGCTTCCCCTCTCCCCCCACCTCTGGTCCCTAGTTTAGATCGATGAACCAAAGTGTCCCCACAGCACGTTCATCTCTGGCAAATATCAGATAGGATTACAGTGATGAGGAGAGAGGAGCGATCTCCATGGATTGACTGTAGGGCCCAGAGGACAAAATGCCAACCCAGGCCCATTCATAGGTCAAGCCGGGAAAATATTTTTTTCATTTTCCGACTCTCTCCACACCCCGTGATTTGTCTGTCTGTCTCTCTGTGTGATAGGGAATCTCTGGCCCGGGTGGGATGGGGTTTGCCATTCATGACCTGTGTGGGCAGGGATGCTGGGGCGTATGGGTGTGTGTACCTGGGAGGGGAGGTGTTCCTTCCTCACAAGACCTTCCTAAGTGTGGGTTCTGTTTTGATTGATCTTGAGTCTGACATTTTTTCCCTTGTTCTGGGGTGCAAACTATTGGACACTTCATGGAGTGACGGAGAGTGATTCGGGGCTGATGGAGGAGGCTGGCGAAGAGAATAGTGATGAAATATTGCCAGCTCTCTTCTGAGGCTTTATTTACAATAAAACAGAAGAAAAAAAACAGCAAACAAGGAAATTTTCTTGAAGGCAGGGCCGAGTGGAGGGGGGAGGGGGGACCGCAGGGGGTGTGTCTTTACTTTTTGTTATTTTCTAGACATGGTTACCCCTTCTTTTGCTTGCTCCCCCAGTTTCTCCCTTCACATCCCTGCCCACCAGTTGCATAGGTGATTTTTCCACACAGTGCATGTCAAAAACCATATTGCTTTGGGTTGCCCTGCTTCCCTCCATTTCCGCCCCCTTTTCCCACCCTACCGAAAAGAAAAAGAAAAACCCAAAGTTCAAAACAAACGCTGCCGCCATCCCTGCCGCAGCCAACTGTAGTAAACAGACCTCCTAGGCTTCTGTATCCTGGAATTCATTTGGATATTACGTCTTACGAGCAAACTGTACCAGTTTATTTATGATTGTAATTTATAAACAGTAACACAAATGTCTTTACATCAGTATTATGAAAAAGGGTCCCATTGGCTGAAGTGGGTAAAAAAATGAGACTTGGGAACATTTCTGAAGGAGTGCCAAGAAAATGGAAAAAATGCAATGCGATAGTTTAGGGAGAGTTATAAATATCAATTGCTGCACTAGGTGCAATTTCATGCAAAGGTCTTCATCCACTGAGGTAAACTTTTTATATACATATCAGAATAAAATTTCTTGAACTATATAGTTGTAAGTTCTGCTCCTGGATGGCAAGAAGACTCCACCCTCTTCACAACAAAGTCTCCACCCAGTACTTGCATTACCTAGGCAACTGGCATAGCTGGAAGACCTCACATCTTCATCAGCTGAGGTCACATCTGAATTTGATGTGGTTACACCTTTCTCCTCACTTACCCTAGATAAGGCCTAACCAAGGCCCAGATGCCTTTTCTTTTCTAGCTCTTTTCTCTCCCTTTCCCAGCTCTTTGCCAGCTCTCTTTCCCAGCTCTTTCCCAGCTCTCTTTTCCAGTTCTTTGCTAGCCACGTGGCGTGCCAACCTTATCTGGTTCCAGCAGGTGGTCTGAATAAACCTATCCCTTACCTGAATACCAAATGTATTTGTTATACCAGCATTCGGGGACCCCCAGAAGACCAGAGACCACGATCAATGTAAGCAACAAAGAACCAGTTTATTGCAAGCTCGAGCTTGGTCCTCCGTGCACATGGTAACTGGTGACGCTAAGAGGCCCTGAGGATAGAATCAGCACAGTTTTTATAGTATTGAACAAACAACTTTAAGGAACTTTTACATAAGAAATTACATGACTGGTTAACATTTAAAGCAAGCTAATCTGGGCAAATATGATTGGTTGACCTTTACAGAAAAATGTCCTTGATCCATAGCTTGACCAAAAATGGTTACGAGTCACACCCGGAACAACAGAATGCATGGCATGTCTCGCCCTGGGCTCTGAAGTACCAGTTGGTCAGAAACTCTTAGTCCTAGGTGGCTGGGGGGCAACACCACTTGGGGGCTAACACCTGCCTTAAGCAAACGCCATATATGGCTCCAAGAATTGTGCATGGCTTTCTGTCATAAAATCCTAGCATTGGGACTAAAGTGGATCACAAGTCAAGTCACAGAACTGAGATGGAGTGTTAAACAAAAATGGAGTTGCTTAGGTTTCTTAAAACATTATATTTCTTCCCTAGGGCCTTACTGCCCTGGCCTCCAGGAAGGGCATTGCAGCTGTGGGGAGAATTCTGAGGATTTTGCGCCCTTGGTCAAAGCTTTTACCAAGCATCTCTAGGCTCCCAGGCTGACATTCCAGTACTGATTAACTCAAACCAGTCACAGTTAAAATCATACAAAAACCATAAAATCATCTAGCTCAAAGCAATTCATACAGAAGCAAAAATGAGCAGTTAGTAATCATAACTTCTAATTTCTATTACATTAAGCATTAATCTTACTCCATGCCTTTTAATAAATTCATTCAGGTGGTACTTGCCTACTTTGATGAGGGCAGCCCAGTTTTCTGCCTCTTTCACTCCACTCCTCAAGGTTTTAGCAGATTTTTTAGCAAGCAAAGGTACAGAAGTGACAATGGATGTTAGGGGCTGTCTATATATTTTTATGTTCTTCACATGGTGCTGTTTTACTCGGCTACCTGTTTTTATAAACTTACCAATAGTCTTTTATTCACTTGATTTCCCTTAAGTAAATTAAAATAACTGGCTGGTGACAGGGTACATCTAGATATTTCTATCCGTCCCATAGAGATAATCTGTTACATTTTAGGACATGGTAGATTATATTTGCTATTTCCCCAAATAGACTTTACAAAATGAAGTAGGCCCTGAGAGGAGCCTGGTACAGGTTCTTTCCAGGCTTTGCCTTTGTTTTAGCGGTTTTAGGAAGAAAAAAAAACTAAACAAGGTTAACTCGACCTTGGTTCCATCCAGCCCAGTTCTTGGAATGGAAAGAATGCCTCTAGGTTCCCCTCCCCTTAACAACTTAACCCACCTTCATTGTTCTGTTAAGGTCTGAATGATTAAACAGATAGCCAGTAATCTGGCTCATACTGGCAAAATTCTGAGCTTATCATAAACTCCACCTTTTTCACCTGTTTATGTGAAACTCCACTAAACTCCTTTGTGTGTGGTTACTGTAAGCTCCAACTTACCGTTGAATTCGTGAGTCATTTAAACCAAAAGTTTAAACAGCCATTATGTGACAAAGTGTAACCTCATTGGCCACCTGCATGTGGTCTAGTATAATCTTTTCGGTGTGTGACAACCTCATTGGTCACCTGCATGAACAGGCTTGACCTTATGAATTTTGCCTTTAAAAACCTAAGTACGTGGGCTACTCAGGGTCACAGTATCAGCACCCGAGCCTGTGCTGCGGCCCTGGCTAGTCAGTGTAGGAACCTTCTCAATAAAGTTGCTTCTTTATTAACAACTTTGTTGCGGTGGGCTCTGTCACTCCGGACGACTAGGTGGGCTGCCTGCGTGAGTAAGGGTCTTCCTACTACACAAAAGCCATCTGTGTCCCCAAAGATGTTTCTGGACCTCTCATCATGTGTGACTAAATAGGCCTCAGTGAATTAAGCTGAGAAAGCTGCAAAACAAAGCAGATCACTTCAGTTATGTAATATTAAGGGCATAAAAGTAGCTTTATACCACTGGATCTTTATTGAGAAGATAGAATAAAAAGAAGAGAAAAATATTTGAGGATGCAATATAAACCAATTGAAATGTATCCAACAGATGATCTGGCTTTTAAGTGGTTATTAGTGTGGTCATAGACCATCATCCCAAGAAAGATCAATCGGTGTTTTCAGAAATATCCTAAACCAAATGTACTTGTAATAACGACCAATAGCATTTTTACAGATACATTTCTATCCTCCTAATTCCAACTTTAATCCTAACATGTCTAGTTATTATAGTACATTCACAGTTGTGCTACTTATAGATATTACGTCTTATGTCTTATCTGCAATATCTTAAATGTTCAGAGAAATTATACCTTCTGACAAAAGGAGAGTATATGTGTCACACACACACGGGGACACACACACTGTGTTTGCCCAGAGTGCTGTGTAGGTTACTATGTCCAGTTATAGTTTAGGTCTAGTATCCACATAGGAGAAAAAACACGTGCTGTTGGTCAGTCAGTCGGTCTGTTTGTCTTTCTGCCAGTCTGTCTTCCTCTGGCATCACCTGTTCTTGGTTCTTCTGGCCTCCACAACCCCCCAACCCCTGCCCCGCTCGTAGTCCATAGGTCTATTTCCCTGCAACTGACATAATCTTACTCCTATTCTTTTGAGAATGGATGAATAAACTTTTACCTTGTGGATATTATACACACACCGTAACGTGTGTGTGTGTTTGTGTGTGTGTGTTGATGGAATAGGGTGTTTGCCATGCCTGACCCCCTGGCTCTGCCTGTCTACCTGTCTGTGAAGAGATGTGTGTCCTGGCACACTTCTGCCTGCATATGTTCCCATTGCAAACCCCAAAGAGAAGTATGCCTGGTCTGTGGGTTCTAACCATGCATCACCACCGGGAGATAGGATTGCCCCTCTGATCCCTCCACTATGTTTGGAACAGGGCCCCTATTCTTTCCCTGTCTTTCCTCCTGGGGTTTCCTACCTGCCCCCCCTCCACACACTGTGCACTACCCTGCTCAAGTCCTGGTCCACCACAGTCATGTGAGTGATGATGCCTCTACCCTCCAACATACGTGTCTAGGGTTTAGATTCCTCACCTCATGCCCTGAACTGCTCCAGAGAGAGTGGAAAAGCCTATTAGAAAAGGCTAGCTGTCTGGACAGATTTGAGGAGGAAAGATCAGAAGGTCGTTCCGTCTGGTGCCCGGGATAAGTGTCCCACGGGTGCCACCTCCCCTTCCTTTCTCACCCAGGGGCTCTTGTTTGACTTTCCTGTCATTTATTGATGCGTGAGTGGACTCACACTTCCCATTGCACTGTCACCATAGTTTTCCAGACCTGTGTGTGTGACGTACCTAACATCTCTGTGTTAGAAGAAACCTCTCTCTGGCCTTCCCCCTCCCCTTTCCCTGTGAGGGGTGGAGTGGGGACAGTGTGTTGTGCAGGCAGGTGAGGCATGCAGCCTCCTCTGGACTAGCTGTGTTTGAGCTCCTGGCTCATGAATTTCACAAGTGAGCGGGGTTCCTCCCAGCTTGTCTCTTCCTGGACCTGACCCATCTTTGGCAGTGTTTTCTCATTTCCATCAGGGGAAAAAGAAAAGAAAACAAACAAACAACCAAAAAAAAAAAAAAAAAGAAAGGGTAGGCAGACAGTGGGACAAGCTCTCACTTGCGCTTTTCTGGAAATGTTGGGGTGGGGGAGGGGAGAGGCGCCATGTGTGGCAGAGGTCATGAGGGCAGGCTGGCCGACTTTGCCGCCCCTGTCTGCTTGGGACCTATCCCGGGTTACCAGTTTATCGACAGTTTTCTCAGGTTCAGAGTGCTTTGTTCGTGCAAATTCCATCTTGGTTTCACTTTTTTATTTTTATTTTTTAATTTATTTTGCTTCGTTCATTACTCATGAACGGTGTCTGTCCTGGCTACGTTTATCCCAGGCTGGCCCTCTCAGAAGCTGCGTTCCTGGGCCACTGCCTCCCAAGTGCCATGTGGCTGTCTTCTCCATACCCTTGGTGTGATTAATGTGGAGATGTTGCGATCTCCTTCAGGCCCAGGCATAGGTTGTGCCAGGTGAGGGACAGACATTCATTGCGAATGGGACCACTCTTCTCGTTCTGCCCGCGGGCCCCTGCCCTCACCGTCCCACCATGCCTGTCGTGTGCAGGAGGCAGGGGTGCAGCAACCGGGTCTGGCTGGTCTCTCCCCGCCCTTGCCATGAGGTCGGGGACTTGTACTTGCTGGAGTAGGGGGGTGCCCTGATCTTGCCCCTCTCTTCCCATGACTTGTTATCAGCACAGGGGTTGGCTCTCTCCACGGAAAGGGAGGTCAGTGTGAAAAGCCACACCTTGCTCTGCCTTCTTGAGGTGCTCCCAGAACACTCCTGGTTGGTCTGTTCTCTGAGGTGCAGAGTGCTTAGGATCCCACCTTGGCCGGTGGGGGGAGGGAGGGGAGGAGAAGGCAGGAGACAAGGGCATGGGGGAGAGTGCAACAAGCAGCAGGGAAATCCTTACAGATGACTGCCTACCCTGCACCCAAGTGACCCTGCCGGCCTTCACTTTCATTGTGCCATGGTGGCTTTGGCGCAAACCCCTGACTTGAGCACATGGGTTAGACTCCTTGGTCCATGTTTAAGGATGGTTCAGGTGGTTAGCCAACATTGTCGCTGACCCCATGCACTTGCTTGTTACGGAATAGTGGTGTAGTAGCTGAGGTCTGTCATGTCTACTCAAGAAGCTGAGATCTGACCATATGGCTTCAAAACCATCCCAGACACAAATGGTCTCATGAGACTTTTATCTCCTATTCACCACTTAGAAAATAGAAGTATAAGCTGGGTACTGCTGACTCACACCTTTCATCCAAAGTACTCAGGATGCTGAGAGCTGAGGATCACGGTCCAAAGCCAGCCTGGGCAGGAAATTCCTTGAGATGCTTCTGTTCAGTGGCCCACTAAAAAACTCAAAGTGTGCTGTGGCTCAAGTGGTAGAACAATTGGCTTTAGCTGAAGAGCTCAAGGACAGCGCCCAAGACTAGACTTCAATTCTTCCAACTTCCAAGAAAAGAAAGAAAGAAACCTGAAGTGGAGTGCTGTGAATGTGTCTTAGGGGTAGAATACTTTGCATGTATGAATCCCTGGGTTTGATTCCTTAGTAACACATCACTAGAAAAAAGCCTGAAGTGGCTGTGTGGCTTAAGTGGTAGAGGACTATCCTTGTATAGGAAAATCTCAGGTACAGTGCACAGGTCCTGGATTCAAGCTACAGGACAAGTGTATAAACACAAATACATGTGCACACACACATACACATAAACACACACACACACACACACACACACACACACACACACACACACACACACACACACACACACACACATAACAGATACTTGAAATGAAGCTGTAACAGCAAATGGTACAACACTGAGCTTGTACTCTGAGCTCATGGTCAGCAGCCAGGTCCTGTGTTCAACCCCGAAACCTAGCCACCCAGGGCCCGACTAGGAGAGTTCAAAAGTTCAAAACCTGATGAACTTCACCAGCCCTAGATGGCAGGAAGCATTGTGATATTACACATGTGCTTAGATTTAGCAAGCTTCCAGAAACCTAGGGAGATACCTCAAGGGTAGCACTCTGCCCTTGAGCAATAGCCCCACTCATGGGGATTTTGTATTCCTGTGATCCCTCAGAAATAAGAGTGTGGTGGACTTTCCTGTCCTGGCTGAATTCAAACTGGCATTCTCTACCTATCAACCTCCTGAAGAGCTAAGATTACAGGCAGGATCCACTGACACCTGGCTTTCTTTTCTTCTTGTTCTTTTTTCAATGTGGCAAACTGAAATCTTCACAGTGTCATTCTAATGGTTTGCATTTGCAAGGCCTGGAGTTCAAATGCCAGGACTACCACCTACAAATGGAGGGAGATCATGAGAAAATCATTCCTATCCATGGGAATGCTTAATGGAATGTTATAAAAGTAACAATTAAATTTGCAGTTAGTTCATGATTCTCTTATAGAATGCCACCCAAAATGTATTGGATTATGTCTTTCATTCTAGCACGATGGTATGATTCTCCTAATTAAGGAATACTGACTCTTTTTACACCAATGCTTCAATAAGTATTAAACCATGATACTTCATTAAATGGAGACCTAATTTAATAACTAATAATTCATAATATATATAATTTAATATCTTCACATTGTCTCTCTCTCTCATATATAGCAAACTACACATCTATCTATCTATCTATCTATCTATCTATCTATCTATCTATCTATCTATCTGCCACTACTATTGCCAGATTGTAGGTCCTCAGCACTGGCTGGCTGCTCAGTTTGCCAAAGGCTTTTGTTCCACAACTGAACCATTCATGAATTGGGCATTGTGGGCTGTGAGTTCAAATCCCAGCATAGTCAAAAGATTATATGTGGAGTCAGAAGCCAATTTTGACCCATTTTTTTTCCTTCTTGGTGAATGTCCTGGGTCTCAGTATGATGTAGAATCCATATGCAAATAAATCCATGTGATAAGACGTGATGAATGAAATAATGAAATAAATATTATATATGTAAAATACTAAATAAAATAAATAATAAATGAATAATGGTAATAAATATCATATGGATTAAACCCAGGTAAGTAAATAGATCTCATGTATGAATATTAATTTTTCCAGTTCTGGGGCTTGAATTCAGGCCCTGGAAACTGGTCTGGAATTCTTGTCTTCAAAGACGGTGTTTCCCCTCCCCCACAGTTCCACAGAATTACCCAGACCCTGAGTTCAAATCCCAAGCTGCCAGAAAAATGGTGCAAATTCCAAGCCAGGGTCTTAATTTTTTTTTAAACCAGGAACATGCACTGTCTTGAAAGCATGCTCTGTGCTATGACATCATTCTATTCAAAGCAAATTTCTTAGCAGGGTGCCTTTCTTCATAATGACTCTGGATGTTCACTGATAGAAATACATACATACATACACAGACACATGGGGTTACTGGCTCTTTTTTTTTTTTTGGTGCAGGCTGAGGTTTGAACTATGAGTCTAGACATTGTCCTTGAGCTCCTTTTGCACAAGGAAGCACTTTATTATGCCTTAATCCATGATACATCATTAAATGGAGGCATAATTTAATACCTAATAATTATCAGGAATATATTAGATGTAATTTAATAATGTATAGACATCTCACATTCTATAAATGCATTTATATATTTAAATATACAGTGGATATACATCTCTCTCTCTCTCTCTCTCTCTCTATATATATATATATATATATATACATATATATATATATATATATTTGCAACAATTTATACATGTATTTATATATTGGCCATTCCTGGGGCTAGAACTCAGGTCCTGGGAACTGCTTGGCAATGAATTTGTTTGAGGCTGCTCTGCTTACACTGACCCCTTGGTGAATTGGGCATTCCAGGCCCTGAGTTCAAATCCCAGCATTGCTGAAGGCAATACATGAGGAAAGAAACCAATGTTGACCTGTTTTCCTCTCTGTGGAAATATTGTGTCCTAGGTACAATATGTAATATCTATGCAAATACATATATTATATACATTATACATGTATATAAATATTATTTTTGCCAGTTCTGGGGCTAGAATTCACACCCTGGGAAATGCTCCTGAATTTTTTTCTTCCAGGAGGTTAGCTTCCACTTCACCCAGAGCACAATAGAGTTACCCAATTCATGAGTTCAAATACCAGGTATGGCAGAAAAAATGGCCCAAATTCCTAGCCAGTATCTTAACTTTTTGGGGGGGCAGGCACGGGGCTTGAACTCAGGTCATCACAACTTTGTTTCAACCTTGATTACCCTAGGCTGGGGTGCAGCTTTTACACCCACAGATGATCCAGCTATCCTAGTACACAATTTCAACTCCCAGCTCTGGCAAAAAAAAACAAACCAACCAAGATGGTGGAGGGAAAACCTGGAAGTTTTACACAACTGTTTTACATTTGTTTGCTTTGTACTGTGACCATACTGGGTCTCAATGACTAGGCTTAAAAATTGTACGTGACCTTTCATGGCCGAAGCCTCTCGGGCTATCAGTGAAGCCTGAGCCCAACCCAGACACCTAGGCCCTGAGTTCGATGCTGCGACTGCCACCTACACATGGCTGAAGATTCTAGAGAACTCGTTCCTATCTATAGGAACACTAATAGAATGTTTGACAAGTACCAACTGAATTACTAATTAGCTAGTCATTCTAGTATAAGATTATATATCTAGTATAAGATAAATATAGGTCATTGATGAATACTTTATTAAGTCTCGTACCGTGATTAATTAATAGACACATAATTTTAGACCAAATAATTGGTAGTAATAGAATATATAAAAATAAGATATAGACATCACTCTTTATATAGAGTTATATAGTAGAATCTACATGAACGTCTATCAGTCTCTATAAATTTATTCATAGATGCATAGTCATATGTTTATATATTGGCCACACCTATGGCTTGATTTCAAGTCCTCAAACACAAGTCCCCCACATTTGCCCGACAACTTAATTTGCATCAGATTGGTTTGCTAACATTGACCTATTCATGAAGTGGGCCTTCTAGGCCTGGAGTTCAAATCACAGAACTGCCAAAATCTTAATCCTGGTGGAAGAAGCCAATTGTCCCACTTGTTTTCCTTATCAGCGAAAGTCCTGGGTCTCAGAATTGATGTATAATACGTAGGCAAATCTATATCCTATGTAATAGAATGTAAAAAATGTTATACATGTAATCATACTCTCTATATAATCAATAAATGAAACACAAAATAAAATGAATAACTACAGTAACTGCAATATGCAGTAATCATGTGTATATAAATATAAATCATGTATTTAAAATGTATACGAATATTATTTTTTCGAGTGCTAGAGCTTGAATTCAGCCCCTGGGAAAAAGCCTGATTTTCTTGTCTTCCAGCACGGTGAGCTTCCCCTTCCCCCACAGTGCTGCAGTTTTACCCGGACCCTGAGTTCAAATCCCAGGCCTGGTAGAAAAAATGGCGTGAATCCCAAGCCAAGGAGCCTCATTGGTTGTTAAACATTTTGAATGTATGTATGTATGTATGTATGAATTTATTTTTATTTTGTCAAGAACAGGGCTTGAGCTCAGGTCATTGCAACTCTGCTTCAGTTTTGATCATGCTAGGCTGTGGTGCAGCCACTGAGCCCACAGCTGAACCTGGGTTCCTTGGCCCCAAAGACTGACCGGAATAAAAATAAATAAAAAGACACAGATAAAAATCTGGCTACCTGCAGATGGATGTCGGTTTTACATTTGTTTTCTTTTCAAGGTGACCATCCTTGGTCTGAATGACACGACTGAAAACTGTTGGTAACCTGTCAATGGTGAAGGCTGATGGCTTCCAGGGAAGCCACAGGCCAAAACGGCAACCTAGGCCCTGTGTTCAAAGCCCAGTCCTGACCCCTACCAATGGAGGGAGATGCTAAGAGTCTCGTTCCTATTCATAGGAATAAGGATAGAAGTATATGAATATCAAGGTTGAATTAGTTGTTCCTGAGTGATTCTACTATAAAATTAGAGATTGATTTTAGGAGGCCGATGGATTTTAATGAATATTTTTGGACACATTAAACAAATATTATTAATTACATGGACACAATAGTTTGGACAGTGGTTGATTTAATTAATAATTCATTAAGGATGAAAACAATAATGTTAATTACATGGAGGAGGCAGAATAAATACCCAAGAATTGGTAGGAATGTAGCCTATATAACTGCATAATGTATAGATATCTCTGGCACTCTATAAAGATCTGTATTTATTTGTGTACTACCATCTGCATGTCAATCTGTTCTTGTTTTGTCAACCCCTATGGCTCGTTCTCAGGTGTGGGAAATGCTTGTCAACTCCATATGCCCCAGGCTGGCATGCTGACACTCACCCACTCATGAATTGGGCCTTGTAAGATGTGAGTTCAGATGCCAGCACTCACAAAAATTGAATCGTGCATTAAGAAGCCCATGGTGACACGTGTTTTCCTTTTCTGTGAATGTCCTGGGTGTCAGGTATGAAGTTTCATACATAGGCAAATCTATATCCTACGTAATAAATGTAGTAAATATTCCATGTGTAATAGCAGTCAATAAAATAAGTGGTAAATGATAAAACAAAAAATAAAATGAATAACTACACTAAGTGCAATTTGAAGTCAACATACGGGGCGGGCTCAACCTCAAGGCCTGTGCACTGCATGGCAGCTGAATTGGCTAGAGGCTGCTGTGCTGGCTGTCACCCATTCATGAATTGAGCCTTCTAGGCCCTGAGTTTAGATCCTAACACTGCCAAAAATGTAATCGTGGAGTGAGAAGCCAAGCGTGACACATGTTTTCCTTTTCTGTGAAAGTGCTCAGTGTCAGGTAGGATATATAATTCAAGTGCAAACCTATATGCTATGTAATAGGATTTTATAAAGGTAAGAAATGTAATAGGTGGAAGAATTGTCACTACAATCAATGATAAACAGATTGAATTAGTAGTGAAGCATTCTAGCGTAAAATTAGATGCAATAAGTATAGGATGTTCATTAATATTTAATTAATATTTTATTAAGCATTAAGAGAATAAAAAGTACGTGGAGACATAATTAAATACCTAATAATTGGTAGTAACACATGATGCATAATTTAATAATATATACACATTGGTCTCATTCTATGAAATATATAATTATATGTATGGATATATGTACATATATGATAAACAATAACAGGATATTGAGTAATTATTAATGCTTTATTAATAGTTAACTGGGACACTTCAATAAATGGAGACATAATTTAATAACTATAGTTGGTAGTAATATTATCTATATTTTAATAATATGCAGACATCTCTTTTTGTGTATATAATATTTATATACAGCTATCTCTCTCTATTTTTACCTCATTCACTCCTGTGGATCGGTGGTTGAGTGCTCGCCTAGTAAGCATGAAACCCTGGGTTAGATAACTTAGTGCCACATAAACAGAAAACCCGGAAATTCTGCTGTCTTTCAATCAATTGAGTGTTAGCCTTGAACACAAACACTTAGGGACAGTGTCTAAGCTCTTATTCAAGCCCCATAAATGCCGCCAAAAAAAGGGAGGATATTCTAACTGCAATTATAGAAGTACTGAACTTCAAATACCTCATTACAGAGCAAGCTAGGAGTCTGATGCTGATAGCTGACACCTAACCAGACTTAGCCAGATGTAAACTACTGCAACCCAGCTCCACGAGTTATTCATGTCATCCTGGCTTACATCCGGCATCCTAGCTTCTCAGGGGCTTTAAAACCCAGTCCTGGCAGGAAGTTTGTTAGACTCTTTGAAATGTGGCTCCAATGGTAGAGCTCTAGCCTTAAGCAAATGTTATTAGAACAATATCCCCATGCTTTGAGTTCAAACCCCATGGCCAACCCCTCCTCCCCAAAAACAAACCCCACTAAACCATTAGATGTGAACTTTAATGGTTTGTAAAATTTACTTCAAAGAATGATGATACTGATTAAAGCACCCTAATTCTAATGACAGCTTGTGGAATAGAGCTATGTGCTGAGTCCTCCATAGGGTGCTCCATTCTGATTACTGCACAGGTTACTATGTGCTGAGTCCTTCACAGGTTGCAGTGTGCTGAGTCCTGTACTGGGTGCTGGGTGCTGAGTCTTTCACAGGATGCTCTGTGCTGAGTCATGTAAAGAGTGCCATGTGCTGTGTACTTACCGATTGCATTCTTATATCTTGTCCTTGTAAGAGCTCCACAACTGAGATGATTATGCAGACAAGAATATTGAGGCCTTTTGGGCATTTACACAAAAGTTTACAAACAAGACCACACTAAAGCTACCAGCACAACTATGTTTATTGCAGCAGTATTTACCATAGCTAAGATATGGAACCAACTCAAATGCCCCTCAGTAGATGAAAGGATCAAGAACATGCGGTATATATACACAATGGAATTCTATGTTTCCATCAGAAAGAATGACATTTCCCCATTTGTTAGGAAATGGAAAGGCTTGGAAAAAATTATATTAAGTGAAGTAAGCCAAGCCCAAAGAAACATAGTTCCCATTGTTTCCCTTATTTGCAATATCTAGTATATGTATGAATCAAGCAGAAAAGGTCAGATAATGTGATGTTAGGAAAATGAACCCTTAGATATGTATTTTAATGCTTTGTTATTTCATGCATTTTTTTCTAATGCACTTATAAGATTATCTCTTTGTTGCTTTGTATGTCCCTCCCCCACAGTATAACCCCTGCTTTCACTATATTTGATGTCAGTATAATTTGTGGAGGAGATGGGGAAAACAAGTCGTTTAAGGATACAGGTGGACCCGTTGTAACTATGAGAAGTACAAGTTGTCATGTCGAAAACGAACTTTACAACTTTGGTGCGGGGGGGGGGGGACGGGGGGGGGGGGACTGGGTGGGGGAGCGGGGGCAGGCTGGGAAGGGATGTGAAGGGTAAACAAAGGAAGAGGCTGCAATGCTTGATAAGAAATGTACTCATTATCTTGCCTATGTAATTGTAACCCCTCTGTAAAGTATGTTCACAAAAAATAAAAATTAAACAACAACAACAAAAAGAATATTGAAGCTCAGATAGGTCCCCATAGCAGGGATGAAATTATGTATTACTGAAAACTAGTGAGTTGTCTCCTGTAGACAATTGTTTTGTTTTGTTTCTTCTCAGTCATCAACCTTGAACTCGAGGCCTAGGCTCTGAACTTACCTCTTGGGCTCATGGCTAGCACTCAATCATATGGAGCCATGGACGCCCTTGCAGCTGAGGCCATGACCAAGGGGTTGGTAGTTGAGGTCTGTCATCCTGCCTTTTCAGGATGCTGAGATCTGAGGATCTGGGTTCCAAACTATCCCAGACACAAAAGGTCCCATGAGACTATTATCTCCAATAAACCACCAAGAACCTGAGGTTGAAGTTTGGTGCTTGTGGCTTATGCTGGTCATCCTGGCTACTCAGGAGGATGAGATCTGAGAATCATGGTTCAAAGGTACCCTGGGCAGGGAAGTCCTTGAGTCACTTAGCTCTAATAGACCACCAGAAAACCTGAAGTGGCACTGTGGCTCAAGTGGCGAGCACAAGACTTGAGCTGAAGAGCTCAGGGACAGCACCCAGGCCCAGACTTCAACTCCTACAACCGACAACAACAATAAAAAAAGACAGAAATGAGCTAACAAACCTCATGTAGAGGGCTGGGAATGTGCCTTAGGGGTAGAGTGCTGTGCATCTATGAAACCCTGGGCTTGATTTCTCAGGACCACATCACTAGAAAAAAGCCTGAAGTGGCTCTGTGGCTCAAGTAGGAGAGAGCTATCTTTCCACAAGAGAAACTAGGAACAGTGCTCAGGTCCTGAGTTCAAGCTCCAGGACTCATGCATGTGTGTGCGCACATGCATGTGTGTGTGTGTGTGTGTGCACGCACACACACACACACATCAGAAGTTGTTACACAAAATAATAAAGCACTATGCTTCTGCACTGAGCTCCTGGTCAGTACCCAGACCCTGTGTTCAACCCCAAAACCTAGCCATCCAGAACCTAAATAGGAAAGGTCAAAGTTTCCAAAACCTGATGAGCTTCATCAGCCCTAGATGACAGGAAGCTTTGTGATATCAGATATGTGCTTGGATTTCCCAAGCTGGCAGAAACCTAGGAGAGGCATCATAATCCCATCATTGCAGGCAATGAAACATTTCATTAGGTTGAGTTCCCTAGTTGTCTGCCAGAAGGACTCCTGAATAATATTGAGCACTGTATCTGAACACCGGAATATAGTCTCACAAAGGCAGGATAAGTGCCCAGAACTTGGTCTGCCATGGGAGTTGCACAAATGAAGCCTTCCTCTTAAAACAGAGCAATGGGGAGAGAGTTAGCTTGGTGTAAAAACAAGCCTTTTTCTCCTGACCTTCAGAGCTCATTCACACTCATCCTCACTAACTGGCCTGGATGGAGTTGTTTGTTACCCAGCTGTACTGTACTGAGGCCTTTTGTCTGACTGACCAGACAGTGAGAGTGACTTCTTCCAGCAGACCTGGGATGCAGAGAAACCCTTAGATTACACTGGGAACAGTGAGAGGAGCCCCAGAACATGCACTGCAATCAAAACACTCTCTGTTATGAAATCATTGTATTGAATACAAATTTCCTAGCTTGTTGCCACTCATCAGAGCTACTTGGGAGCTTCACCTATAGGAATATATCCATATATACACAAGGACATGGAGATACAGGCTCTTTTTGAGTGGGCAGGTCCTGAGGTTGAACTATGAGCCTAGACGTTGTCCCTGAGCTCCTTTTGCGAAAAGGGAGTACATTAATCTTGATTCACAGCCTCATTTCTCTTAGAAATAACAGTGTCATGGGCTTTCCTACACTGACTGGATTCAAACTCAGATTCTCTACATCTTAGCCTCCTGAGGAGCAGGGATTACAGTCAGCATCCACTGACACCTTCTTTCTTTTCTTCTTCATTTTTTTTTCTTCTTCTTCATTTGTTAATCTGGACAATATGACTTCTTAACAGGGTCATTCCAATGGTTTGAATTTATAAGTAAACTACCCAATGTTTGTTATAGCTGCTTTTTTGAGAAGGATTTTCTCTCCTCATCTTACCCTGGGATTGGTCACAGGTTTGAAGCCAAAAGTGAGAAATGAGTGTCAGATGATTTGGGAGCAAATATCCACAGGACATGCCAGTTCTGTCACTTAGCATTGAGCTGCAGTTAATTTACTGTCTCAGGATGAGAGGACCAAAATCTGGAACGATCCTCATACTGTCTGCATTTCTCCTTTTGCCTATAAACTGATCTAATAATTATGAGTGCTTTGTGTCTCCAATATTAAGTATCTAGAACACATTAGTAGCATCTTCATGTTTCCACTTTTCTCTAGTACCTGTAGAGATTTAGACTAAGGGTTTGTGTGGAGCGGCTCCTCAGGGAATAACTGAGGAATGCCACTTGAACCCTTCGCAGGAGATCGCCATTCAAAGCCAGCCGAGCAGGAAAGTCTGTGAGACTCTTATCTCCAATAAACCACCAGAGAACCAGAAGAGGAGCAGTGGTCCAGAGGGTAGAGCTCCAGCTTTGAGAGAGAAAGCTGAGCAGGAGATCCAAGCCACACCAGGCAGGAAAGCCTGGGAGTTGCTCTTGTCCAATTAATGACCAGATGGCTGTAAGTGGAGCTGTGGTGATGGTAGAGCCTCACCCTTGAGCAAAATAGCTCAGGAATACATCGGGCTCTGAGGTTAAGCCCTGGGATGGCCACAAAAATATTCAAAAAGAGAATGCCAGGTTTATGTATCAATGTCCTACCTAGTTGTGAGGGTTAGCAAAGATGGCCCTGAGAGGAAGTTGAGTGGGCAGAGCCGGATTTGTTCAGGTTCAGTGTGTAAACAACTCTTGGAAGCTTAGGTGCATATTAAGGTGTGGCCTTTCAGTGATTGGTTGATCCCATTTCCTCTCCTCCCACGCAGTCTTTTGCTTTAAAAAGGGGATGCTCCCTGTTAATAAACGAGTTCCTGCTTGGTTTGACTCCCCGCTGCATCTGATTATCTCCTGGGCTAAGGAAGGCTGGGGAACCGGCAAGCGGCCGCACTTCACAATTACCTCTCCTCAGACCCCATCCGTCCAAAGACAGACGAAGACCCATCATCTGGTGCCCAACGTGGGGCACGAAAGGAAAAGATACCAGCCGAGGCTAAGCAGTCTTTCGGGGTAAGTGAAACCCTAAATATGGGTAATGTTATATCACAGAAGAAGATAGGAGGAGGAAACATTAGGCCTAGAAAGAGTACAGGAAGACTTGGAAAGTGAAAAGGAAAAGGAAAAGGTCAAACTCAACCGGGAACGCACTATCTGTGCATGCAGGGGCAAAGGCAGCTACTCAGGTGCCCCGGACAGTCCTAGGCCCCCTCCCCATTCCCCTGATTGGAAGGGAGGTACTGCGTCCTATGAGACCTGCGAGAGGGACTTCCAAGTCCCAGACCCCTACCAACTGGAGGGGCTGAGGGCTGGGGAAGTAACCTACTCGGAGACCTCCTCTGGAAAGGAAGGGCCACCCAAGAGCCCAGACTCTAGGCCACATGATCCGCTTCCCCAAGCGTATCCGGTCACTTTGGCACCAGGGGCTAACAGGCCCTTGGAATGGTATCCATGGGAAGCTAAGGATCTTAAAGAGCTCCGCCAGGCGGTGGTGGAGGATGGCCCAAACTCTCCCTGGGCCCAGACCCTATTACAGGACATTGCCTATCATCAGTGTGTCCCTAAGGACTGGATGGATGTGGCCAAAGCTGTTCTTACTAGTGCTCAGTTTATTAAATGGTGTGCCTTCTTTAAGGAGGAATGCAGAGTGTGAGCGGAGACTAACCGGCAGGCTCAACCCGCAATACCTATTACTTATACCATGTTAGCAGGGACAGGAGAAGCCTATTCTACCGGCGTCCAACAGGCCGCAATACCTGGCCGTACTGTGACCAGGTAAGGCAGGCAGGACTTGCTGCGTGGTACAAACTAGATGATGGGCCTACTGAGTCCCCCATGGCAGGAGTGAGACAAAAACTGGGTGAGCCTCTACCTGATTTCATAGACCGAGTCCAACAGAGTGTTCACCGCAAGCTGCCGGCAGGGAACCTCTGAGATCAGTTTGTAAAGCTGCTGCTCTGGGAAGGGATGAATGCAGACCACCAAATGGCCTGTGCGGGACTGAGAGAGAGTTCCCTGAGCAGATGGGTGGTGGCCTCACAGGATGTGGGAACACAACAGCTCCAGTCCCAATCACTAGCTTTAGCTTTACAGTCTCAGACATCTACATTGACTGAGGCTATTACTGAGCCGCTGGCAGCCCAGGGCTGAGGAACTCCAAGACCAATGGGGAGAGGGACTTGTTTTAAATGCGGGCAGGAGGGGCACTTTAAGAGGGACTCTACATGACAATCCCCCGCCAACTGGCCCTGGGGGGCCAAACTGCCCCCTACACCCTGCCCCAGGTGCAGGAAGGGATATCATTGGAAAAAGGATTGCCGATCCAAGTTTGATTTAGATGGGAAACCTTTAAACTAGGAGATGGGCATCCTCCAGCCCCGTTAACTCAAGGAGGAACCTCCTCTGCTGTGAGGCCCAGGCAGCCTCGTGGCAGGACGGCTCAGGTCCATTGGACAGTCTCCCTGGTGGAAGGACTCCACCCTAAAATGAGTATCCTCATAGGCGGAAAGAGGTTTCACTGCTTAATTGACACCAGGGCAGACCAAACCATACTCAGGGAGGAGGAAGTACCCTTGGACTGGAAGCTTGCACCTGGGCCCCCGATATTGGGGGTAGGGGGTAACTCCCCATCCAAAGAAACTGCTACCCTTATGACATGGACTAGCCCAGATGGAGAACAGGGAAAGATACTCCCTTTAGTGGCAAAGAACCTCACTGCCAATTTACTAGGGCAAGACATGCTAAGACAAATGGTTGCTGTGGTCACTACAGACCATCGAGCATGCTATGATGATATCCTGGATGGGGAAGAAGCACAAAGGTGTAATCAGGATCCAGAGGGAGTTAAGGAAAGGGATTTTTTTAACTTTCATAATCACAGAGAAGAACAAAAGGGACCCGCTCAGGTGCACCCCCAATCCTAAAGGCCACTGCCCTCCAAGTACCTCCCATTAGGTGGAAGCTGGGAAGCCCAATCTGGGTAGAGCAGTGGCCATTGACCAAACCTAAACTTGTAGCCCTCCACCTTCTGGTGGAGGAACAGATAAACCTTGGGCATATTCGCCCTTCTATAAGTCCTTGGAACACACCGGTATTTGTTATTCAAAAAACCTCTGGGACCTGGCATATGCTCCTATGTAAGGTAAATGCAAGGATGGAGCTAGTAGGAATGCCCCTAAGAGGCATGCCCTGGACTCCTGCTATACCTTCAGAATATACCTTGGTTGTGATTGATATTAAAGACTGTTTTTTATTTTCTATCCCCCTGCATCTAGATTACTGCGAGAAGTTTGCTTTCTGTATACCTTCTCTTAATTTTTCCCAGCCTGATCGGAGGTTTGAATGGATGGTGCTGCCACAGGGAATGGCCAATAGCCCGTCCTTTTGCCAACAATACCTGGCCACACTTTTAGGGCCTGTGCTGGGTTCAGATACCACCCTTGCCTATGTCTACATGGATGATATAATTCTGGGGCACCAAGACCCAAGCTGCCTGGAGGGCCTTCTGGCCCAGGTTCTTGGCATATTAAAAAAAAGGGGGTTTTACCATAGCGCTTAATAAAATTCAAAAGGTAGCCCCTTTTAAGGGGTCTTGACTCAGGCCAGCCCCCTTAAGCCTTTGCTGGATATTCCAGCCTCTCTAACCTTAACCCAACTTCAGAGTCTTTTAGGGGAAATCAATCGGCTGTTGCCATGGGTTTCTGTCCCTAAAGATAGTCTTGTGCCCTTATTTGCCCTGCTAAAAGACAGGACACCACAAGAAGTTATTACAATTACAGACAGCCATAGGGCAATATTTTTGCAGTTCCAAAAAGCCATGGATGAAGTTTCTCTAAAGAGGTATTCTAATTGTGAGCCCATTTCTCTTTGGTTGTTTGCAGGTGTCAAGTTAATTTCTGCAGTTTTAACTCAAAATGGGGAGCCATTAGAGTGGGTTCACACTCCGCTGGGTGGCATGCCTCGGGCGTACTCTCAAGCAGACCAACTCACGGATGTTATTGTCAAGGGAAGGACCCAAGCCCAAAGGTTTTATGGCTTGACCCTCACTCCATTGTTTTTCCTTTTTGGATGGCAGATGTTAAGTGGCTCTCTCAGCCAACGCTCGTCTTGCTCTCTCCTTGGAGGGGTTTCTAGGCCAAATTGAATGCCATTATGGGCAATCCAAATGGACTGTCATGTTATGGAGACTTTCCTTCAAAATGCCATCTCTATTTTCTTCTACACCTATTCCTGACGCCCTCCATGTTTTCACTGATGGAAGTAAAGCAGGCTCTGCGTATGCAGCCTTTGAGGAGCAACAAAAGACCCCAAGCCAACAAAGATTTCAACCTTGTCAAGGGTCAGCATAATATAAAGAAATGCTGGCCGTAATTATGGTCTTTCAGGACATTCAAAAACCCTTTAATTTGTATTCGGATAGCCTATATATGATTAACGTGCTCCCTCATATTCCCCAGGCACATATCAAGCTGGATGAAAACCCTATTTCCCCTCTTATGGTTACCCTTAAGGGCCTATTAGAAGGTCTGGAAGCCCTTCATATTCAACATTTGAGAGGGCATTAAAAACTTCCTAGATTTTTTTCCCTAGGCAATAAGTGTGTGGACCAGTTAGCTACTGGCCCACAAGCATTAACGTTACAAGAGGCTACCTGTTTGCATGACTTAACCCACATTTATTGGAGAGGTCTTCAGCATAGATTTCCTCAGATTCCTGTAAAGGACCTCAAAAGGGTGGTACATACCTGTAAAACATGCCAGCCCTTCTTAAAAGTACCCCCTTTACAACCACCAGAGGTAAATCCCAGAGGCCTCAAACTTAATGTCCTCTGGAAAACAGATATTACTCATTTCCTAGCCTTTGGTAAGTTTAAATACATCTTTGTCTCTATAGATACCAACTCAGGAGCATGCTGGGCCACAACACATACAGGAGAAAGGACTAAACATTCACAAGCACATTTTCTTCATTGCTTTGCCACCTTGGCTCTACCAGCACAAGTTAAAACCGATAATGGACCCTGTTTTGTTAGTAAAGCAATGTCAGAGTTTTTTGACAGATGGCATATTAATCATACTACAGGAATTCCCTATAATCCCCAAGGCCAAGCAATTATAGAAAGAAATCATCAATGTCTTAAGGAGCAATTATTAAAACAAAAAAAGAGGGAGTTAGCCTCCATATACAGTTACAGATAGCTTTATTTACCATTAACATTTTAAATTTGTCAAAAGGGGCAACTGAATCCAGATTTCAGAAGCACTGGGGACAACTAAACCCTAAGCCCCAAGTGAAAGTCAGGTGGAAGGACCCCCCTGACACAGCAATGGAGAGGACCTGACCCCCTAGTTACTATGGGCAGGGGATTTGGATGCTTTTTTCCCATAGGGGAGACAGCTCCCATTTGGATTCCTGCCAGGAACCTTAAGTTTTTACCCATTTCCTCTATACAGGAGGATGCCCAAGGATAAACTAACCATCCCCAAGGGCAACCAGCCCTTGAGAAGCTCTTGTGTTCTTTAACAATTGCAGATGGTGATAATCAAGCTGATGGCTGTCCTGACCCTCCCAGTCCCTGCAATGGCTACGGAATCCACATCAACCTCAACGGGTGACCTGGGCAGTGATCAGCACTGGCCATATGGAAATCATCAATAGCACCACAAGAGAAACTGCCCTTTCGACCTGGTGGCCTGACCTTCGTTTTGATCACCACCCTATGTCATTACTTATGGACTGTTTAAAACATATATTTTAGGAGCTATCTATTTTAATGTTACCTGCTCTAATTGTTCTTTTACTAATTGCTTGTGCAACTACCTTTTGTTATGTGTCCTATAAATATGTCTAAAACCTGCTCTAGAATAAGCCCCACCTCTGGACTCTAAAGTGGCAAAGACTGCTATCCCATCCCTAAAGTTAAAGGGCTGACATTGCTTGACCTGGGAATGCTTTTGCTGATGCTTTTTCTATGCCTTCCTTGCATTATACGTGCAATGCAAAACTCTTATGAGCCAGCCAGTTACATAAGATCAAGCTCCAAGGAAATAAATTTCCCCGAGAGGAACCGCAGCCAGAGACGGGTAAGAGGGGGTGCCAGTCTTACCAACCTAAGACAGGGCCTTCAGGTTTGCTCTGAAGAAGTTCCCGATGACGGGTAAGACAGACAAGGCGATCTACCCAACCTAAGACAGGTGGGTTCTCTTCTTTAGACAAAGACGACAGGGTGTTGGGAGCTGACATTAAGCTTAAAGGTCATCTTGACCCCTGTGCTCGCTTGTAGGCACGTACAAGGAACTGGCTTACTTGAAAGACATCAGGTGCCCAGGATTGCTTTGCTATTTCTACAGTTTGTTTGAAATTTTACTGCTTGGGACATTTCTAGCTGTGGTGGGGCTAATGTTTATTATTGTGCTAGGTGGGGATGAGAGGTAACTGGGAGAGGCTCTTATGCATAAGGGCCCTCCTTCTCCCCAGCCTTGCCTCCAACCCCCTGCATGGCCAAATGTAATCCTGTTAAAATAACCTTTACAGAGGAGGGGAAAAAGATAACTAACTGGGAGGTGGATCTGCCATTAAAACAAAAAGGGTGAATATGTTGGGGGGTAGCAAAGATGGCCCTGAGAGGAAGTTGAGTGGGCAGAGCCGGAATTGTTCAGGTTCAGTGTGTAAACAACTCATGGAAGCTTAGGTGCATGTTAAGGTGTGGCCTTTCAGTGATTGGTTGATCCCATTTCCTCTCCTCCCATGCAGTCTTTTGCTTTAAAAAGGGGATGCTCCCTGTTGATAAACGAGTTCCTGCTTGGTTTGACTCCCTGCTGCATCTGATTATCTCCTGGGCTAAGGAAGGGTGGGGAACGGGCGACCAGCCACACTTCGTACTTACCTCTCCTCGGACCCTGTCCGTCCAAAGACGGACGAAGACCCAACACCTACTTATGTGTTTATGTATATTATCTCCCCAAGTGCAAACAGACGTATGCAATGCTTCTGCTTTTATTTACAGGTTTATTTTTCAGATTTGCTAGTTGGGCATACTGCATCATTCTCTTCATTTCAGGCCCATCACTTTTCTCTTCCAGGTTTCCAGGCCTGTGTCCCTAAATGATGCACACTTAAGCTCTCAGCAGCCTTCATTTATATTTCATTATGAGGCCAAAGCAGAAACAGTCACAAATCAGGCAGGAAAGAGAAAATGAGGGTTCGGAGAAGTAACCGGTGTTCAGAAACTTAAACTTGGGAAAATAAAATGGTAGCATTACTTATGCAAAAACTACCTTTAAGAGTAAGATGAAGGGGCAGGGAATGTGGATTAGTGACAGAGTGCTTGCCTAGCATTCAGGAAGCCCTGGGTTCGATTCCTGAGGAGCACATACACAGACAAAGCCAGATTTGGTGCTGTGGCTCAAGTAGCAGAGTGCTAGAGACAGTGACCAGGGTATGAGTTCAACCCAACAACTGGCAAAGATATAGCTAGGTAAGTAGGTATGTAGGTAGGTAGGGGTAGGTAGGTAGACAGATAGATGATAGAAACATGATAGACGAGTCAGGTCTTGGGTATCAGAAGGAAAGAAGGGAACACTTCCCAGTCATGAGGTCTTCTGCATTGTGCAAGGACACCAGCATCGCCTTCACACAACCACAGAACAGGAAGACTGTCTGTCTCAACTCTCAGGCAGCAAAGAGCTCCAGAGTATAGAGGGCATAGCCAGGTTCTAACTCAGGTGCTCGGAAACAGAACAGAAATGGCTCTGCTTCTCCTTGGACTGGGGATTTGCAATAATGATGTGGAGAATGAAGGAAGGAGAATGGACTGGTAGAGATAGAAGAAGGACCTTCAAACCTGACAGATGGAGAGTCAAAACCCCACTCCCTAAGACCACAGAGCAGGGTTTTTCTATTCTGTTACTCCTCTCTCCCCCACTTAACTGGCTCTCTATTGGTAACCTAAAGATAGCTTGAGGCTCCCTTCCCCTGAGGGAGGAAGGTTAATTAGTCAATGTTTGAAGAGGCTGAGAAAAGCCTGACCATGGTGTAACTCTAATAAATGTTTCAGGTTTCCCTCCATTGCTGGCTGTGCCTGGAATGAATGAAGTGGTTTTGCAGCTCACTTCCCTGATGAGAGTGTACGTTCTGCCTCCTACTCCTGCAGGTCTAGGTCTCTGCCCCTAGCCTGGCTTTTGAAACTGTTTTCTTTCCTTCAAATACAGGGTTACACTGGAGTTCTTCCTGCTAACAGGGCTAGGGCTTGGATCCTGAGAACTTCATTTGAACCCAGGATGTGTCAATAATATTTCTTTCCATCTTCTAAAACTTGAGAACTCTATGAACATTTAGAGTGCAAGTAACATCTCATCACCAAGAGAAACACAGGAAGCTCTTGAACATCTGACCTTTCAGAAGTGGAAGTCAGAATGTGATAGACTTTCCTGCCCTGGCTGACTTCACCCTGTGATCCTGACACCTCAGCCTCCTGAGCAGGGGTGATGGGCATGAGCTATTGGTTCTCTACTAGGTTCAGAACTGTAATGACATTGACAATACAAGTCAACTACTTATCATAAAGGGCTTGGGGAGCATATTAAGCCTTTCAACAGTGGACCTTTCAGAACCCTGTAGGACACAAAGTTATAATGTTAGAGTCTGAGAGGCTGGGCATATGGATGTGATACACTTGAACTTTGAGCTCTGATTCCAACTCTGGGGTACACCAGCGTTCATTTTCCAGAAAATGTTCTCATAATTAGCATATAGGAAAAGTACTTTGATTAGCCTTCACTCTTTTAACAGTTGTGTGTCTCAAACCGAAGCCTGGGCATTGTCCCTGAGCCCTTCACTTCAAGGCAAACACTTTACCACTTGAGCCACAATGCCACATGTGGTCTTTTGGTGGTTCATTGGAGGTAAGAGTCTAACAGGCTTTCCTCTCCTAGGCTGTCTTCAAACTGTGGTCTTCAGATCTTAGCCTCCTGAGAAGCTAGGTTTCCTGGTGTGACCCACCGGCATCTGCATCTGGCCTATTGTTTTTGACAGACCTGGGGCTTACACTTAGGGCCTTGGTACTGTCTCTGAGTTCCTTTTTCTCAAGCCTAGTGCTCTACCACTTGAGCCTCTCCACATCTTCTGGCTTTTTCTGAGTATGTGACACTGAGCTTTCAAATCCTGGCATTCATGCATGCCGAGCATGATCTCTACCAGTAAGCTACATTCCTAGCCCCAACCTCACAATTTTATTCCTCAACTTGCTTATCCTCAAGAAAAGGTTTCTGTGTATAAATCATCTAAAGAAATCCCTATAGGAAGTTATCCAAAGGTAAATAAGACAAAGCACATACTGTGGACAGACTCTAAACATGTGATGTCTGTGACAAATGCCTCTACTTAATTAAGTACCATGTTTCAGCACTTAATAAAGTATTAATGAAAAATGAGTCAATGTCCTAAATTATTGTGTATAATTATATAATAGATGTACAAAACATAATAAATATTATGTGTATAATAATAAATACAATAAACAATAAAATGAATAAAATAAAAATAAAGTGAATACAAAATCAATAATAATAATAATATGAAATAAATGTACAGACGTACATATATATCATATATTACACATGTATATACATATTTTTCCATTGCAGGCTCTGGGAACTCTAACTTGAATTTATTTTCCTTAAGGACAGTGAGCTTCACGTTCACAAATGGTAAAAGAGTTGCCCGAACAGTGTGCTCAAATTCCATCAATGGCAAAAATACTGGCCCCAGTTCCAAGTCAGTGATTTAATATTTGTTTTGGAAATTGTTATGTTTATTCAGTTCCATACTGACCATTATAGAAAACATCAGTGTAGAATTTTTTACAGCTATTCAGACATCCTTCCCTTACCCCCACAGTGCTTATCTGAGCAATATATTATTTCTTGTACATTTTTTATTGTAAAAATATTGTACAGAGGGGTCACAGTTACATGAGCACAGTAATGAGTACATTTCCTGAGCATTGTTGCCTCCTCCTTTTTTTCCCCCCCTTCCTTCCCATATCCACGACAACCTTTCCCTGTCAAGGTCAGTGACTTTATTTATTTCTGGCTTGGCATGGGGTTTGAAATCAAGAAGTGGCAACTCTGCACCTTCCCTCATATTGGTATAGATTTACCAAGACACTGAGTTCAAATCCCAGTCTAAGAAAGAAAACTGGTAGAAATTCCAATCCAAGGAGCTTTTTTTTTTATTTAGTTAATTAATTAATTAATTTTGCCAACCACATGGCTTGATCTCAGGTCATGGCAACTCTGCCTCAGCTTCGATCTCCCTAGGCTGGAGTTCAGCTTCAGGACCCATAGCGAATCCTGGGACCCTAGGCCCAGAGGGCTTGCAGGAAGAAAAAAAGTGGGACAGCACAAAAAGTGGTGAACTGCAGAGGGCTGGAGGCTTTTACAATTTTTTTCTTTTTACGGTGACCATCTGGATCTGAATGACACGGTTGCAAAGTGGACCTGACCTGCCATTGCTGATGGCTGGCAGGCTGTCAGGGAAGCCATAAACCAACATGTCAACATAGGCCCTGGGTTCAAATCCTGATCCTTACACCTACCAATTGCAGGAGATCACAAAAGACTTGTTCCTATGCATAAGAATACCGATTGAAAGAGTAGTTCATGCATTTGTCTACTCTAAAATTGGATGCAATAATCCTAGGATGCTGATTGATCTTAATTAATAGTTTATTGAGCATGAAAAGAATAATGTTATTTCAATGTCGATATAATAAATACCTAAGAGTTGGAAGGAACGTAGCAGATGCCATTCAATCATAGATAGACGGCACTGGCATTCTTTACCAATATATATATTTATTTCTATACCACCATTTGCCTATCCATGTATTGCTGTTTTGGCCAAACTTGGGGCTTGATCTCAGCGTCTGGGAGACACCTGACAGCTTCATTGGCTAGAGGCTGTTGTGCTCCTACTCACCCATTCATGAATTGGGCCTGCTAGACCCTGAGTTCAGATCCCATCACTGCCAAAAAATTTAATCTTGGATTAAGAAGCCTAGTGTGACACATGTTTTCCTTTTCTGGGAGAGTCCTGGGTGTGAGGCATGATGGAGAACACATCTACAAATCTAGATGCTATGTGACAGGAGGTAAACAATGTAGTAAATGGTATAGGTGTCATCAGAATCAATAAAATAATTCGTAAATAAAAATAAAACATGAAATAAAATGAACAACCACACCAAGCATACTATGTACTGAACATATGTATGGAAGTATAAATCCTACCACACCAAACACGATATGTCCTGAACATCTGTATGGAAGTATAAATCTTATCTTTAAAATGTATTTAAGGAGTATGTTTTCCATGCCTGAGGCTTGAATTCAGCCCCTCTATGAGAAGGCAATGGCTGGAAATCCTGAGATACTGGTTTCTGGACCAGGAAAAGTCATAGAATGGCATTGATCTCATCCTTGAATGAGTAGTTCGTGCATGATATAAGTAGGAAATGATAGGCAAGACTCATGTGGTATCGCTTATTTGTAAAGAAGTGTTGATTAAGTGTGGCAATAATCATCACAGTCATGAAACGGAGGCATCTGGAAAGCTCCAAGAATCAGTAAACACATTGGAGATTGGATTTTATCACAGGTTACCATCTCTCCTAATCTATACAAATATGTACTTATTTGCTTACTACCTTCAACTTATGAATGGATGACTGCTGTGTGCCCACCCCTGGCGCCACACTTGGGGGCTCCATCTCAGGTACTGGGAAAGGCCTTGCTCCTTAGTGGCTCACAGGCTGGTGTGCTCACATGGACCTATACGTCAATGGGGCCTGGTAGGTTCCGAGTTCAGATCCCAGCCCTGCCAAAAAATTCATCCTGATGTCAGAAGCCAATCGTTGCATCTGTTTTCCAGTGCAAGTCCTGGGTGTCAGCTAGGATGGAGAATGCATGGGCCACCCTGTGGCCATGGGAATAGATTGTTATCCATGTCAGCCCAGTTATACCTGTCATCATATACTCAAGAAAATATATAAAACTTTCATGAATACCATACAAAACAGAATAACTACACTAAATGCACAATGCAGTCCACACACAGATGAATGTACATCCTATGTTTAAATGATGCATTCAGGACTATTTTGATCTCCCTGGGGCTCAATCTCTGTTCCTGGGAATGACCCAGCTCGTTAGTGGCTAACAGGCTGGTGTGCTCATATGTACTCATTGGGCAGTTGGGCCTCCTAGGCCCAAAGTTTGAATCCCAGCACTGCCAAAAATTCACCCGGATGTGAGAAGCCAGTTGTTGCACCTGTTTTCCTGTGCTATACAAGTACTGGGTCTCAGCTAGGATGGAGAATGCATAGGCAACTGTATGCTCATGGGAATAGGTTGTCATCTAGGTCACCATAGTTATATCTGTTATCCTATACTCAAGAAAATACACAACACATCAATGAATAAGACACAAAATAAAGAGAATGACTACACAGAACACAAGATGCTGCCCACCCATGTATATAAACATAGATCATCTGTTTAAATGATGAATTTATGACTATATTGGCCCCAACCAGGGCTCTGTCTCAGGTCCTGGGAATGGCCTAGCTCCTTAGTGTCTTACAGGCTGGTGTGTTCCCCATGATTCATTTACCAATTGGGTCTGCTAGGCCTTGAGTTCCAATCCCAGAACTGCCAAAAGATTCACCTTGATGTGAGAAGCCAATCAATCCACCTGTTTTCCTGTCTTGTGAAAGTCCTGGGTATCAGCGAGGATGGAGAATTCTACATAGGCAACTCTATAGCCATGGGAATAAGTTGTCATTCATGTCAGCACAGTTATAGCAATCACCATATTCAATAAAATACACAATATATCCATGAATAAGATACAAAATAAAAAGAATAACTATACTGAATGCAAGATGCATAACACAACTGTAGGTAAAGAGAGATCCTATGTTTTAAAAAGGTGGGCTTGCTATTTTGTCCTGTAAGTTAGGTATATCAGAAACCATTCTAGGGAACTATTTTTGGTTATTGAAGAACTAGTTATCAACTATGATTATTCCTCATTGCCTTTAGTATTCTAAATCTCTTAAGCTAGTTCTTAATCTCTGTGTGAGAAATGTGTCGCCTTCTATGCGGTTCTTTCATACCTGATCTTCGTTGCTTTCTAAAAATCTGTCTTTCTCTATTTGTCTATGAACATTTCCTGATACTAAATACACCTACACAGATAGAAAAGGATGCTAATGTAAGGGTCCCATAGCTCATGAGTCATTAATGTAACAAAATGGAAAAGGAGGACATATTACTACATCAATTATTCTGAAAAGCTTCAATGTCACATCATTTGATATAGATTTCCATTCTTTGTCTACTTCGTGTCAAAAACTGCACTAAATGCAAATATGAGCCAAGTATTGCTGGCTCATGTCTGTAATCATAGCTACTCAGAAGGTTGAGACCAGAGGATTGTGGTTCAAAGCCAGCCTGGTCAGGAAAGTCCATGACACCCTTATCTTCAATTAGCCACCAGAAACCCAGAAGTGGTGCCATAGCTAAAGTGGTAGAGTACTCAACTTGAGCTGAAGAGCTGAGGGACAGTGCCCAGGATCAGAGTTCAAGCCCCGCAACCAACAAAAAAGTGTAAACATGACTTCATTTCCAAAAAGGAATGATGAAGTCACTAGTAATCTTCGAAAGCAGAGAAAATAATTCCAAACTGATTCAGTGCACTTTTGCTGGGTTAATTTATGGCTTCTTTGCTGGACATATTCTCTTCTTTTAAAAATTGTCAAATATTAGTTTTATGATAAATTTCATCTAATATTTCTTGGTTCAAAAGAGAATTCCATACAATTGATGGCATTGGGATTTATTACTATCTTAGTTCAAAGCAAACTCAGGCAGGAGAGTCTGTCAAACCCTTATGTGTAATTAAACACCAAAAAACCAGAAGTGGATTTTTGGCTCAAGCAGTAGAGTATTTAGATTTTAGCAGGTGGGCAGGAAAGACAACTGTACAGCGACAGGGTCCAGCCTCTGAGTTCAAGCCCCAAAACCAGCACAAACTAAACAAACAAGCAAACAAATCAAACTCCAGGAATTTCTTGGGACCGTCCTAAAAGGAGCACTTGTCTGAGAAGAGGCTGCTTTTGCTGATCATATTCATACTCCTCTGTTTTTGGAATCCTTATTGCTATGGAAAACTCAGGACCAGAACAAAGAAATGGATAACAGACTTCTGCAATAGGAAAATCATCTCAGGAGAGATGCAATAGACACATAAAAATCTCCATGTATTTGTTTCTTTGCAGTAGAACACTGTTAAAACAAAGTTATTTCCTTTTGTTCTATGCTGGCCTTGAAATGGCATGTTGTTTTCTTTTGTAACACTCTCAACTAGAAGTTTACAGACAAGTTTTACAGGAGTAAAGAATACACTCAAAAAAGTCAGGGACAGAGTATCCTTCAAGCCTTAGATTATTTTCTTGTATGGTAAGAAGGAAAGCAAAAG
Organism: Dipodomys spectabilis; assembly: GCF_019054845.1. Lineage (NCBI taxonomy): Eukaryota > Metazoa > Chordata > Mammalia > Rodentia > Heteromyidae > Dipodomys > Dipodomys spectabilis. The sequence goes on from NW_024871063.1 coordinate 763,565, forward strand.
TTAACTTGAACTTTGTCATTCCTCTATGTTCAATTCCTCTCCTGGTTTCAGTTTCCACATCCAGTAATAGTTACTTCCACTTACTTCCAGTAACAATCTATGGTGCTGCTCCAGATAAAATGAATGCTTTCTGGTTTCATTGAAATAGCATAAGGACACCTTTGTACATGAGGTAAAACGTGTTTCAGAGACAACTTAGGAAAGAGAAAATATGAAATTTAAATTGCTTATAAATACATTATCCATGAGTACATTGAATTCAAACTTCTTAAGTGCTCTGTAAATTAAGGTGAATGTTAAATGGGAAGAAGGTTCTCAGATCATTTTTTTGTGAGTGAATCTGCTGTGCACTACTTCCCAAGTGTACATGAGTTAACAGGAAGAGAAACAATTGTCATAATAGGAGATAGAGAAGTTCTGTATTTAAGTATAAGGTTTCAATACAATATAGAAGACTTTACAAATAAGACAACATTGAAACAATAAAGCCAAGTCCAATATGGAGATGTATGGGAGTGATATAGAGCATGGACTTAAATGGAAAAAATAGTCCATCTTGAGAGAACAGGGATTATACTATCAATGAACCTGGTGGCTAAGACCACATTTCTTTTTCTTTCCTTTTCTTATGTTCTTTTTTGTTGTTTTGGCACTTGAACTCAGACTGGATGCTGTCCCTCTGCTACTCAGCTCAAGGCTAGTGCTCTACCACTTGAGCCACAATGCTAATTCCAGTATTCTGTTAGTTGTTGGAGAAAAGAGTCTCCAGGATTTTCCTACTCGGGCTGGCTTTGAACCCCAATTCTAAGATCTCACAACCACTCGGCTTACGATCACATTTCTAACAGTGTTCACTCAGGATATGTAATGTGTATGTTCATCCATTTTTATACGAATGCTTGAGTTAAAAATCTGGGCTACAGGTTAGACTTTACACTCACAAAAATGTTTGTAGTTTAAAAGTTGATACTCCTGGAAAAATAAAACCTAAGAATGTAAAGGAGTCTGGGAAGTTCAGTTTGCATCCAGCTTGGGCAGAACAGGCTTTGAGACACTACCTATAATTAACCAGCCAAAAGCTGGAATATCTGTCATGAGCAAGTTTGCTGAATAAGAGCTTGAGGCCTTTGCAGACACACATAAAACCACATACATACACATAGAGGCACTTATATGTGCACACAAATACACAAATGAAACAACTCTCAGAATATGTAGAAACGTTAGAAAACAATAGAAAATATGTCCTGAGTAAGACTAGAATCAAGTCATAATATTTAATATTAGAAAACTCTCAAGTGAAGTTTCTTAAAAAAAGTTGAGAATATTACATAGGTAGGGACCAGAGATAGTAAGAGAGTCAAGTAATCATTATTAATGGGATCGGATCCATGGAGGAATGAATAAGAGACCCCTGCACGTGCATCTGAAAATGTTCATATCCTGTGTCAAATTTTAGAACATCTTTGAAAATAGTACATAAACAATCTGAGCAGTCAGTTTAGTGGAGAAGATCATCGCAGAAGTTCTGAATTGCTACTGTGTTTCTAGATTAAATAAACCAACAAACTATGACAGGACAATGTGATACAAGCCTGGAATTCTAGCACTCAGACTAAGACAGGAGGTTAGAGAGTGGAATTACATAGCGATACCTTCCCCGGACCCGATAGTATAATTTTGTTTTGATAAAACAAACCAAACAACAAGAAAGGAATACACAGATGGAATTTTGGGCTAATTTTGTCACTACTTTTGAGAAGTCAAGTTTCCTATTGAAATGCAACTCATATATAATCCTCAGTTGTGTTTTAAATGTTCTCTTCATTACAGAACATTCATAGATGCAAAATGGCTCATGATTCTTATCGAAAAATTTGAAAAAGTAAGTAAGCATCATTCTGTTGGATTCCAAAGAAATGATGAAGGATTACAAAAGCTTAAGCCTGGAGAAATAGCAAAGTTCGTCTAATGTAGAATTTTGTAGACCTTGCTAAATTAGAATTTAGATTTAAAATAAATACTTTGGTTTTCTTTGTAATTCCATATTCTATAGGATACTACAAAATTCTTTTTAAGTAGAGGGTTTAATTGACAAATTCACAAATGATTTTGGCATTCTATTTCCCTTGAATATTCTTTTAAAAGAGGTATAATTAGAACTTAATAGATAATTCCAACAGTTCGTGTATACCATGATAATGTGAATAATCTAGACGGAGTTGCCAACAAATTTATAAATTTCTAAAAATTTATAAATTTAGATAAACAGCAATTTTTTGAGGGTTTGATATAAAATGGTATGAAGAGAGTAATTGTATGACATCTTCTTTCTTCTATCTATATGTAACACAGGAAGCGATTTCCTTAATTACATGCCTCTGTATACATTGAGAGAAAAGCTAGGTTTGGAGTTTGTTTTCTTTGTTTTTATTGGTTTTTCCTAGAGTTTGAACCCTAGCCTGGACACTGTCTCTGAGCCTGTTTATGCTCAAGGCTCGAGCCCTACACTTCAACCTCAGTGGCATTTGTGTCTGGCTGTTGCTGAAAAGTTTATTGGAGATAAGATTCTAAGATACCTTCCTGGGTGGGCTTTGAACTGTAATCTTCCGATATTAGCATCCTGAATATCTAAGATAGTTAAAGTATAAATATAAATAATATTTGCAAGTATTCTGATCTCAAGAATAGCAGTTGGGGAAAAATTCATGCGTTTTTTTTTGTGGTGTTCTTTCCAGAACAAGGAGCGCATCATAAGCAGTGGTGTACTATTTTATCATATAGAGTAAGCTATTCGTGATGTGAATTAAGGAATTTTAAGGTGCACCTTACAAGTTGGAAACTGTTCTAGGGTCTAGGGTGATTTTATGGCATAAATCTTGGGATTGATGGTCATAGAAATAATAGTTTACTCTGATGAACAATTGGCTACGCTTGAAGAAGTAATTATCACAGATGCTGCATAGTTTTTTTGTTTTTGTTTTTGTTTTTTTTGGACACTGTCACCCCTTGCCTCTATTTTCTTTTTTTTAAATTTTATTTTATTTTATTTGAGAACATACTGTACGGAGGGGTTACAATTACATGGGCAGGATAATGCATACATTTCTTACCAAGCATTGCAGCCTCCTCCTTTGTTTACCCTTCACCTCCCTTCCCAGCCTCCCCCCTCCCCCGCACCCAATCCTTCCCCCCCTCCCCCCCACACCGACATTGTAAAGCTCGTTTTTGACATGACATTTTGTACTTCTCATTGTTGCAACAGGTCCACCTGAATCCTTAAACGACTTGTTTTTCCCCATCTCCTCCACAAGTTAAACTGACATCAAATATAGTGAAAGCGGGGGTTACACTGTGGGGGAGGGACATACAAAGCAACAAAGAAATAATCTTATAAATGCATTAGAAACACATGCATGAAAGAAAAAATCATTAAAATACATATTTAAGGTTTCATTTTCCTAATATCACATTATCTGACCTTTTCCGCTTGACTCATATATATACTAGGTATTGCAAATAAGGGAAACCATGGGACCTATGTTTCTTTGGGCCTGGCTTACTTCACTTAATATAATTTTTTCCAAGCCTTTCCATTTCCTAACAAATGGGGAAATGTCATTCTTTCTGATGGAGGCATAGAATTCCATTGTGTATATATACCATATTTTCTTGATCCATTCATCTACTGAGGGGCATCTGGGTTGGTTCCATAACTTAGCTATGGTAAATAATGCTTCAATAAACATAGTTGTGCTGGTAGCTTTAGTGTGGTCTTGTTTGTAAACATTTGGGTAAATGCCCAAAAGTGGGATTGCTGGGTCATAGGGGAGTTCTATGTGAAGTCTTTTGAGGAACCTCCATACTGCTTTCCAAAGTGGTTGAACAAGTTTACATTCCCACCAACAATGAAGTAAGGTTCCTTTCTGTCCACATCCCCTCCAGATGCTTCATAGTTTTATCCTCTACCAGAATGTGGCAATTTTTCTGCTGATTTCTCAATCTATAACACCCCATTGGAAACTGCATCTATTGCAGAATTTCATAACATGCAAACAGGTACTGTTTTGAATCTCTCAAGTATAGAATGTTGAGAAGTTAAAAATGAGTAGTTATTAGTGATGGGAATTTTGAATAACACATATATTCTGTCCTCTTAAAAACTTATTTACTTTTAAAAGTTATGGGTTTCCATAGAATTAAACTATTTTCGGTTTTAGTATGAGAAAGTAATAAATTTATTCTTTTTTCAAAATATTGGCAATATATTGTTAAAATATTGTCTAGTTGGATAACATTCAAGTTGATGAACCTCTAATAAAGAAGGGGTAATTAATTCAAGTTAGATGCCAAATACTATTGATTTTTAAAAAGTTACAACAAAGAGAATAATATTTACTATACCAATACAGTGAAATTATATTTTATGCAGATTATTTTTTAAATTTTATTATCAAAGTGAGATTTAATGATAGCAAAGGACTACTAATACATGTTTACTTCTCATTAAGCACTTTCAATCATAGAAACCACATGAAGCCAATAGACACGCCTACTTTTGTAGATGAAAACAAGTGTCTTTAAAAAAACAGGAATTTAAGTAGTCATGCAAAGGGCTCTATTTTACTACTGCATTGTACATTTTTTTCCTAATGTTGGGTAACAATAAATAATGAATCTATTAAAAAGCTCTTGAAGCTCATACGTCCAATTGTGAGTTCTCTTATACTATATCATGGTATTTTTTTGTGTATGGTCTTAAGAAGAAATTTAAATTACTAACTTGAAGTTTTGACAGGACAATTTCATCACTGTACAACTTGTTACTATACTCTCAGTTTTAAATTACTATTTAATTATGAGCATTAGATAAGTATAGAGGAAGAAGTAGAAGCCACACTGGTGGCTCATGTCATTAATCCTAGCTAATCAGAAAGATGAAGTCTGAGGATTGTGGTTTGAAACCAAACCAAACAACAAAAATAGTCCATTAGATTCTGATTTGAAAGAAAACAACAAAAGCTAGAGATGGAGCTGTGGTACAAGCAGTAAAATGCTAGCCTTCAGAAAACTAAAACAAAAAGATAACAAATTCTGGGACAGAGCCCTATTATTAGCACCAAACAAATGAATGAATGAATTAGTTAATTAATTAATTAAAAATAAATTAAGTGGTCACATGCTGATAGGCATGGTGAATAGATTGTGCATTATTTGGTAGTAAGGCAAATAATCATTTGTACTAATCACTAATATTTAATTTGAACGTTTTTGTACACTAAACCCTGAATTTAGCATGTATGTATATGTGTGTGTACATGTGTGCACATGTGTGTATGTGTATAGGTGTGCATGTGCTGTTGCAATGTTGCTTGCCCATATCGACAGGGTGAGGTTGAAAAGAGCTAACTGTGTTGAAATGTTTTTATTTATCACTGTTCTGTCATGTCATTTCAGTTGGACAACCTTTCTGTACATTTTATTTGTCAAATAATAACATCATCAGAATCAAAGCATTTACAACATTAAGATAGATAAAAGAGACTGCTTACAGCTCTTTTATATGTTAGGTGAGGAGATACAGACATAATTAGGTGCTAAGTTATTGCTGTAAGATGACTGTCAGTACAAAATATGTATTTGATCTCTTAAATTGGTTATAATTTTAAGATATGCTCATGGAGTGAGTTTGCCCGACTTGAGCAAACAGGTATTACTCTCTGGTTATTCCATGAAACACAAGGTGGATAAACTCTTTCTTGCTTTCTGTTGAAAATAACTGTCTTTGTAAGATCATATCTATTCTCACTAAGAGATAATCAACCCAATAATTTTACGTTTGAATATCTCATTATAATAACTGCAAATAAGTATTGTGGATATGCTTGTTAGATATTACTTTCAAAAACAAACAAACAAACAAAAAAAGCTTATTTAGTCTCCAGAGTGTGAATGTATTAGAAGTTGTTTTGAACATGCAAAGGGATGTTCACTAATGGTTCTTTTGTGGGAGTAACTACAGGAACTTAACAAATAAGGCTTTTTCAATATCTTTTCCAATGTAAATAACATCACAGAGTGAGTCTTGCAATTTCTGAAAAGCCTTTGAATATTTTAGTTTTATTTCAGCTCATTGACTATAGAGCTAAAGACATTTCTGAAATAAATATTGTTAAGGTCTGAAAATGTGAGTGGGTATATGGGCTTTTATATGCATCATTTTATGAAAATCAAGTTTTTATAAAACTAAATGAAATAGAATAAAAGAACGCAAGTGAATTTGTTAAGCTAATTAATTATTAATATAACTTTGTTTTCTATTAACACAGTTTTTTGAATGAAGATGATGCAGTTAAATTATTTCCGTTGTGTCTCTTTACTTTAGTTACTTTTAGAATCTTTAGTTATAAGAGTGAATTTGTAGTATAAATAAAGGTTTTAAAATGATTAGGAAAAAAATAAAAAATAATAAAATGATTAGGAATAATCTTGTGTTTTGTGTCCTACTCCAAAGAAAATGAGTTATTTTCACGTGTAAATAATTTATAATTGAATCTTCAGTATCATAAGAATTTTTTTTAAATGCAGTAGTATTGATGACTTTTTAAACCAATTGTATTCACAAGTTGGAGAGTCTTTAATTCATACTTAGGTCTTGGTGTCTATGATTTTTAACCTCTCGTTCCTAATATTAATTGTAGGTCACACTGCATTTTTGGTATATGAAAGGTAAAATGTTTATCTGGAGTCAAGGTGATTTTTATATCATTCTTGCTTTAATAGTATTTTAAAGTAGTACATTTCTCTCAAAATTTTGGTCATAAAAAGCAATCAAAATACTTCTCATAGTAAACAACTTACGTGAGCTACAATGTGGAAATGATTGGTCCATAAGACATGCAGTCTGTTTCCATCCGGAATTAGGCAGGTCATTCTTTCAGTAAGACTGTGTTAAACAGAGATGGGGTCCCCAAACAGTGCAGTGTTGAGTCATGGGATAGAATATGATTTCTACTATTTTGAGCTAGAAATCAAGAATGTTATACTTTTGCAGTTCCTTTCACCAGGGAGGTATAAATTGATTATGAACTTGGAGCTTTCATATTAAAGCTACGTATTTTCTAACAAAGATAAAGTGAAATATTATTAGAGTGTACACAATAATTCTGGGAAAATTTCCTAGAATTAGTAGACTAAGTGCTGGTATATTAGTCATAAAATAAAATGAGGTATTTTGATACAGTGGGAGATGGGCCACAGGCTAACTCTTACCATGTGTGCAATGTGGTACTAGTAATTCCAACTCTGAAGACTTCCATATCATCATCTGAGAATTAAAAATAGAAGTAGTTCCACTTTATGGGATTATTGTGAGGATTAAATTAGATACCATAGGTAAAGTACTTGGAAAAACAATCAGTCAGCATTTGATACTTTCTACCTGTTATTTTATCATGTGATGAATTCTAACATTTTTACTGTGATTTTTATATTGTGTCTATTTAGAATATACAATGTGATGTATTGCTATTCATTGCACTGGTCACTTTTCTGTTATTATGAGGAAAATACCTGCAAAGAATATTTCTGAGGAGGAAACTATTATATTGACTCATGGTTTAAGAGAATGCAGTTTAAGTTTAGATGTCTCCATTGTTTTTAATTATATTTTATTAAATAGTTGCTCAAAAGAATTTCCATTACACAAATCAGTTTATAAGTACAATGGATCTTTACATAACTTTCCACAACCTTCTAAACCTCACCTCACTTTCATTTTTTCTACTTACACACTATCTGCATTGAATATTATGCCTTCACTCTCTTCCTCCATAACTCTCTTTATTCCTTCCCTTTTACTTCCACTCACATCTTCCAAGTGATAGTTTCCTGGTATTCATTTTGTTGGATTAAAAGTTCAATTTTATAAGAAATTACTCCTTTTAAATACTCCTCTGCAAATAGCATGCTTTGGTTAATACTATTATGTAATTGTAACCACTCTGTAGGTATTTTCACAATAAAAATATTCTCAGTTGTATGGTCAATAGATTTTGAAAAGGATTCCATGACTTTATGAAATAAAAACAGAATCTTAAATGGGTGTACTGGCACTATTGCCTCCCTAGATTTAAAATAAGATCTTAGACTATTACCTCAATCCTTATACAAAGATAAAAAAAAAGATTATCTAACTAAATGTGAGATGTAAAAACCTATAAAACATAAGTGTAAAAATTCATGACATTGGATCAGTAAAGGTTTGTAAAAAATGATATGGAGAGCATTAGTGGGTAAAGAAAAGCAAGAATAAACTGGATAATATCAACTGAAAACTTTTCATAATTCAAAGGACAATATAATAGAAGTGAAAAAATATCCAACAGATAGCGGGCACGTATTTGTTAATGCTACACTGTTAATGCTACAATGATTTTGAGTGTAAGTATTTTTATATTTTCTAATTCTAAATAACTTTTTTCCCGAATAGGTTATTTCTTTAAAGAACATATGCAAATTAATAGTCAATAGGAGAAGCATGTGAAATAAGTTCCTCTTTAGTATCTAAGAAAAAATCAAAAGAAAACTCACTAGTATGACCATAATATAAATAGATTACACAAAATATAGTAGTGCATTTGTGGAGAAATTGATATACTCCACATAGCAAATCAATTTGTATAATACTGCAATCATTATAGCAAGCAAGTTTTCAAATGTTCAAAGAGAATTGTATAGGATCTTCCACCTTAGCTTATAAATAAGGAGTCAAATTCAGTTTGTTGGTATGAATTTACAAATAGTTTCATGCAGAAATAAAAATAAAAATAAATTTTAACTACTGGCTCTACGGTCTGTGTCCTTTTAAGGTAACTATAGATATGTAAGTAGAATTATGTAAATTGGGTCATGTGTTTACAGCTGTACTGAAGAAATACTCTTAATATATCATTGGAAACTTTGGTTATTGAATACTATCGATATGAGAATGTTATTGAACTAATCACACTTGGTTGAAAACTATAGCTTAGTCCATCAAAATGTGGAAATTAATAATTTTATTTATAAGAAAAAAGGCTGAGAAGTTGGCTTAGTGGTTGAAATTCATATTGATAAAATTTTGAGATATGAATGTGAAGCCATGAAATTCTGGATCCATGAATTCAACAGATCCTGTTGATTTTAAATGCTGGGAACAAATGCTTTTATCCTGAACTTAGAAGAGTTATACAGATATAACTCTCATGAACTTTACTTAGAAGTATTCTATGAATATTTTTGAAGATTATTTTAGATAGGTGATTAAAGATTGAACTACAGCATAGACAAGCCTAATTTATCCTTCAGTTCCAATGAGTGACACATGTATCCACATCAGTTTGGAACTTTATTGAAATATCTTTAGATATGTTTGGATATCTTATCAGCCTAATCATTATAAATGTAGGACAAGTAACACCAAGTATTAGGTTGAACATACATCTTTACTGATGTGACTGAAGACTCCTCGAATTGCTTCTTCTTTAGAATAGAAAATGCCTCATTAACCATTGACAAATCGTAACTGACATATATTCTATTTAAATCTAATTTTTGTTAGGGATATCTCCATGCTGTAATAACCCTGTCAATCAACCTGCCACAAATTCTTATATATAGGAAGTGCTCTTATAAACTTCAAGCTTTTATTGAATGGAAGAGTTCAGACATTACCCTCACCAGTAGGATTAAAAGCCTAAAAATATCAGACATTTTGTGTTACTGCCTTTCTTTCATTTTTTCATACACATTGGCAAGTAGGGAAAGATTCTGATGTAACAATAATACAATTTTGACTTGTATTAACACAACATCTAGGAACTAGTGTTAATTGGTTACTTACCAATTAGCTCCAAATTTTCTGGATATTTATATTTCTCCTAGGAAAACTAATGAGCTCCAAGCAAATGTCCCTAGGGAGCCTTACACTTTTAACATCACTGTTTGTCTCAAAATGATTTAAATTTAAATTCTACACCCTCTAATGTGGGCATAGTGTTATACTGTGGAACTTTTCTCCTCAGAGAGTGAGTACTACCCTATTGCTTAGCATAGACACAGTACCTTCATACATAGACTGTCATGTGCAAAGAAGAAGTAGTAGGTGAACAATGTTCTCAGCAATTTGCAAAGATGAAATGGAAATAGAGCAACCATGAACTCAAAAGGAATGTGCAAAAAAGCAAAAGGCACAAAGTAGAATGTGCCAAGGAAATGCTGAAGTATAATTTCAAATTATGTGCTCAGGTGTGAGGATGTGTTCAAAGTATTGATTCAGAGAATTTAGTTGGATATCTTGGGGAAAAAACTGCTTTAAACTATTCTGGGATAATTGTACAATAGAACCCCCTAACTCTGACTCTAATCAGCCACAACATCATCAATTTAGGGACTATTTTTCCAAGTGCAAAGTGAGAAAAAGAGGGCTAATCACAGTTAGTGTTCAGGTTGAAGTAATGGAAATCACCTAAATTTTCTTATAAAATCTACATTTATTTTGGAGCATTAAATTAGAGAAAAGCCAAGTAAATATTATGCATGTTCCTAAATTAAGAGGTACTTATTATATTGTTCTCTTTTTTAACTTGGAAGTTATAGATTATATCTTTTTATACTCTAACTTGGTTCAATGATCTGCTGCCTGTTATTTCTTCTCTTCCCCTTCTTTTGCCCATCTACTTACATAATTTTTATTTAAAGAGACAAACTTGAGCTTGCATTTCTAAATTCTCCTAAATTATCTGAATTTCTTCATACTTCTGGCAGCCTCCTTAATCTATCTCAAGGGAATAATTTGTCACTACCATTTTTATCCTATATGATATCTTCCTGCCTAATTCAGTGCAAAATATACATTAGACTCATCCAGATATCTCAACACTTGTACCAACATAAAAGACTATGTTACTTAGAAATCATTATTTTAGTATACCTGTGGAGGTGGCATCTGTAATTTTTGAATGACCCTAACTGATACTTACATGCAATCATGTTTTAAACCAATATACCACTCAGAAGAATGAATCACTAAAATGTGGTACGCACACACACACACACACACACACACACAAACACACACACACACACACACACACACACACACACACACACACACACACACACACACACGGTGGAATTCTATGCTTCCAATTCATAAGGAAATGGAAAGACTTGGAAAAATCCTACTAAGTAAAATAAGCAAGATATAAAGAAAAAGATTCCATGGTTTCCCTCATGTGTAATGAGTAGGAAGTGTCTAGGGTAGTCTTAGCAGATGAGCAGAATGGCTCAATACCTATGTATATGTGACCATATAAGTGGATGATGAGCAAAATGAACTCCTAGTGTTCCCCTCTGGTTTATCCCCTGCTGTATTTAATTTCAGTATCCTGTGTATTGTATACATATTTATCTTAATGTTGCAAAGGAAGAGGAACAACAAAATGGCGACACAAAAGACAAAGGGCAAACCAATGCAATAGCAATACTCAGAAGACAACATTTTGGAAATTTACATTACTACTTATGAGGGGTATTGTGATTGAAAATTGTGATTAAAATGAGAGGGAGGGGATAAAAAGTTCGACATGTTATGTATTCTCTACCTTTCAATTACTGCAACCCCTTTTATATATTAAATGGACAATAAAATTAAATTTAAAAACAAGCTACATAAAATATAATTTCACTGTATTGGCATAGTAAATATTATTCTATGTGTATTACCTTTTTAAAAAAATGAACAATATTTGGCTTCTAATTTGAATTAATTGTCCCTCTCTTTATCAGAGGGTCATCAACTTGAATGTTATCAAACTATACAAAATTTTCAGAATATACTTGTCATTATTTTGAAAAAAACATTATTTTAGTATTGTCTCATACTACATAGAAAATAGTTCAATTCTCTGGAAACTCCTAACTTTTAAAACTAAATATTTGTTGATAGGACAGAGTATATGTGATCTTCAAAATTCCTATGACTACTAACGACTCATTTTCAAATTCTGAACATGCCATACCAGAGATATTTAAAACAGTGCCTGTATGCATTTTATTTAATTCCGCAAAAAATGCAGTTTCCAATGGGGCGTTACATAGTTAAAAGTCAACAGAAAAACTAGCCACATTCTGGTAGAAGATAAAACTATGAAGTATCTATAATAATTAATTCCTCTAGAGTAAACATTTGTTCATCAGAGTAAGCTATTATTTTTATGACAATCAATCCCAACATTTTATGCAGTGAAGTCATTCTAGCCCAACACTTTCCAAATTGTAAGGTGCACCTTAAAATTCCCTAAATTCACAGCATGACTAGCTTATCATTATAGTGAAAAAATTCTACACTTCTGATAATGAAATGCCCTTTCGATTGCTGAAAAAACACTACACTAAACTTTGCTGCATCGTTTTACCTCAACTGGTATTCTTGAGATCAGAAAACTTGCAAATATTATTTCTACTCATCTTTTTATCTATCATAGATATTCAGGAGACTAAGATCTGAATATTATGGTTCAAAACCCACCCAGGCAGGAAGGTTCCTTAGATTCTTATCTCCAATAAACTGCTCAGGAAAAGCCAGACACAAGTGTTACTGAGTTTCGAGTGGTAGATCAGTAGCCTTGACCAAAAACAGGCTCAGGGACAGTGCCCAGGCCCAGCGGTTAAGCCCTAGGACAAACAAAACAAAACAAAAAAAAACAAAATGAAAACAAACCCCAAACCTAGCATTTTTCTCATTGCATGCAGAGGTACGTAATTAAGGAAATGTCTTCCTGTGTTATGTATAGGTAGAAGAAAAAAGATGTCGCACAATAACTCTCTTCATACCATGTTACACCAAAGCCTCAAAACATTGCTCTTTTTCTAAATTTATAAATTAATATTATCCATTTGTTGGCAACTGTTTCTAGCATTATCATGTTATACATGAACTGTTGGAATTATCTATTAACTAAGTCCTTTAACTCGCTTGAAAGAATATTCTAGACAAATAGAATGCCAGAATAATTTGTAAATTTGTAAATTAAATCTTCTACTTAAAAAGAATTTTGTAGTATCCTGTAGAATATAAAATTACAAACAAAACATGTTTATTTTAAATTTAAATTCTCATTTAGCCAGGTTTACAAAGTCCTACATTAGAAAATTTTGCTATTTCTCCAGGATTAAGCTTTTGTAATCCTTCATCATTTCTGTGGAAACCAACACAATGATGCTTACTTTTTTAAATTTTTGGTTTGGAATCATGAGCTATTTTGCATCTAGGAATGTTCTGTAATGAAGAGAGCATTTAAAACATGACTGAGGATGATATATGGGTTGCATTTCAATAGGAAACTTGACTTCTCAAAACATAATGACAAAATTACCCCTAATTTCCAACTGTGATTTCCTGTCTTGTTTTTTGGTTTGTTTTATTAAGCAAAATTATACTAACTAGTTACGGGAAGGTATCACTATGTAATCCACTCTCTAATCTCCTGTCTTAATCTGAATGCTAGAATTTCAGGCTTGTATCACATTGTCCTAGCATAGTTTGTTGGTTTATTTAACCTAGAAGCATACTAGTAATTCTGAACTTCTCCGATGATCTTATCCACTAGACTGACTGCTCAAAGTGTTTCTGTACAATTTTCAAAGATGTTCTAACATTTGACACAGGGTATGAACATTTTCAGATGCACATGCAGGGGTCTCTGATTCATTCCTCCATGGATCCTCCATGATGATTACTTGCCTCTCTTACTGTGTCTGGTCCCTACCTATGTAATATTATCAAGCTTTTTGGGGGAAAGTTCACTTGAGGAGTTTCTAATATTGAAAATTCTGACTTGATTATAGTCTTACTCAGGACATATTTTCTATTATTTTCTAACTTTTCTACACATTCTGAGAGTTGTTTCATATGTGTGCTTGCACATGTAAGTGCTTCTGTGTGTATGTGAATGTTTGTATGTATGTATGCAAAATCCTCAAGCTCTTATTCAGCAATCTTGCTCATGACTAGTATTACATCACTTGAGCCATTCTTCTAGTGTAACTTTTGGCTGGTTAATTACAGGTAGTGTTGCAAAGACTGTTCTGCCCAGGCTGGATTCAAACTTAACTTCCCAGACTCTTTTACATTCTTAGTTTTTATTTTTTCCAGGAGTATCATGTTTTAAACTAGAAACACTTTCGTGAATGTAAAGTCTAACCTGTAGCACAGATTTTTAACTCAAGAATTCATACAAAGGTAGATGAACATACACATTATATATCCTGAGTGTACACTGCTAGAAATGTGATCTTGAGCCGGGTACTGGTGGTTCATGCCTATAATCCTAGCTACTCAGGAGGTTGAGATCTGAGTATTGCAGTTCAAATCCAGCACCAGGAGGAACGTTTTCTGAGTCACTTATCTCAAATTAACCACCAGAAAACTGGAATTGACACTGTGGCTCAAGTGGTAGAACTCTAGCCTTGGGTTTAAGACCCACAACCATCAAAAAAAGAAAGAAAGAAAAAGAAATGTGATCTTAGCCACCAGTTCATTGCTAGTATAATTCCTGCTCTCTCAACATGGCCTTTTTTTTCCAGTTAAGTCCATGCTTTTATATCTGACTTGCTTTGTGAACAGAATTATTCTTCTATACTATGTTATTACAAATTTTCATGATTAGCTACCATGATTTAGATCTAGTGGAAAACAAGAGTGGCCTCATCCTTCATGTTCCACTTAGTAGTAATGCTTTCTCTATATCACTCCCATAGATCTACTTACTGGCTTTGAATTTATTGTTTCAATGTTGTCTTATTTGTAGAGTCTTCTGTAGTCTATTGAACTATTAAACTTAAGCACAAAACTTCTTTTTCTTGTATTATTCCTATTGTTTCTCCTACTGTTAACTTATGTACACTTGGGAAATAATGCACAACACACACACTCACAAAGAAATGTTTCTGAGAACCTTCTTCCCATTTAAAATTGGTCTTAATTACAGTGCAATTAGGAAATTTAAACTTAAACTACTCCAGGAAGTTTTTTTCATGTTTTTTTTTTGTTGTAAAAATGGTGTGGTTAGAGTTACATAAATAAGTAAATGAGTACATAATCTATCAAGCACTGTTACCTCCTCTTTTGTTTTTCTCCTGCCATCCCTTTCCTCCCCACTGCCCCAACTCCCTTCTCCCCTCTTCAAGTAGTAAAGTTCATTTTCGACATAGTGCCTTGTACAACTCATTGTTACAATGGGTCATACTGTATCCTTGTTTCAGCATTTTGTTATTTCCCTTCCCTTCCCCACATTAATAAAATGTATATGCAAGAAACAGGTTGCCGACAACAAATATAGTGAAAACATGGGTTATATCATGGAGGAAGAACATAGAAGACAAACAAAAAAAATACATACTACATGTTAAATACATTAAAAACAATAGCAAGAGAGAAAAATCAAGTTGTGTCACTATCTTGGGGTACATTTCACTTAACATCATCTTATATGGCCATGTGTACATGGATAATGCTTTATAAGCGATTTAAATTCCATATTTTCTCTTTAAAAAGTTATTTCTGAAACACAAGTTACCTCATGTCCAAAGATGTACTTGTGCTATTTAAATGAAACCAGAAAATATTAATTTTACTTGGAGCTGCATCATAGATTGTTACTGGAGATAAGTGGAAGGAACTGTTACTGGAAGTGGAAACTGATCCCAAGAGAGGAATTGAACATAGAGAAATGAAAAAGTTCAAGTTAATTTGTGCTGTCCTTTTTATGGTACAAGAAAAGAATCCAAGGCCTGAAGGAAACTCTGTCCCTTACCTTTTCGAGTGTGTCCTTTACTCATATAAAACTTGTCTGTAAGCTTCCAGTTGGGAGTATTACAAAAGGAAACAATATTCCATTTCAAGGCCAGCATAGAATAAAAGGAAATAACTTTGTTTTAAAAGTGTTCTAGTGCAAAGAAACAAAGACATGGAGGTTTTAATGTGTCTTATGCACGGATATTTCTCTCCTGAGATGATTCTCCTATTGTAGAAGTCAGTTATCCATTTCTTTATTCTGGTCCTGGGTCCTCCACAGCAATAAGGATTCCAAAAAGCAGGATCCAGTGAGTATAATCAGCAAAAGGAGCCTCTTCTCAAACCAGTGCTTTAAGGATGGTCCTGAAGAAATATGTGGGTTTTTCATTTTCTTGTTTGTTTGTTTACTTTGTGCTGGTTCTGGGGCTTGAACCAGAAGGTGGACCCTGTCCCTATACAGTTGTCTTTCCTGCCCACCTACCCCCTAAACTACTACTCTACTGCTTGAGCTAAAACTCAAATTCTGCCTGTTTTAGTGCTTAATTACAGATAAGAGTTTAACAGGCTGTCCTGCCTGGGTTGACTTTGAATTGAGATAGTAAGAAAGCCAAGTGACATCAACTGTATGGACTTCTCTTTTGAAACAAGAATTATTAGATGAAGTTTATAATAAAGTTAATATTTGACCATTTTTAAAAGAAGAGAATATGTCAAGCAAAGAAGCCATAACTTAAATAACTCAGCAAAAGTAGGTGCACTGAATCATTTTGGAATTATTTTTTCTGTTTGGGAAGATTACAATTGACTTCGTTGTTCCTTTTGGGGAAACTTGAAGTCATATTTGCAGTTTTTGGTGGTCATGGGGCTTTAACTCTGATGCTGGGCCCTGTCCCTCAGCTCTTCCGCTCAAGTTGAGTGCTCTGCCACTTTAGGTACAGCACCACTTCTGGATTTCTGGTGGTTAATTAAAGATAAGAGTCTCATGGATTTTCCTGGCCAGTCTGGCTTTGAACCACAATCCTCTAGTCTCAACTTCTTCAGTAGGTAGGATTATAGGCATGAGTGACCAGCATCCGGCTTATATTTGCATTTATGTGCACTTAATGACACTATGTAGACAAACAATGGAAATTTGAATCAATGATGACATTGCAGCTTTTCAGAAAAATTGAGGTAGCAATAAAAATATCCTCCTTTTCCATGTTGTTACATTAATGACTCATGTTATGGGACTCTTACATTAGCATCCTCTGTTGTCTGTGTATGTGGACTTAGTATCAGAAATGACTGAAGATTTTAGAAAGCAAAGGAGTTCAGGATGAAAGAACAGCATAGAAGTATATACCACTTATCACACAGAGATTAAGAACTAGCCTAAGGAATTAGAATGCTAAAGACAATGAGGAATAAGCCTAGTTGATAACTAGTTCTTCAATAACCAAAAATGGTTCCCTAGAACAGATTGTGGTATAACTTAGTTATTATCATTTATTCCTTCCATGTGAAGTTATTCCTTCTCTTTTCTCAAAACTATTAATTAGTCTATTTCTTTTTGATGCTATAACTTACCAAAAAGATTTCCAAATCTCACATAGACTACCCTTCTCATTGTGATTAGAAATGACGGCTCAAAACGTGGAATCTTTGAATTTCCAGGATTAATCTCCACCTGATATCTAAGCACATTCTTGGCATTAAATTGCCATGACCTATTAACAGAACATTGTTTTTTGTTTTTTGTTTTTTTGTTTTGTTTTTTGGTGGGGGGGGGGTGTCTGGACGCGGAGCCTGAACTCTGGGCTTGGGCGCTGTCCATCAGCTCTTCAGCTCAAGTCTAGCGCTCTACAACTTGAGCCACAGCGTCACTTCTGGCTTTTTTCTTTTTGCTTATGTGGTGCTGAGGAATCGAACACAGGGCCTCATGAGTGCAAGGCAACCTATACCACTGAGCCACCTTCCCAGCCCTTTTGTTAAATAATAGTAATCTAATATAGGTAAAATAAATTACGGACTATTGTTAGGCATCAGTTGGAATGATCAATTGTATATTCCAAGTATGGGTTATTTATTTTGCATTTACTTGCTAAATGACTTTTTGCCAATCTTGGGACTTGAACTCAGGGACAGGGAACTGTTTTTTTGTTTGTTTCTTTGTTTGTTTGTTTTGGCTCCAGGCTAGCACTTTACCACTTGAGGCACAACTCCACTTTCAGTGTTTCTTTTTCTATTCATGTGGTACTGAGGAATCAAACCTAGGGTTTGATGCATGCTAAGCAATAACTGTTCCATTAAGCCACATTCCCAGAGCCCTAAAAAAATTCTTTTCGTTTTTATATTAATAAGTTTTTTTATTGTGAAAATACCGCACAGAGGGGTTACAATTTTATGAGCAAGGTAATGAGTACATTTCATAGCAATCATTGTTGCCCCTCTCTTCCCCTTACCATCCCTGCCATCGATTCTCCCCCTCCCACCCCCGCCAAAGTTGTAAAGTTTGTTTTTCAACATAACCTCTTATACATCTCATTGTCGCAATTAGACTTGATTAAGATGGCATTACTTTTTCATTTCGTTACTGTGTATTATAATTTAGGCCAGGTGGTAGAAAAAGAAGTGGAAAACAATACTAAGTCCAGTAAGGCTGACATTCCTATCACATCACTAAGTAAGTACAGTGTTAAGGCCAGCAGGACGCATAGGGCTGATGCATGTGACATTATTATGTAAAACACTATTGGTCATCATCTCCGACATCCATAACATTTTGCTTCCACTTTCAAGATAAAGAGGCAAATATCTAAGCCTTTTAAATTGATAGAGTGTGTTTCCTAGGAAAGAAGAAGGAGGACGTGGAAGGTGATGGTGGAAAAATATGTATATTAGCTCTCTGTCCACATTTTTTGCATTTTTAAAAAGTGCTATTGATGAACTCCCTCTTACATGTAATTGACTATACTGTCTGCACAAGATGCAGAGAAATGAAACATTTATTCTGGTGGATAGTAACATATATTAACAAAATCCATTTCTGGAAAAAAAGATACTAGGTAAGAAAGTATAAAGTATTGTCTATGAAATGGTTTCTTTTCTTGGAGAATAAACGGTAGTATTGAAATGCTTACTCCAGCTTTCTTGGAAATTTTATGCTGTCTCAGTATCAAAATGTTCTCTAATTCCTGTAACATCCAAGCATAAAAGACATGATTTGAAGATCTCAGTAGTTTTAAAAATAAAGGTACATAATAACTTCCTTCTTGTAGAGATTTGTGATAGCGAGTATGATTGATTGTATTATAGTTCTCTTTTTTCCCCCCTCTTTATCTCAAGTGTTGTATATATGGTCATATTACTCTATGTCCTGCATCAGCGTCCTGTTGGTGAGATTTACCTGTACTTTGCAATGTCAAGCTGGTTCATGTGACTTACATCAGCTTACAAAAATGAACCAGAAGTAGTGAAAGGCTATTTCTAGGGGAAGATTTCTGTCTCATTGTCTGTGTCTAATAGCTGAATTGTTTTCCCTTAGCTATAAAAATAGCATAGTTTCAAAATGAGTCTTCTTTCAACTTATATACTAGAAGAATATGTCATGTGAAATTGAGGCAAAACTCAAATACAGCCTCACCATATAACAAAAGCAGAATTAAGCTAATGTTAGAATATGATATTAAGATGTTAGTTTCTTATATTTTATACCTTTATGTTAGTTGACTATAGCATACTAGAATTTAATAAATACAAAACAAGAACTAAACAAATAGATAAGATTTCCTGTTGGACATTATTACAATTTTTTTATAAATAAACATTCTCCATGTGATCATTTATGGGGTTATCTATTTTCTATAGATGGGTTTAATCATTTTAGGTCATTGTATCTAATATCCATAATCATTATCCAGACCTTGTGATTGAGGTGAGGAAGAACAAAATATCTAGATTTCTCCTTCTCTTTTTCTCTTCTCCTTTTTGTAGTGTGAATTCTAATCCTTTCTCCAAATTCTCCTATTAATAAAGGAAGAATGACATGTTGTGGATATCAAGCAAAAGGCTTCAAATCAAGAATTTCATACTTTCCTGGAGGAGGATGGGAAGGGATGGGAAGGAGAAAAAAAGGAGGAGCTACAATGCTTGATAAGAAATGTACTCATTATCTTGCCCATGTAATTGTAATCCCTCTGTACAGTATTTTCACAATAAAAAAAATAGATGAGAAGGGGTACCAAGATGGTGACAGGGCAGTACGGAAACGCCATAGCTCTCCCCAACCCAAAAGAGAGTTCAAGTTCCGATGCTTAATCTCCCCAAGAGACTGACAACAACAAAAAGATGAACACCCAGAGAAAAACAGAAGGTGGAAAATAACAAAAAAGAAAGAGAGAAAAAGAAGAATTTCAGAACAGAGGAGCAGGAAGACTCCTCCCTCAACCTTTACTGGCCGCGCAGCAGCACACCAAGCCATGGCCAGACCACCCAGCAGGGGCTGTCCAAGTCCCAGAGATACAGGAGTTTGTCTGCAGATAACCTGCGCAGAAGCAGCCTGAGGTACTAGTGTCAGACCCACTGATCGTGATGAACGGAGAAACCTCCTAGCCGGGAGCTTGAACAAAGATCCCACCCCTCACTCTCCATCTGAGCAGAGAGGCTCCATCCCACCAAAGCCCCTCAACCCCATGGCAGGAACCCCAGAACTACATGGGACTCCCACCGAACACCAGAGCAGAAGACATGCAAGGAACTGGTGCTGATCCGGAGAGTGCAAATGCAGACAAACCCCAGTGCTCAGAACCTGCACAGAGGCCCCTCCCCCACCCCTCGGGCAGAGGTTAGAGGCCCATCTCATGGTGCAGACCCAAACAGCATCAAATTAGGCAGAGACAGAAGAGAATCACACAGAGCTACCACCACCCAGCCCAGTCCACATACACCTCAACTGAACTCTGATTGGAAAGGCAACCAACGACCTACATCACACAGAAACAACTAGCTCCAGGGTGAGTACCCCGCAGGGGACTCTGTATCCCTCAAGAGAGACCAGGGCTGGTGGGAATCCCCAGACCATGAGCCAGACCTCCTACCCCAACACCTGTACCACAGGACCCACTAAAACTGGGAACTGTTGGAGAGCTCCACCAAACCGTGTAGCACACTCAGCTGACCAGGCTACAGCAAGAGCGCCCCTGGAAGGGAGCTTAAACGCCCAAGCCAGGAACAGCACCCCTGGGTCAAGATACCCAACAGTGGAAGAAATTTGAACTGTGTACCCCAGGCTGTGTAACCTAGGTGGGATACACAGCAACACATCTCCAACCCGCGTTCCCCAGGCCTTGGGCCGGGACCAGGCCTGGGGATCCAGTGCCTGAGCAACACAACCAACCTTTCACAACTGAAGTCAGAAGCTGAGCATAAGCCTCAGCAGAGGGGAGAAAACAAGGAACTGCACCCACTGGGAAGCACGCCTGTGAGAGCAAAAGACCAGGGGGGCTCAGGACAAGAGAAGCCCAAACCCCACCAGAACCCGATCCATATATTCTAGGTTATTAGACAACACAGGCCACCAGGACCTGATAATAGGCAGGAGCTCAGGCTGGTAAGGTGGCTCAGCAGTAGAGTGCTTGTGTTGGGTGCATGAGGTCTTGGATCTGATTCCTCAGCACCACATAAGCACAAAGGGTCAGAAGTGGTGCTGTGGTTCAAATGGTAGGATGCCATCCTTGAGCTTAAGATCTGAGGGACAGTGCCCAAGCCCAGAGTTCAAGCCCAAAACCAGCCTTTCCTCCACAAAAAAACCCATCAGAAGCCCATAGTAGACTCCAGCATCTGAGAGAGTTCATCCAGTACATCCAATCTTGCCAAGAGCACCCGTAGGAGCAAACAGGAGCAGTCTAGGCCGCTCAACCCTTCCAATGACGAGAGCTGCCAGTGATCTACAGCAAAGAGCTGAGAACCCTATGTGGGTCAGACCAGCAGCTGGAGGTCGGCCCCCAACAGAACCGAAATCAGGTACAAACTCTCTCTACCAACACAGAAACAACAACCAAGCAAAATCAGACACATATTGACCAAAACAAAATTTCAGATTAGTCTCCAATAATCCTGGACCCACATGGGAAAATCACAGAGAAAAATTACAAGATTTATTAATAGCCAGGATAGCAAGGTATCCCCAATAGCCAGCAGCCACACAGGGGAGAGCCCCAGTGGGAGCAAAGCAGGAATGAAAGACAAAAGCTACATCCAAGGGATGCTGGAGACAATGACTCAAAAAATAAAGCGAGAAATAGACCAGAAATTAAAGAACATGGGGACAAACTATCGAAAGAGATGCAGGATCTCAAACACGAGGTACACACAAAAGTAGAGGAAGTACATACCTCACTCAGGAGTGAGAAAAATGCCAAAATAGGCAATACATACCTTATTAAGAGGTGAGATCAGTACTTTGAGAACCAACACCAAATCCATAAATGAGTCCATTTCTTCCTTGCAAACCACAATGGAAGCCACAGTTAACAGAGTGAACGAAATGGAATGTAGAGTGTCAGATACAGAAGACAGAATACACCAACTGGACCAAACAATGACAGATATGGAAACATCACTTAAATTATGCCCAAGGGAAATTCAAGAGCAAGCAGATAGTGCCAAGAAATTTAACCTTTGTATAATTGGAGTGGACGAAGGTGAGGAATATCAAAGCAAGGGAATGCAACACCTATTCAACAAGATAATCAGTGAAATTATCCCCATCTCAAAAAAGAACATCTTACCTACATAACAGAAGCATATAGAACACCTAACGAGCAAGACACCAGGAGAAACACTTCTAGACACATTACAGTAAAAATGATAGACCTGAATAATAAGGAAACCATCTTGCATGCAGCAAAAATGAAGAAGGAGCTATAATAAACGGGAAAAAATTAGAATCACTGCAGATCTCTCCACACAAATACTGAATGCAAGAAAGGCCTGGGAAAGTACCATACGAGCGCTGAGAGCCAATAACTGTCAACCCAGACTGATATACTCGGAAAAGCTAGCATTCACACTCGATGGAGAGCTGAAAATTTTTAATAGCAAATAAAAACTAAATGAATACATAAACATTAAGCCAGCATTACAAAGAATACTAAGAGTGGGAACACAACCTGAAGAAAGCAACCAGGAACAGGGACATGTACCCAGACAGTCATTAATAGAAATCTAACTGAGCAAGCACAGGAGGAAAGGAAAGAAGAAAAACTCAGGGAAATTGGGAATGACAGGGATCAAAATGCATCTCTCTATACTATCTCTTAATATTAACGGGCTTAATTTGCCAATCAAAAGAAAAAGAACTGCGGATTGGATTAGAAAACATGACCCATCCATCTGTTGCCTTCAGGAGACAAACCTCTCAGCCAAACATACAAACAAACTCAGAGTAAAGAGTTGGAAAAGGATCTACCAATCAAATGCCCCCAGTAAGAAAGCAAGTGTAGCAAGCCTGATATCTCAGAAGATAAACTTTTCATTATAATCAATACAAAAAGACAAGGCTGGACACTACATATTAATACAGGGAACAACCCAAGAGGAGGACAGTTCCCTCTTATATTACCAACTTATATTCCCCAAACATTGGTGCACCCAGATATGTTAAGCAAATACTCTCAAACTTACAGAATAAAATAGATCCCAATATGATAATACTAGTAGACTTTAACACCCCACTCTCGCCAAAGGACAGGTCTACCAAACAGAGGATTGGAAAAGAAGCTACTGAATTAAGTGAGGCCATACTTCAACGGAATTAACTGACATCTACCGAGTATTTCACCCTAAAACAACAGAGTACACATTCTTCTTAGTAGCTCATGGAACTTTCTCCAAAATAGACCATATCATAGTTCATGCAACGAACTTAAGCAAATACAAGGGGATCGACTTAATCCCCTCTATCCTATCTGACCACAGTGGAATCAAGCTAGTTCTCAATAACAAAGCATACAGCAGAAATTATTCTAATACATGGAAATTGAACAGCACACTTCTAAGCAATGGCTAGGTAACAGAAGATAACAAAGAAGAAATAATTTCCTACAACTCAATGAAAATGAAAACACCGCACAAAGAAACTTGTAGGACACATCAAAAGCAGTCCTGAGGGGAAAATATAGTGCCCTCAGTGCCCACATCAAGAAAATAGAGACAGACCAAGTAAATTATCTCATGTTGCAATTAAAATAGCTAGAAAAACATGAAAAAAAATGCAACCTAAATTTACTAGAAGGAGCCAGATAACCAAACTAAGACTGGAGATTAATGAATTAGAAAATTGTAGAACCATAGCCAGAATTACCCAAAGAAAAAACTGGTTCTTTGAAAAAATAAATAAAATTGATGGACCGTTGGCAAGATTAATTAAAAAGAAGAGAGGAAACCCATATTAACAGGATTAGGGATGCCATAGGAAAATTCACAATACATACACAAAATATCTAAAACAATCTTAACGGACTAATTTCAAAAGTTATACTCTCTAAAGTAAGAAAACCTGGCAGAAATGGATGCATTTTTAGAGAAATACAAGTTGCCCAAACTGAGCAAAGAAGAAGTAAATCATTAAATAAGCCAATATCCTACAACGAGATACAGAAACAATCAGAAGTCTTCCAACAAAAAAAGCCCAAGACCAGATGGATTCACAGCAGAATTCTGTAAGATCTTTAAAGAAGAACTAATGGCCATAATCCTCAAGCTCTTCAGAGAAACAGAGAAGGAGGGAGCTATCCCAAACTCATTCTACGAAGCCAATATCACACTCATCCTCAAACCAGGCAAAGACCCAACCAAAAAAGAGAATTACAGGCCAATTTCCTTGATGAACACAGATGCAAAGATCCTTAACAGGATTCTAGCTAACAGAATCCAGAAACATTAAAAAAAAAATCATACACTATGATCAGATAGGCTTCATCCCAGAGATGCAGGGATGGTTTAACATACATAAGTCAATAAATGTAATCCTACACATCAACAGAGCCAAGGTCAAGGTCAAGAACCACATGATTATCTCCACAGATACTGGAAAGGCCTTTGATAAAATTCAACATTCATTCATGGTAAAAGCTCTGGAGAAAATAAGAATAGAAGGAACATTTCTTAAAACAATAAAAGCCATTTATGACAGACCAATAGCCAATATTATACTTAATGCGGAAATGCTAAAACCAATTCTCTTAAAATCAGGAACAAGGCAAGGATGCCCACTGTCTCCACTCCTCTTCAAAATAGTCCTGGAACCCTTACCCAGGTAAATAAGGTAAGAAAAAGACATTAAAGGGATCCGCATAGGAAAAGAAGAAGTTAAACTATCCCTTTTTACAGATGACAAAATACTGTACCTTCACGATCACAAAAACTCCATTCCCAAACTCTTAGAAATCATAAATCACTTCAGCAAAGTAGCAGGATACAAAATCAACCCATAAAATCAGTTGCCTTCCTGTACACTGACAATGTACAAGCAGAAAGGGAGCAACCCCATTCACAATAACCTCCCCCAAAATAAAATATTTAAGAATTAACCTAACCAAAGAGGTAAAAGAACTATTTAATGAAAACTATAAAAATGTGGTATATATACACAATGGAATTCTGTGCCTCCTTCAGAAAGAATGACATTGCCCCATTTGTTAGGAAATGGAAAGACTTGGAAAAATTATATTAAGTGAAGTAACCCAAGCCCAAAGAAACTTAGGTCCCATGATTTCCCTTATTTGCTAAAACTAGTATATTCTGAGTCAAGCAGAAAGGTCAGATAAGTTGATGTTAGAGAAATGAACCCTAAGATAAGCATTCAAATGTATTTTTTCTTTCAGGTGATTGTTTCTAACACATTTATAAGATTAGTTCTTTGTTGCTTTGTATGTTCCTGCCCCATGGTGTAACCCCTGCTTTCACTGTATTTGATGTTGATATAATTTGTGGAGGGGAAGAGAAAAAAACAAATTATTTAAATAGCGATACAGGTGGATCTATTGTAACAATGAGGTATACAAGTCATTATGTCGAATACAAACTTTACAACTTTGGTGGGGGGAAGAAGGATTGGGTTGTGGGGGCGGGAGGAGCATGGGAAGAGATGGGAAGGGGAAACAAAGGAGGAGTCTACAATGATTGATAAGAAATGTACTCATTATGTTGCCCATATAATTATAAACCCTCTTTACAGTATTTTCACAATAAAAAAAATAAATAAAACTATAAAAAGTTAAAGAAAGAAATTACACAAGATACTAGGAAATGGAAAGACCTCCCATGCTCTTGGATAGGCAGACTTAATATAGTGAAAATGGCAATACTGCTTTCAAGTATTTTCATTGCCTATTTTCATTATTGCCTTTGTTCTGGTTTTCTTATCAGGAACACAGGGTTACACAAAAAGATCTTCCTAAGATATAGGATCTTAGGCAGAAAAAAATAAATGTATAATTAAAGATTTTCATCTCTTAAGAGGATAAAAAGGTCAGAAGACATTTTGTTATTACTTGCATGGTTCAGATGACTTGAATGTTTTGGTTGTTAAACTAAGTGGAATACATGTAAAATGTTACAGTTGTTCCAAACGATGATACTCTTCTGCTCCAATAAGATGAAACCTCTAAGGTTAGAGGGCATATCGATTTTGGGGGAGAAGTCTTAATTTTAGAATGCCAAGGTAGATACATAAAACAGCACTGTCTATCACATATCTGCTAATTTTATACTATGGCCTATAAGTTTATAAAACTACACATATGAATTGAATGAGAAATGTTTGATTTACACAATTGACTCAAAAAGAACTAAAACCAGAAAACACTTCTATATATTTATATAAACTAATATATCCAGTGAGGATTTAAAAATTTTTAGAATATATATTTAACATTTATGTCAAAATATTGTTTATTTGTAAATGTTTATTTTTAATTGTTGTCAGTCGTGGGACTTGAAATCTGGACCTGGACACTGCCCCTCAGCTCTTCAGCTCAAGATTAGTGCTCTACCACTTGAGCAACTAACAGTTTTCTTTTGTCTCATTTGAGGTAAGTCTCATGGACTTTCCTGCCTAGGCTAGCTTTGAACCATGATTCTCAGCTCTCAGCCACTTTAGTAGCTAGAGTTACAATCATGAACCACTGGCGCCTAGCTACAATACAGTAGATGGAAAGAAATCATTAAAATTACACCAGAATTAAACGAATTAGAATCCAAAAATAAAAATTGTAAGAACCAAAAACCAAAGAGTTGATACTTTGAAAAATTAAAAAAATTGACAGATCCTTAGCAAATCTTATGAGAAAAAGAAGAGAACACACTCAAATAAATAAACTCAGGTATGAGAATGGAAACATCACCACAGTAACAACCAAGATTCAGAACATTATAAGAGAATACTTCTCAAAATATTATGCTAATAAGTTAGAGTGCCTGGCAGAAATAGACGTTTTCCAAGCCAATATCGAAATGCTGAAACAAACCAAGGTGAGTTAAACCATCTTAACTGGCTCATATCAAACACTGAAATAGAAACAGTAATAAGAGACCTCCCATCTCAGAAAAGCAGCTTTACAGCGGAATTCTATAAGGCCTTCATGGCAGAGCTCACACCAATACTTTTCCAACTCTTCAATGGAATTGAAATAGAAAGTTCACTACCGAACTCATTCTATGAAGTCATCATAACCCTCATCCCAATACCAGGCAGGGACTCATCACAGAAAGAGAACTATAGACCCATTTCTTTGATGAACATTAATGCAAAACTTCTCAACAAAATTCTGCCCAATCAATTTCAACAATTCATCCAAAAACTCATACACCACCATCAAACAAGATTCATTTCAGGGCTGCAAAGCTGGTTCAATATACACAAATCAATTAACATAATTCATCACATCAACAGGAGCAAGGATAAGAACCACATGATTATCTCAATAGATGTAGAAAAAAGCATTTGACAAGATCCAACAATCCTTTGTGATGAGGGTTCTGGAAAAATTAGGAATCCAGGGAACATTCCTCAATACAATAAAGGCTGTATATGACAAACAGCCAGAATTTTACTTAATGGTGAAAAACTAAAGCCATTTCATCTTAACTCAGGAATGAGACAAGGATGTCCACTCTCTCCACTTCAATTTAGTAATAGAATGACTAGCTACAGCAATAAGAAAAGAGGCAATAAAGGGATCCAAACAGGGAAAGATTAAATAAAACTCTCCCTCTTTTCAGATGACATTAGCTTGTGTTTAATGAATCCCACGGACTCCACACCCAAATGACTCAAGCTGATTCTAAATTTTGGCAAAGTAATGGGGTATAAAATTAACCCTCAAAAATCAATGGCTTTTCTGTATGGCAGCAATGAGAAAAGTGTGTCTGAAATCAGGAAAGCAACTCGATTTGTAATAGTCCCACAATCAATAATACCTAGGAATTAACTTAACCAAAGAAGTGAAGGACCTCTATAATGAAAAATTTTAAAAACGTGGAAAAAAGAAAAATTTAAAAACGTGAAAAGGGAAATCAAACAGAAATTAGAAAGTGGAAAAACCTCTCATGTTCCTGGATTGGAAGGATTTACATCGTGATAATGGCAATAATCCCCAAGGCTATCTACTAATTCAATGTGATGCCTTTCAATGTTCCCACGGCATTCTTCAAGGAAAAAGAAGAGGCAATCCAAAAACTTACATGGAACTATTAAAGGCCCCAAATAGCAAAAACAATCCTTAACAGAAAGAACAGTGCTGGAGGAATATCAATACCAAATTTCAAACTCTACTATAAATCCATAGTAATCAAAACAGCTTGGTACGTGCACAAGAACAGACCTCAGCACCAATGGAATAGAGCTGAAAACCCAGAAAGGAACCTACAGACATATAAGCCATCTAATCTTTGATAAGGGAGTTAAAAAATTAGAATAGAGGAAAGACAGCCTCTTCAGTAAATGGTGCTGGCAAAACTGGTTAACTACTTGTAGAAAACTAAAGCTCGATCCTTATATAACACCCTGTACCAGAATCAACTCCAAATGGATCAAAGACCTCAGAGTCAAAGCAGACATTCTGAAAACATTACAGGATGGAATAGCAGAAATCATAGGTCTCCTTGGTACAGGCCTAAAATTTCTTAATAGAAACCTAGAAACACAACAAATCAAAGAGAGGTTGGACAAATGGGATTGCATGAAATTGCTGAGCTTCTTCATGGCAAAGGGTATAGCTAACAAGATCAACAGAAAGACCACGCATTGGGAGATCTTCACTAGCCATACAATGGACAAGGGTCTCATATCTAAAATATACCTAGAATAGAATTGAAAACCCAGAAATGAACCCACAGACCTATAGCACTGTAATCTTCAATAAGGGAGCTAAAAACTAGAATGGAAGAAAGACACCCTCTTCAGTAAATAGTGCTGGAAAAATTGGTTAATCATTTGTAGAAAACTAAAGATGGATCCTTATATATCACCCTGCACCAGAATCATCTCCACATTGATCAGATACCTCGGAGTCAAAGCAGACACTCTGAAATCTTTAAAGGATGGAATTAGAGAAACCCTAGGTCTCCTTTTCACAGGTCAATATTTTCTTAATAGAGACCTGGAAACACAACAAATCAAAGAAAGGTTGGAAAAATGGGATTGCATGGAATTGCAGAACTTCTGCATGGCTAACACATAGCTAGCAAGATCAAGGGTCTCATATCTAAAATATACCTGGAACTCAAAAAATTAAATTCCCCAACAACAAATTTTCAATGAAACAACTGGGCAATAAATAACTGGGCTAAAGGCCCACTGAAGAGGAAAGAAGGAAGGGCAATAGATACATGAGGAAATGCTCAACCTCCCTAGCCATAAGAGAAATACAAATCAAAACAACATTGTGATATCACCTCACCCCAGTTCCAATGGCTAAATCAAGAAATATAATTGCAAAAGATGCTGGAGGGGATGTGGACAGAAGGGAACCTTACTGCATTGTTGGTAGGAGTGTAAACTTGTTCAACCACTTTGGAAATTAGTATGGAGGTTCCTCAAAGACGCCACATAGAGCTGTCCAATGACCCAGCAATCCCACTTTTGGGCTTTTACCCAAATGATCACAAATAAGACCTTACTAAAGCTACCAGTACAACCATGTTTATTGCAGCATTATTTACCATGGCTAAGATATGGAACCAACACAGATGCCCCTCAGTAGATGAATGGATCAAGAAAATGTGGTATATATACACAATGGAATTCTATGCCTCCATCAGAAAGAATGACATTGCTCCATTTGTTAGGAAATGGGAAGAATTGGAAAAAATATATTAAGTAAAGCAAGACAGCCCCAAAGAAACATAGTTCTCATGGTTTCCCTTACTTGCAATCCCTAGTATATGTCTGAGACAGCAGAAACGTTCAGATAAGTAGATGTTTGATGAAATGAACCCTAAGGTAAGGATTAAAATGGTTTTTTTTTTCTTATTGTTTCTAACATATTTATAAGATGATTTGTTTCTTGCATTTTATGTCCCTTGTCCAAGGTATAACCCCTGCTTTCACTGTAGTTTATGTTAATATAATTTGTGGAGGCGAAAGGGAATAACAAATTGTTTATATATGGATACAGGTGGACGTGTTGCAACAATGAGATGTACAAGATTTTATATGGAAAAAAGACCATTACAACTTTGGCTGGGGGGGCGGGGATTAAAGAGGAGAGGGACCGGGGTGGTGAGAAGGGAAGGGATGGGAAGGGGAAACAAAGGAGGTGGCAAAAATGCTTGGTAAGAAATATACTCATTTCCTTGCCCATGTAATTGAATCCTCTGTTTACAGTATTTTCACACTAAAAAATTATTTGAAAAAATTTGCATCAGTTGATAGTGCATATGATTTTATTTTTATTACAAACATAGAATGTAGTAAAAATTTTCATTGCAATTACACTGCACTAGGATGTGGGCAGATTCTAATGTAAATAATAGACTGTGCTTATGTAGAGAATTTGAGCATCCAGAATTTTAATA
Organism: Dipodomys spectabilis; assembly: GCF_019054845.1. NCBI lineage: Eukaryota > Metazoa > Chordata > Mammalia > Rodentia > Heteromyidae > Dipodomys > Dipodomys spectabilis. Next base: position 794,463 of record NW_024871063.1, read on the forward strand.
TGCCTGTGATCATAAAACTGATACCTTACTGATATTGAGTGACAAATACAACTTCCGATAAGTATAGAAGCTTTCCTTGTATGTTTTTAATACATATTTTTATTGTAAATGTCCTGTGCAGAGTGTTTACAGTTACATATGTAAGGTAATGAGTACATTTCTTATTGAGCATTTTTACCCCCTCCTTGGTTTTTCCCCTACCATCCCTTCCCTTCACGCCTCTCAACTCTTCCCTCCAAACCCCTCCCCCGATAGAGTGTCTTGTACATCTCATTGTTGCAATGGGTCAACCTGTATCCTTTCCTTGTATCTTAAATGAAGAAATGCTGATTGATTTGTGCTGATTCTACTTGTGTAGACACACCTAAGATCACTCGCCAAGTCCAAGAGCACGTAATTCACATGCACATCATTTTTTGTCATTTTAGTATAATTGTGTTCTACACATTTATTGACAGGTTAAAAATTATTCTCAAATTTTAATACATTAAAATACTTTCTTTTTGTCTTATTTTCTTGACCATGAAATCAGCAAGACCTCAGTCAGCATTTCTCACATAGGACTTTTCACATGAGTTTGTTAAATGTTGACCTGAGCTCCAATCTTCTGAGGACTCACTCATCTGCTTAAGAATTGATGCTGGCTGTTGGAAAAGAACTCAAGGAAGAATGCCATTTAAAGCCTTATAACTTTATTCTGTACCAGGGTATTTTCCTGCTACTTTGGTTTTTGAGAGTGTCTACAAGAACTAGCATTCCCTGGGGAACAAGGAGACGTCATATGACGTTTACTTACTGAGATTTCCGATTGACTTGCTATCACTTGTACTGCATTTTGAAAGTCGAATGTGTCAAAACCTACCCATTTGAAGAGATAAGAGGAGATGCTGGGAAGATGGCTCAGTGGTAGAGTTCTTGCTTTGCATGCATGAGGCCTGGGTTCAATTCTTCAGCACCACATAAACAGAAAAAGCTGGAAGTGGTGCTGTGGCTCCAGTGGTAGAGCACTAGCCTTGAGATGAAGAGCTGAGGGACAGCGCCTAATCCCAGAGTTCAAGGTCTACACTGGGGTGGATCTTGTATTGAGTACATAACAAACTGCTTCATGTATTTGGCAAGTTACCTGTCTCCAGTGTGCCGTAAGAATAGGACTATCATATAAATTAATAAATTACTTTAAAAAAAGAGATAGGAGTGGTAAAAGAATTTTTAGAGACAAATACATCTTCAACATATTTGATTCCAAACATTATGTCTAAGGCATATTCAACAAGTAGTGAAACTTGTGTTGTCTGTAACTATGTGTCTTTCTCCATGTGTGCATGTGTACATGTGTGTATGTATGTATTTTTGTGTATAGTAACATGCATGTATACATATATAAGGGCATATACACACATATATGCATTTAAAAATAAATATACATATATAAATATATGTGTATATGTTTATATCAGTTGTTCAATGATTTAATCTATAGTTCCCAGCACATTGTCATTCTCACAAAGTGTACATGATAAACTACTCTGAGGTTCCGTGCTCTATGATGGGCATCCTTTGTAATCACTTCCCCCATTACCTAGTTTTTCATCCCTGACTATATTCGGTCTACTTTCCACAGGAAAGCATTGTTTTCATTACATGTATTTACTTATAATAAAAGAAAAAGGTCGTTTGTAAAAGAAAAAAGAAAACGAACTTTTAGGTCAGAGGTTAAAAGTATCCTATCCGTTTCAATGATTCCTATGAGATAAAATTTATAACAGTAGTAAAAGTGAAAAGGAATTCCTAGATCTGTTGTTTTGCCATTTAGAATAGAAATGAATAACATCACGTCACTGTTATAACTCTTAAAGAATGCAAGGGTAACTGATGGTCGCTATCATGTTCCCACAAAACCAGTGGATTCTGATGGATAATAGTAGACCAGCAGAAATTCTTTTTTTTCTTATTGTGAAAATACTGTACAGAGGGTTTATAATTACATGGGCAAGACGGTGAGTACATATCTTATCAAGCATTGTAGCCTCCTCCTTTGTTTACCCTTCCTATCTCTTCCCATCTTTCTTTCCCCCCTCCTCCCCCCCCCCAAGTTGTAAAGTTCGATTTTGACATGACAACTTGTACTTCTCATTGTTGCAACAGGTCCACCTGTATCCTTATTTAAACGACTTGTTTTTCCACTTCCCCTACACAAATTATACCGACATCAAATATAGTGAAAGCAGGGGTTATACTGTAGGGGAAGGACATATTAGGGTGAGGTGGTATGACAATGTTGTTTTGATTTGCATTTTTTTATGGCTAGGGAGGTTGAGCATTTTTTCATGTGTCTATTGGCCATCCTTCTTTCTTCTTCAGAGAAGTTTCTCTTTAAGTCATTAGCCTACTTATTTATTGGGCAGTTGTTTCTTTGAGGATTTATTGTTGGGGGATTTAATTTTTTGAGTTCCAAGTATATTTTAGATATGAGACCCTTGTCCGTTTTATGGCTAGTGAAGATCTTCTCCCAATCTGTGGGCTTTCTATTGATCTTGCTAGCTATGTCCTTTGCCATGCAGAAGCTCTGCAACTTCATGCAATCCCATTTGTCCAACCTTTCATTGATTTGTTGTGTTTCCGGGTCTCTATTCAGAAAATTTCTGCCAGAGCCAAGGAGACCTAGGGTTTCTCCTATTCCATCCTGTAATGTTTTCAGAGTGTCTGCTTTGACTCCGAGGTCTTTGATCCATTTGGAGTTGATTCTGGTGCAGGGTGATATATAAGGATCTAGCTTTAGTTTTCTACAAGTAGTTAAGCAATTTTGACAGCACCATTTACTGAAGAGGCTGTCTTTCTTCCATTCTATTTTTTTAGCTCCTTTATCAAAGATTAGATGACTATAGGTCTTTAGGTTCATTTCTGGGTTTTCAATTCTATGCCATTGGTCCTGAAGTCTGTTCTTGTGCCAGTACCAAGCTATTTTGATTACTATGGCTTTATAGTAGAGTTTGAAATTTGGTATTGATATCCCTCCAGCAGTGTTCTTTCCATTGAGGAGTGTTTTTGTTATTCGGGGTCTTTTATTATTCCATATGAATTTTTGGATTGCCTCTTCTATTTCCTTGAAGAATGAGGTTGGAATTTTGATTTATCGCATTAAATTTGTAGATAGCCTTGGGAAGTATTGCCATTTTCACTATGTTAATCTTTCCAATCCAGGTGCATGGAAGTATTTCCCATTTTCTAAGTTCTGTTTTGATTTCCTTTTTCAAGTTTTTAAAGTTTTCACCATAGAAGAGCAGCAGACATGGAGCATGAAAGAGAAAGAGAGGAAATGGGAGAGTGAAAGAGAAAGAGAAATATCACAATACTGAAAGTGTATAACAGATAAACAAGAGCAGTATGAGAATATTCATACTGCTGTCTTTAGACTCTACATATACATTTGAAGGTATTTGATGTATGATAACCCATCAAAATGAAATATAAAGTTATTTTGTTAAAAATAAAAATGTCTCAGGAGAAATTTTAAATGTAAAAACAATCTTCATGGAAGCAAACTCTGAGCTATTTCATGACTTTGAAAAGGATAAAGTGGTTGAAGTTAGTATAAATTCAGAAGTATGACAATTCACAATGATATAAAAAGGTATTCATATATTTAATAACATAACCCAAAGCAGAAAGCAAATGTTGGATAATTGATTTTTTAAAAAACATTCTGTCAGGTGCTTGGAAGGTGGCTCAGTGTTAGAGTGCTTGCCTTGCATGCATGAGGCCCTAGATTTGATTTCTCAGCACCACATAAGCAGAAAAAGATGGAAGTGGTGTTGTGGCTCAAGTGGTAGCACTAGCCTTGAGCTGAGGGACAGCACGTAGGACCAAGAGTTCAAGCCCCATTATCAGCAAAATCAAAATATAAAACAAAACTAAACACAGTCTCTCACTTTTGTGGCCTCAACTCTTTAAAATCACTGCTTCAGCCTCTGGGTAAGATTTTAGGTGTGGACATTTATCAACATTCCTGATTCAGACTCTACTTGATAACTTTTTAAATAAATATTTTGTTCTTAATTTTCCTCTTCGTAAATTCACATGCACCTATAAAAAATGGTTTGGCCATCCCAGTAACCTTCTCCAAGTACTTCATAATGATGACTTACAAAAAGTTGTATTATATTACAACAAGGAAAACAATGCTACAAATAAGAAAAACCAATAATTAAATATTAATGATTAATAAAACGAAAAACAAAACAATTACCAGTGTTTTCAGTATTTGAAGGGTACTACGTATTAGATTTTACTATTTTCTCATATTCCTGTACATTTAAAACTGCCTAAGATTATGATGTTCAACAAGAGTTTTATAGGCTATGAGCAGTCTTTAAAGTTACCCATTAAGATTACTATTTATGGCTCATCTCATCATTTGTATATGGCTTATATCATCATTTGTTCCTCACTAACATCTAAAATAAGGAAGCCCTATATTTTTAATAGAAACTATGTAGTTAAAAGTCTTAACTCTTTATTCTGCTCCTTTACACAAAGACTTTGCAACTTCTCATTAGTAAAATTTCTATAAACTCTGAAATGTACATACTTAGTAGCATATGTCTGCTACCATAAATCTTAAATACTTTATCAAAAAGTTTTATGACCTGGGGCTGGGTAGGTGGCTCCGTGGTAGAGTGCTTGCCTTGCATGCATGAAGCCTTGGGTTCGATTCCTCAGCACCACATAAGCAAAAAGAAAAAAGTTGGAACTGGCACGTTGGTTCAAGTGGTAGAGCAGTAGCTTTGAGCTGAAGAGCTGAGGGACAGCGCCCAGTCCCAGAGTTCAGGCCCCACTCGCAGACTCCCACCCCAAAAAAAATTTATGTCCTGCCAAACAGTCCTAGTTTTGGCCTATATAAGCAAATTCCCAAAATTAAATATGTTTAAAACATTAAAACTTTAAAAAAAAACCTTAACACTTGCTTCAGTGTTCATCATGACAGGTGCCTTGTATAAAATAATTGAATTCCTCCTCTTACACATCTCTTGAACAACAAATATCTGGAATTATTTTGTTTTTGACATGTCAGTCTTGATTCTTAAATGTGTGCTTATGTAAGAAGTACATGGTTCTAAAATTTCATGGCAATTTTTTGAGCTTACTTTTTGTTGAATTGTCTAGTTTAAGAAAATAAATTACACTTTATATATAAAAAATGTTCTATGCTCAATTCAGCATCAAGTACTCTAACATTGGAACAATACAGAGAAGATTAGAATGGCCCCTGAGAAAGGATGACAGGCAAATTCCTGAACCATTCCATACTTTTACAACAACAGATGCTGGAGGGGATGTAGCCACAAGAGAACTGTACTGCATTCTTGGTGGGAGTGTAAACTTATTCAACCCTTTGGAAAGTACTATGGAGGTTCCTCAAAAGACTCCACATAGAACTCCCCTATGACCCAGGAATCCCACTTTTGTGCATTTACCCAGATGATCACAAACAAGACCACACTAAAGCTACCAGCACAACTATGTTTACTGCAGCATTATTTACCATCGCTAAGATCTGAAACCAACCCAGATGCCCCTCAGTAGATGAATGGATCAAGAAAATGTGGTATTTATACCAATGGAATTCTATGCCTCGCTCAGAAAGAATGGCATCTCCCAATTTGTTAGAAAATGGAAAGACTTGGAAAAAAATATTAAGTGATGTAAGCCAGATCCAAAGAAACATAGGCCCTATGTTTTCCTTAATTTTTAATAACTATTTTATGTCTGAGATAAGCAGAAAAGGTTAAAAGCTTTGCACATATGACCAAATTAGGCAAATCAAACCCAAGATAGGAACACACGTGTGGTTTTTCTCTTGCTTGTTATTGATTCTTACGTACTTATAACAGGTGATGTGTTTTTTTTGTTTCTTTATATGTTCCTCCCCCATGCTATAACCCGTTTACACTGTATTTGAAGTTGGTGCGCCCACATCTTGTATATACGTTCCTCTAATTTGGGGAGGGATCAGAAAAAAACAAGATGCTTAAATAGGGATACAGGTTGACCCATTATAACAATGAGATGCACAAGACACTATGATGAAAAATGAACTTTACAATTTAGGCAGGGGAAGTGTACTTAGGGAGTGGAGTGTGCTTGTAGAGGTGGGAGGGAAGGGATGGTAGGGGAACATAAAGGAGGAGGTAACAATGCGTGTTAGGAAATGTACTCATTACCTTGCTCATGTAAATGTGACCCCTGTGTACAGAATTTTACAATAGAAAACATATAACATGTTCTGAGATGGAAGAGTTTATTTCCTTTATTTTACTCATATAATATTGTTAACAAAGAAATTAATGCAAAACACTAATATGAAGGTATTTTGAATGTGTGTGTGTGTGTGTGCAAGAGCGTGTGTTCTCATCCAATTGCATGTATGTTGGTGTGCTCAGAGTTTGAAATCAGGGCTTCAAAGTCTTGCTAGGCCTTTAATCTCTAGATTGGTGAGCTACTATATGAGCTACATCTCCATTCCTGGCCTGTTGCTAATTCATTGAAATTTTTGAAAAATAATCCTATGAATTTATTTTTCCCTCATTGGTTTCCAACTGTTATCCACAGATCTCTAGCTTCAGTGTTGATATGGCGAATAGTTAGGTTTACAGATGTGACCAACCAGCGCAAGTCTTTTAGAATAATTTTAAAAGTAGAAGAAAGTTTACTTCACGGGGTCCTGTTTTATCATTTATTTTTAAAGCATTTTGGAGTGATTATATGCAAATTTTTTTCGTTTTTTTGGATTCTTAACACAATAAGTGAAAATATTTAAAAGTTTTAGTACTTTTTAAAAAGGAAACAGGAACTATGGGACTGAAGAAATTTTTCTCTTATAAGCTCAGCTCTGTGCATGATAACCCAATGTCACCAACACAATCTGTGTTGCAGACCAAATGTAACAGCAAACTATCACCATGGGCAATAATTGCTATGCTATTATTTCTTGGAAATATGAATATTGAATTGAGAGTGTAAGAGAATGGAGAGATTTTACCTACCTTTTGTGTATTGCTGAAAGACTTTTGGAAACTTTGACTCATTTCTTTGCTCAAAGTGTGTGTTTGAGCCATGCACTTACTGCCTTTAATTACAATTTTTCCAAACACTAAAATGGTAATAACATTAGCTTTATAGAAAATGTTATCTTAAGAATTAAGGGAAATAAAACTTGTGAAATACTTAACACAAACGTCTATGAATGAGTTTGAGTTTAGCCAGAAGTTTTTAAAATACTAAAAAGAATGTGATAAGTATTACAGAAACCATTACATGTAGTGAGCAATCAGAAGTAATGTTATCTATTGACCATGCTCTGCTTCCAAGGAAGCCAGGTGGATAACTTCTCATGCTGTAAATCAAACTGGTTATCTTATGTCTTGTGTGTGTAAAAATATCAGGGACAGAATGATGAAGGAATGTTGTAGACTGAGGTGAAGTCCACATGAAAATGTGCAAAACTGATAAAACATAAAAGTATCTTAGTAGTAAATTGTGTTTTACATTATTTAAATTACATCACAAAGATAAGAAAGACCTAGAAAAATGAATTCTCTTTTTGATGTCCTATCATAGGTCCTTGGATCAACTCTTTCCTCATTCTTGTAGAGGTATCATCAGATGAGATGAACTATATTATTTTTTTGTTTGCTTCCTTCCATTTATTCTTCATTTGACACCTCAACTAATTGAGACTGAAAGAAACCAAGGGAAATTAGACACACACAGGCTTTGGAAAGAACAATCAATGTAAAATAAATAAAACACATACAGCCTTGTAAAAAGTCTGACTAAATTGAGTTATATAGTCTCAAGCGTCAACAGAAAATGATTAAGAAATGTCATGCTATTGATAATTGAAAATGATAGGAGTTGCTTAATATTTTTCCTTTCTACTACTCTGAATTAATTATTGATTTTGTATAGAGAGATTAAAGATGAGATTAACAAGAAACTAGATTAAAAATGGACAAAAGTTCTGAATAGACATATTCTTCTTAAAGCCCTGAAAAATCGCCAGTAAGTTTACAAAGTTGTTTAATACAACTCCTATGCTGGCTTAATGATTTGTGAGCAGAAGTCATTAGAGAAATGTAATTCAAAATTACTATGATACTACTTCATAACTACTATAACTTTTATCAAAAAGATCAAAGGAATCAGGTGTGGTGGCAAAAGATTTTAATTCCAAGCATTTAGGAGGTTGGATAAGTCTAAGGCCAGTCTGGGGTACTGCACATAGCAAAAACCAGCACTTTATTACCTTTAACAAAGGTAATAATGTTGGTGAGAGTGTGGAGAAAAGGAGATTTTCTACACTCTTCTTCAAAATACAGATTAGTGTTCTCCTTGCAGAAAGTAATATGCAGTTTTCTATAGAACTCCAAAGTTAAAATATCATCTGCCCCACCAATCATGTGATTATTTCTCTCTGGGTAACTCAAATATATCTGTAGTTCATTGTTATTCACATCATTCACAACAACAGCCAATATATAAATCGAAGTTCAGTGTTCAACTACAGACTAATAAAGCAACCGTGATACATGCACAAATATCTTTCTCTGTTTCATTCTTAAAATAGCAAGATACTTATGCCATTAGCCACAACTTACAATGACCTGAAAGATGTATTCTAAATGAAGAAAAATAATGTACTCTGACCTTTGTAAACACACACACACACACACACACACACACCAACCTCAAACATTAAGAGAGAAATTTTTTAAAAAGTAAAATAAATTGGAATTACTGTGGCATTTAGGTCACAATGGAGAAGATAGTAGATATACTGGTTGAACCGGTATAGAGTCGTAATGTACAACATGAGGATACAGGGGACAACACTGGCCTTACATAGGAATGAAGCTAAATTAGTACGAGTTGTTTTTCCGAGTAGGGGTTGCTCTTTTATTTGTTCTTCCTTCAGTAATGGATAAGATGAACGTAATTCTTTAAATATTCCTGCCTATTTGTAGAAATAATAAAAAACAATATAGCAATAATGTTGCATGCTCAACATAGAACAAAATGTCAAATTAAACTACATGAGATTATCCTTGATGTAAACTAATTATTACAAATAAAAGAAACCATGGGACCTATGTTTCTTTAAGTCTGGCTTACTTCACTTAATATGATTTATTTCCAAGATCTTCCATTTCCTCAAAAATGAGATGGTAGCTTTCTTTCTGATGGAAACATAGGATTTTGTGTGTGTATGTGTGTGTGTGTGTGTGTGTGTGTGTGTGTGTGTGTGTGTGTCCAGTCGTGGAGCCTGAACTCTGGGCCTGGGCGCTTTCCCTCAGCTCTTCAGCTCAAGGTTAGCACTCTACCACTTGAGCCACAGCGTCACTTCCGGCTTTTTTTCTTTTTGCTTATGTGGTGCAGAGGAATCGAATCCAGGGACACAGGAATGCAAGGCAAGTGCTCTACCACTGAGCCACTTCCCCAGCCCTGGAAGCATAGTAGTGCATGTATGTATATCTCTCTGTTGTGTGTGTGTGTGTGTGTGTGTCATTTTCTTGATCCATTCAGCTACTGAGGGGCATCTGAGTTGATTCCATATCTTAGCTAGGGTAAATACTACTGTAATAAACATAATTGTGCTGGTAGCTTTAGTGTAGCCTTGTTTGTGGTCACGTTGTTAAATGCCCAGAAGTGAGATTACTGGGTAATAGGGGAGCATTATTGTGTACATCGAGGATAACCATAGTAGATGAGCAGATTAGCTCAAAGCTATGTACATATGACACTATAAGGTGATTCCAAGTGAAATAAACTCCAATACATGTTCTTTGTTGTTGTTCTTAATGTACTATGGGATTTGTTTTTATTTTTGTTTTATTTGTGTTTTCCCCATCTATGGTTTATCGCCTGAAGTCACTGTATTGGATTTTGATGCCCTGGGTATTGTAATTATGTTGATCTGAACTTGGGAAAGGAAATAGAAAAAACAAAATGGTGAGACAAAGGACAAATGGGTAACCTAAACAACTGTGATACTCACAAAACAAAATGTTGGAAATAATCTTGGGGGGGGGGGCATTGGGATGGAGGGAGAAAAATTGGAGAAGGGGTAACAAGTTATAAAAGAAATGAATTCATTTCCTTACTTATGTAACTAACCCCCCCTGTACTTTATCTTGACAATATAATTTAAATAAAAAATAAAATAAAATATATGTGAGCAGCAATACAGGAGATATGAGTGGGGGCAACAGCTGTGGAGATCAGTAATTTTACTTTTACATAAGAAGTAATAACCTAGCATAGAGATTTTCAGCCTCATGTCAGCCATTAAAAAGGGAAAACAAAATGCACAATCAGCAAACCAATAGAGATGAAATAGAAAACTAACAGAGGTGAAGAGATGACTTCGGCCAGTAATAACAAATGACACAATTAGGAAACAAATAACAAGCTGCTGACTTTAAAAAATATTACCCATAATTCTATCAAATGTTGTTTTCAACACAATTTGTTAGCACTGTAATTTAAATCACAATTTAATAATATATCATTTTAATAATAAGTTACTCATTTTTTATTTCTTAATATTGAATGTTTAATATGTAATATGTAATGTTTAAATAGCCAGCTATAGAAAAGAAGAAAGTGAAACTAATTTTAATAATATATTTCATGAATTGTAAAATTGAATAGCATTAGAATCTAAACAAATAACATATCATTATTGTTTCATTTCTGTGAATTAATGTAATAATTCAAATTGTATTCTACACTTAGCACTCATCTTAACATGAAATAAATTATTGCACATGACTCTTGGTATTAGGTGGAAGGGTTCAGCGCTGTGGTAAAATTCACACCACACAATACACGAGGATATTACTCCACTCATCTAGCTTAAATTGTGGAAAATTGATTTCTAAATGCATGTTAAATTCCTGTGTAGGTGACATCTATACAATTATACACAATTATTGTCACGAGGAGTATTTCAGATGACAAAAGTCATATTCATTAATTAAATATTTATTATTTTGTACCAAATAAATATTTATAGAGTGACTGAATTTCTGAGTAGATGCTGGTTTATATGTGCCAGATTATATGTATTGAGGCTTATTTTATATTCCTGACATTGTTTCTACAGTTGGAGTTAATTTTCCATAAGGGGTTAATTGTATTATATTGGATATATGAAAGTAAACTGAATGTTTATTCCATTAATACTTTGACACTTGTCTAATCCCAATATAAATAATCCATGTGTTTGAAGTAATGAAAATAACAAAAAATATAAGCCAGATAAGTCATTCTGTAGTAGAAAAGAATTTTCACCTTTGTTTTGATAGTTTGGTCCTCTTTACACTACAGAATATTCTTGGGAAAATGTGTTCCAGGCTGGTCACAACTGTAGAAATATTATGGTTTGATTTATCAAAAGAGAAGGAAGGAAGGGGAACCTTCCTTCCGAAAGTTTGCCCCCAGGGATGTGATCTGCTTTATGGTGGTGACTTGGAAATGAACATTTTTCACAGTCAACCTTGAAAAGCCATCTTGATAGACCATTTCTGTAAGTGGATTGCTACAGTTATCCTGATATTATGAAATACATTGTACTTCTATTATCCCAGCTTTTCCTTTTTTCCTAGAACCTGAAATAAGTTCATCTTTAATTAACATTTAATACATTTCTTTTTTTTTACTGACAGAAAATCTGGGTGTAATTTTGATTTTTTATCTTTCCAATATAGTATAAACTATGTTTTGACCAGTCACTTTCGAAAAATGAGTGATGTTCATGCACACTATTTTGGTGGCTTTAAGTAAATTGAGAGTTAATGTGGTATGGTAGTTCTTTTGCCTAATTGACTGAAGCATTAGATTATTCATGTATAAACCTGAGCATTGAACTTTTAAAATTTTATATATAAAAGAGTCCCCAAAGATTTACTTTAAACTGATAATGGAGGGGGGGTTGTCTTCATGTTTAAACTTTATATTTATTTTTATAAAAGTAATGATGTTCACTGGAGAAATATAAAAGATGCGAACATATTCCAAAAGAGAAAAGATTTATTTATTAAAAAATAGAAAAGAGTAAAATAGTCACATTTCTTGCTTGAGACTGCATAAATTTCATATTAATATAGCTCAAGATGAGACTCAGAGATAAATTCATATTTATATTACTGAGAGTTAAATCACAATATAAGCTACATAGGTATTTTAAGAAATTGGTGATTCAAAGCCCTACATACCTAATGGATGAGGAATAGAATTGAAAATAGCAGAGGAAAACAAATCAACATGCAGGTATTATGATATTATAATAAAGAAATGAAAGAAATGAAGCTTTTGCCTGCTGAAGGAGAAAGTTTAGCCTGTAATTTCAATGTAAGGCATCCATTGTAATGAGTTTAAAGTCTTTTCCTACAAGATATCCAAGAGTACTATATTCAGCCTCTGAAGAGTAAAGAAGTAATTATTTTCATTAGCTTTGCTTAATATTAATTTAATTGTAGCAAATAGGTTAAAATGTCTGCTCCGTTTCATTTGATGTAATAACATACATTTCATATTATTACTGTCTCTTCATACAAGCCTGAAATCACTATTTTATAGTAACACAAGCAGAAAAAAGAAAATAACCTGGTACAACCATCACATACCCTAAATTAGGTGAAAAACTCCACAATAAACCTGAACCTGAGGAAGTGGAAAAACAATGGCAGAATAACAACAGAAAATTACCCTAGCTCTATCTAATGAAACAGAGATTTAGAGTCCTATACAAAGTCTACTTCTAGTGGATCAAACCAAGCCAGCTATAATTATATATAGATATGCAATTCAAAAGAAGTTTTTTATACTGTCTTCACAAGAAAACAGCTATTTATGAAAATTACCCAGCCATTCATGTGACTACTGTGACTGTGCTAGGCAACATGTTCAAAAGCAGAGATGCAGTGTGGAAATAAAAGGGCCACATGAGAAAAAAGCAGGAACAGTGACAGCCACATCCAAACACAGACATAATTCACCTTACCACTGGACAGTTCAAACTGTCATTGGAACCACATTTATTTTTTTTTTGGGTCCCGTCGAGGGGCATGAACTCTGGGCCTGGGTGCTGTCCCTCAGCTCTTCAGCTCAAGGCTAGCGCTCTACCACTTTCGGCTTTTTTCTTTTTGTTTATGTGGTGCTGAGGAATCAAACCCAGGGCCTCAGGCATGCAAGGCAAGCGCTCTACCACTGAACCACCTTCCCAGCAAGAACCACAAGTATTTATTAACATGACAACATCTCACCACAACTGCTGTCTACAAAAACCTAATTCCAGAAAAACAAAGGAAAATAGAAGACCAAACCAAAACCTGGCAAATCAACAAGAACATAGATAGTAAAATTTTAAGATCATAGATCTCCCAAATGAAAGCCAAGACATCCTTCAAGTGGACAGAACCAATCAGAAATTTAAAAAATGGTTGTCAAGATAATATAATTCACACACTAAATAAGCAGGCCTTACAACAGGCAATCAAGGACCTAGAAGATACTTTCCAAATTATATTTCAAATACTGCTAAAAAATGTGATTAACGAAAAGATACAAAACATCTACAAGGAAATTTGTGAACAAGATGAGACCAACCAAAGATTAGCAAAATAATTCATGGAGTCTACAAACAGAAAGATAAATAATTTCTGAGAAGTCAAAGGAGTATAAGGGAAAAAAACGATGCCTAGTTAAAAGATATGAAAGAAGACACAGCTAAAAAAAATCCCCTAACACTCTTACCCAAAGAAAAGATGTAAAGAAAGTCCACACAAAACATAAAACAAAGTTTTAATAAAGAGAGAAGCCCTAAAATATGAGCAATGAGAAAACAGGGAAATCAAAAAGAAAGTAGAAAGTCTCCACAGCGAATAGATGACATAGAAGATAATCTCAGGTCTCAAAGACAGAATAGGTCTAATAGGAAAGAGGAGATAATCATTTAGAACCAAACCAAGAAATAAGAAACGATCTTGCTGGAAGTTCAAGACAGTTAGAAGATCAAACTTGGGGAAACAGGTATCAAGAAGGAGAAGAGCAGGAAACAAAGTGGATGGGAAACATATTACAGAATTCTAGCAGAGAAAATGAGATAAGCTCATTCAGAGAAGCGAAGCCTTTAGAACACCAAACGGAGAATACCAGAACAGAACAACCCACCACCACATTATAATCCATTAGAGGATCATTAGAGATCAAGGAAAGGATTATTAAAGCTCTCATCAGAAAAGACTGATTATATAAAAAAGATACATAGTCAGAATAATTACAGATTTCTTAGCTGATATGGTCAAAAGGAGAGCCTGGGATGATAAATGGCAAACATTAAAGGTAAACAAATACCAAGCGTAAATAGGGTCCCAAGCCAAACACTCCTTTACATTTAAAGGATATATAAAAATATTTTTGACAAAGAGAACTTGGAACAATGAATCTCCAACATGAAAGTAGAAGAATATTGAACAGGAACTGAGGGAAGAGAATCAGAATATGTCTACAGTGTAGAATACTGGATGTGTGTTGCAGATACAAAATCATCTTCTATACGTTCATTTAGTGAAACTTGTCATCCTCTATTGAAAGCAAAATTTCCATATACAGATTTCCAGTTACTTTGCTTACCTATCACTTCTGATCACAAATCCTCTTATGAAATTTTATAGTATCTTTGAAAAAAATAAAATGATTTGCATATACTTATCATCTTAAGCAAATACAGTCTGTTTTTACATCTTTCATTCTGTGACAAACCCTTATTTTTTTGTTTCCCGGATTGCTGAAAAATGTATTCTTGGACATAGGATATTGACAGTAAATCTGAGTGTAATTTTCATTTTTTAGCTTTCAAATATAATATAAACTTTGTTTTGACTAGTCATTTTCTAATTCATGAACAATAATATTTTGGTGCCTTTAAGACTTATTGTGGTATTGTAGTTGTTGTGTCTAATTGACTGAACCATTAGAGTATTCATGTATAAACCTGAGCATTGAACTTTTTAATTTTCATATCTAAAAGAGTCTCAAAGGCTTTACTTTAAAGAAATAATGGAGGGGGCTTGTCTCCATGTTCAAAACTTTAAATGTATTTCTATAAAAGTACTGGAAATACATCATGTTCACTGGAGCAATATAAAAGGTGAGAACAAACAGAAAAAAAAGAAAAAAGAAAAAATCAACACTAAAAGGTGAGAACATATTGCTGAAGAGAAAAGATTTATTGATTAGATTAAATAACAGAAAAGAGTAAAATAGTCAGTTTCCTTGCTTGAGACTGCATACATTTCACATGAATGTAGGTAAAGATGAGACTCAGACATAAATTCATATTTATTTTACTGAGATTCAAAAAATAATATAAGCAATATAGGTATTTTAAAGAACTGGTCATTCAAAGACCTGGATTCCTAATGGATGAAGAATGGAATTGACAATAGCAGACGAAAACAAATCAACATTCAGGTATTATGATATTGTAATACTATTATGAAAGAAATGAAAAGAAAGAAAGTTTAGCCTGTAATTTCAATGTAAGGCATCAGTTGTAATGAGTCCAATTTCTTTCCCTACAAGATATCCAAGAGTACTATACTCATCCTCTGAAGAGTAAAGAAGTAATCATTTTTATTAGCTTTGCTTAATATTAATGCATTTATAGCAAATAGGTTAAAATGTCTGCTCCCTTTCATTCGATGTAATAACTTACAATTCATATTATTACTGTCTCTTCATACAAGGCTGAAATCACTATTTCAAAGTAACACAAACAGAAAAAAAGAAAATAACCTGGTACAACCATCGCATACCCAAAATTAGGTGAAAAACTCCACAATAAAAAATGAACCTGAGGAAGTGGAAAAATAATGGCAGAGAAACAACAGAAAATTACCCTAGCTCTATCTAATGAAACAGAGATTTAGAGTCCTAGCAGGTACTCCACTTCTAGAAGGTCAAAGCAAGTCAGCTATAATTATATATAGATCCACAATACATAAAAAGATTTTATATTATCATCACAAAAAAACACAAATCTATGAAAAGTTACCCAGCTAGTCAGGTGACTGCTGTGACTGTGGTGGGGGAACATGTTCAAAAGCAGAGCTGCAGGTGGAAATAAAAGGGCCACATGAGAAAAAAATCAGGGACAGAGACAGCCACATCCAAACACAGACACACTTCACCTTACCACTGGACAGCTCAAACTGTCATTGGAACCACAAGTATTAACATGACAACATCTCACCACAACTGATCTCTCCTCCTACACTTAATGGGCTAGACAAAAACTTAATTCCAGAAAATCATAAGAGAAGTCTATACCAACACCTGGCAAATCAACCAAGAACATAGAGAGTCAAATATTATGATCATAGATGCTCTAAATGAAAGCCACGACATCCTTCAAATGTACAGAACCAATCAGAAAAATACAAAAAAAAGTGATGTCAAGGTAGTGTAATTCACACCGTAAATAAGCAGGCATTACAACAGGCAATCAAGGACATAGAAGGTAGTTTTCAAAATACATTACAAATAGTGCTGAAAAATGTGATTACCGAAAAGATACAAAACCTCTACAAGGAAATTTGTGAACAAGATGAGACCAACCAAATATTAGCAAAATAATTCATGGAGACTACAAAGAGAAAGATAAGTAAATTCTGAGAAGGCAAGGGAGTCCTAGGAAAAAAATAGATGTCTAGTTAAAACATATGAGAGAAGACACAGTTAAAAGACCAACTCCCAACCCCCCTATTCAAAGAAAAGATGTAAAGAAAGTCCACACAAGCCCAAAAACAAAACCTTAATAAAGATAAAAGCCATATAAAGTGACCGTTTTGAAGACAGATAAATAAAAATCTATGAAGAATCTCTCCACAGAGAATAGATTACATAGAAGATAATCTCAAGCATCAAAGACTGAATAGGTCTAAAAGGAAAGAAGAGATAATCATTTAGAACCAATCAAAGAAATAATAAATGATCTTGCAGGAACTTCAAGATTCAGTTAGAAGATAAAACATGGGGGAGATAGGTATCAAGGAGAAGAGCAGGAAACAAAATGGATAGGAAACATATTACAGAATTCTAGCAGAGGATACCCTAAACAGGCTGAGGTAGAATTACTAACATAAGATAAAATAGAATTCAAATTAAAATTAGTTAGAAGAGACATTACATACTGATAATGGCAGCTCTACATTAGTAGGATATGTAGAGCCTAAATATCAAAACCCTGAATCCTCGAGCATACCACTTCATCAACCAAATATTACTTAACCTAAAAACACATCTCAACAAATCATTGTCATCCAAGGAAAAACTCAACCAAGAAACTGCAGACCTCAATAACTACATTGACCACCTAGTCCTAACAGACATGTATAGAATATACATTCAGCGTCAGAATATACATTCTTCACAGCAGCTCATGGAAGATTTTCCAAAATAGAACACATCCTATGTCACACGGATATTCTGTCCAAAGAAAAATTAATTGAATTCCCATATCTTGTCAGATCATAAGAGAACAAACTTAGAATTAAATGGCTAAAGCAAATAAAAAATTGTCACACCCATGAAGACTGAACAACATGTTGCTGAATGAACAATGGGACACTGAAGGTATTAGAAAAGAAATCTGAGGGGCTGAGAAGGTGGCTTAGTGTTAGAGTGCTTGCCTTGCATGCATGAAGCCCTGAGTTCGATTCCTCAGCACCACATAAGCACAAAGAAAAAAAGCCGGGAGTGGCACTGTGGCTCAAGTGGTAGAGTGCCAGCCTTGAGCTGAAGAGCTGAGGGACAGCACCCAGGCTCAGAGGTCAGGCCCACAACCGGACTCCCCCCCCCCCCAAAAAAAAAGAAATCTGAAAGTTTCTGGAATTTAACAAAAATGAACACACAAATTACCAGCTCCTCTGGTATTTGCAGTATTTCAAGGAAAATACATAGCTCTGAGGATGTCCATCAAGCAACTGGAGAAATCTCTATTGAATATTTTAATTATGCACCTCAAGCTCCTTGAAAACAGGAACAAACTCAGACACAAAGCAGTACACAGAAACAAATAAAAAAATCAGAAATAACTAAATAAAGACAAAATAAAACATGGAAAGAATCAAAAAATCAGGGTTGGTTTTTTAAATAAATTAACAGACTTGAGAGACCCTTACCAAATCTGACTAAGAAGAGAACTTATATAGGTATATAGGTAAAAAGCCAGCAGATTGTGAGATCTTTACTTTCTCTACAACACACAATGGCCTCATATCTCAAATATATTTAGAGCCCCAAAAGTTAACCCCCCAAAAAAACAAATTCTCAAAGAACCAACAACCCTCTTAATAAGTGGGCTAAAGATTTAAAGAGAGACTTCTCTGAAGAAGAAATATGCATGGCCAATAGACACATGAAGAAATATGCAACATCTAGCCATAAAAGAAATGCAAATCAAAGCAACATTGAGAATTTACTTCACCCCAGTTAGAATGACCATTATGAAGAAAACTAATGATAACATACTGGGCTTGTGGGGATGTGGCCAAAAAGGAACATTATTACACTACTGATGGAAATGTAAATTTGTTCAAATATTCTGTAAAGAAATATAGAGGTTCCTCAATAGAGCTCCCCATGACCCAGCAATGATGGATCAAGAAAATGTCGTATATATTCACAACAAAACACTATTCATCAGAATGAATGACATTGCCCCATTTGTAAGGAAATGGAACTACTTGGAAAACACAATAAGTCAAACAAGCCAGACCCAAAGAATCATAGGCTACAGGTTTTCACTCATTTGGAAAAACTAGAATACGTCTAGGCTATTTACAATAGCTCAATAGCAATATGAATATCACCATATAAAAATGATGCTTATCGAAAGGAGCTCCAAAAAATGGATAAAAGATGATTGTATAGTTAACTCTTTTTACTTATTTCTATTTAGTTTTCACCCTTTGGTTTACTCTCTGTAGTAATTGTTTTTGTTTTCTCAACCCTTTGTCTTATACATGTTAATCTGATTTGGGGAAGGGAAGGGAAATCACAGAAATGGTGGGACAAAGATCAACCAAAGCACCAGTGATACACAGTAGACATTATGTTAGAAATGAACTTCACTACTTTGGTGGAGGGGGATGTCAGGGTTAGGGGAAGCAGGTAAAACTGAGGGAGGGATAGCACTGTTAAAAATATATTCATTACTTATGTAAATGTAACCCATCTCTCTATATATCACCTTCATAATATAAAATCCCACCAAAAACAATAAGAGAACTCACCCAAAGAGAGAAAATTAGAGGTAAAAATAAGACAACACAACAGATATAAGCAAAATTGAGAACGTTATAAGAGAGTACTTTGAAAACCTTATGCCAATCGCCTGGAGAATCCTGGAGAAATTGATGCTTTCCTATACACAATCTGAACCAAGTAGTTACACCTAAGAAGTAATGAAAATGAAATGCAATAAACCACTATCCATTCCAGAAAAATCTAGGACTGAATTAATTTACCATGAAATTAAGGCCTGAAAAGAACTTACAATACTCAAACCTATCTCTTCAATGGAATAGAACTGAAAATGGAATTATCAAACACATTCTTTAAAGCTAGAATTAGACTCTTCCCCAAATCACATAGGGACTCACCAAAGAAAGAGAACTATTAACCCAACTCTTTGGTAAGCATTGATGCTTTTTAATAAAATTCTCACCTAACAATTTCAGCAATTAACAAAAAAAATCATATGGTACGATCAAATAGGATTCATCCTAGGATAAAATTGGATTCAATATACTTGTCAATAAACATAATACAAACCATCAGCAGAAGCAAGGACAAGAAATACATAATCTTCTATATGGATGTAGAAATAGCTTTTAAGAACCTCCAATAGCCCTTTATGATTAAAAGGTCTGAGAAACTAGGAATACATGGAACATTCCTCAGTATGTATGTGACAGAGATAATTACCATTTACCAAATGGTGGAAGCATGAAGACATTAAAATCAGGAATGAGACAAGGATGTCCACTCTCTCTACTACTCTTTAAAATGGTTGTGGACTTTCTAGCAAGAACAATAGGCAAGAGAAAAATATAAAGGAGATCCAAATAGGGGAAGTAAAACTATCCCTTTTCTCATATGTAATGATCCTGTATTTAATGGACCCTATAGCTTCCTCCCTCAAGTTAGTAAAGGTGATGCTAACTTTCAGTAATGTAGCAGGGTATATAAACCACAAGAATCAGTATTATTTCTGTGTTATCAACAATGGGAAGATCCAGGCTGAAATCCAAAAAACCAACCTCATATGTATTAGTCTCAAAATAAAATCAAATCTAAACAAAACAACAACAATAACAACAAAACAAGGAATTAATTAATTTACCTAAAAATATGAAGGGCCTCTACTGTGAAAATTTTAAAAATATAAAAAGGGAAATTGAAGGAGATTCAAGGAAATGGAAAGTCTTTCAATGCTCCAGGTTGGAAGAGTTAACATGGAGAAAAATGCAATATTGTCCCCAAATAATTGCCAATGCAATACACATGAAAATCCCAACAATATATTTCAATGCATTAGAGAAAGTAACCAAAATTTAATATGGAATTACAAAATTACACATAAAACAGAAGGCTTACAAATAAACTCATGGGCCTATAGTCATCATACACACACACACACACACACACACACACACACACACACACACACACACACACACACACACACACACTGGAATTCCACTCCCCCATGAGAAAGGATGACTTTTCACCAGTATTAAAGAAACTGAAAGGCTTGAAAAAATTATACTAAAAGAAAAGAGAAAGGAATGCAGGCTCAGAACAATATAGGTTTCATGGATTCATTCATTTATGATAGCTAGAAGGTGCCCACAATTCTACAAGTAAACAAGACAGATTCTATCTCATCCCAGTTAGAATGGCCATTATCAAGAAAACAAACAATAGCAAATGCTGGCATGGATGTAGCCAATTGGGAACTCTATTACACTGTTGGTGGAAATTAAACTTGTTCAACCACTCTGGAATGCAGTATGGAATTTCCCGAAAAGACTAAATGTAGATCTCCCTTAAGATCCAGTAATTCCCTCAACGGCAGTAATCCAAAAAATAACAACAAGCTCACATGAAAGCTACCAGCATACCCATGTTCAGGGCCCAGGCCCAGAGTTCAAGGACTGGAAAAAAAGTTACTACTAATGGTATTTGTTTCCTCAAATATGAATCTTTTGACAAAAGATACCAAATCATTTTATTTTCAGTATCTAGTTTAGGACTTAAAGGTAGTGGGTGATAAAATGGCTTATTTGTTGAATGTTAGGATAAAATGTAGGCAGTCCAAGAAAGGGAGGATTTTTGTAGTTGTGGTCGAGTGGCTTGAAACCTCGGCTTGGGCACTGTCCCTCAGCTATTCAACTCAAGTTGAGTGCTCTACCTCTCGAGCAACAGTGCTACTTCTGGTTTTCTGGTGGTTAAAAGAGATAAGAGTCTCAGGGATGTTCCTGCCCAGGCTGGCTTTGAACCACCATCCTCAGATCTCAACTTCCTCAGCAGCTAGGATTACAGCTGTGAGCCACTGGCACCAGACTAAAAATGGGAGATTTTTAGAAAAGAAAATCCACCTCTTCATCTGTGTCTAAATCTCAGATATCCCTATTACAACACTTTCAACTCAATTCATCAGACTTTTGTAAATTTCTTCTTTTCCTTCATGTGGGAATACTGCAGTCAATATCAACTCAGCTGTGGGACTGGATCAATTGAATGGTAATTGCTAGCACCTAAATCAAGAACTGTTACAGCAAAACAAACGAATCCCTCAGTTGGAATAATTGTTTTACCTTTTTCTTACAAATTTGTGCTTGATTAATTCATATTGTGATATTGGAACTCCTAACAGAGTGGTGACATTTTCTTTCTCTTCAACCATCTCCCACATGTGGTCAAATATTTAAGAATTCAAAGATTTCTATTGATAATTGATTAAGATGACCTCTAAGAAAATACGCATTTCTGGAATTTGGTCTTCTGTCTTGTTTTTGTTTTTTAAATTTATATTTTTTATTGTGAAAATACTGTACAGAGGAGTTACAATTACATGGGAAAGATAATGAGTATATTTCTTATCAAGCATTGTAGCCTCCTCCTTTGTTTCCCCTTCCAATCCCTTCCCAGCCTCACCCCCCCCAATACCCCCCCCAAAGTTGTAAAGTTCGTTTTTGACATGACAATTTGTACATCTCATTGTTGCAACGGATCCACCTGTATCCTTATTGAAACGACTTGTTTTTCCCCTTCCCCTCCACAAATTATACCGACATCCTATACAGTGAAAGCAGGGGTTATACTGTGGGGGAGAGACATACAAAGCAACAAAGAAATAATCTTATAAATGTGTTAGAACCAAAGGCATGACAGAAAAAAAATTTGAATACATATCTTAGGGTTCATTTTCCTAACATAACCTTATCTGACCTTTTCTGCTTGACTCAGACATATACTAGATACTGCAAATAAGGGAAACCATGGGACCTATGTTTCTTTGGGCTTGGCTTAATTCCCTTAATATAATTTTTCCAAGACTTTCCATTTCCTAACAAATGGGGCAATGTCATTCTTTCTGATAGAGGCACAGAATTACATTGTGTATATATACCACATTTTCTTGATCCATTCATCTACTGAGGGGAATCTAGGTTGGTTCCAGATCTTAGCTATGGTAAATAATGCTGCAATAAACATAGTTGTGTTCGTCGCTTTAGTGTGGTCTTGTTTGTAAACATTTGGGTAAATGCCCCAAAGTGGGATTAATGGGCCATAGGGGAGCTCTATGTGGAGTCTTTTGAGGAACCTCCATACTACTTTTCAAAGTGATTGAACAAGTTTACACTCCCACCCACAATGAAGTAATGTTCCCTTCTGTACACATCCCCTCCAGGATCTGTTGTTATTAGAATTCTTGATTTTTGCCATTCTAACTGGGGTGAGGTGGTATCTTAATGTTGTTTTGATTTGCATTTCTTTTAGGGCTAGGGAGGCTGAGCATTTCTTCGTGTGTCTATTTGCCATCCTTCTTTCTTCTTCAGAGAAGTTTCTCTTTAAGTCTTTAGCCCACTTATTTATTGGGCAGTTGTTTCTTTGAAGATTTGTTGTTTGGGGAATTAATATTTTTAGTTCCAAGTATATTTTAGATATGAGACCCTTGTCCATTGTATGGCTAGTGAAGATCTTCTCCCAATCCGTGGGCTTTCTATTGAACTTGCTAGCTATGTCCTCTGCCATGCAGAATCTCTGCAACTTCATGTAATCCCATTTGTCCAACCTTTCTTTGATTTGTTTTGTTTCCGGGTCTCTATTATGAAAATTTTGGCCTGTGCCTAGGAGACCTAGGGTTTCTCCTATTCCATCCTGTAATGTTTTCAGAGTGTCTTCTTTGACTCTGAGGTCTTTGATCCATTTGGAGTTGATTTCTGTCTTGTTTTTACATGCATAAACTTTCTATGATTTATTTGTTCTACAAGGAATTCTACTTTCCAATCTTTGTGTGACCAATTTTAGTTCTCTCTGATCAGTCTTTCTGACTCTCTCTCTCTCTGGAGTCTCATTTCAGTCTGCCTCATCAAAAATATGTTAGTTATCAGCTAAATGACTCTCACCTTCTGTTTTTTGCCTGCCTTCATGTAGGCTGTTATAGCAGCCCTCACTGGCTGTGCTAACTGGAGGTTTTTTTGTTTGGTTGATTTGTGTGTGTGTGTGTGTGTGTGTGTGTGTGTGTGTGTGTGTGTGTGTTGTTTTAAAGGTCTAGGACTACTATTCAACGTAGTAGCTTCTCTGGGCCCCAGTCATCCCTTGGCCTAACTAACTAAATTCCTATTTTAATTCTCTCAAAATGAAGCAATCTGGCCTCCTTGCAAAGACATCAATAATCCTCTGTAATAATCCACTTACAGAAATGGTCTATCAGATGGTTTTTCAAGGCTTACTGTAAAAAAATGTTCATTTCCAAGTCACTACCATAAAGCAGATCACATCCCTGAGAGCAGACTTTTGGAAGGAAGTTTGCCCTTCCTTCTTTCTCTTATGATAGATCAAACCATAATATTCTGCAGTTGTGGCCAGCCTGGAGCATATTTTCACAAGCATATTCTGTAGTGTAAAAGAGGACCAACTATCAAAACAAAGGTGAAAATACTTGTCTACTTCAGACTGATTTATCTTGCTTATATTTGTTGTTATTCTCATTACTTCAAACACATGGATAAATTATATTGGAATTAGACAAGTGGCAAAGTATTAATGGAATAAATATAGAGTTTACTTTCATATATCCAATATAATACATTTAACCCATTATGGAAAATTAAATCCAATTATAGAAACAATGTCAGGAATATAAAATAAGCCTCAATACATATAATCTGGCACTCATACACCATCATCTACTCATAAATTCAGTCTGTCTATAAATATTTATTTTGTACAAAATAATAAAAATTTATTTAATGAATATGACTTTTAAGTATCATCTGAAATATTCCTCATGTATATAATTATATATATTTATATAGATACCATCTAGACAGGAATTTAACATGTATGTAAAAATAAAATTTCCACAATTTAAGCTAGTTGAGAGGAGTCATACCCTCGTGTATTGTGTGGTGTGAATTTTTCCACAATGCTGAACCCTTCTACCTAATACCAAGAGTTATTATGTGCAATAAATTATTATGAGAAATAATTTATTATTTGATGTTAAATGAGTGCTAGGTGTAGAATACACTTTGAATTATTACATTAATTCACAGAAATGAAACAATAATGATATATTATTTGTTTAAATTCTAAAGCTTCTCAAATTTACAATTCATGAAATATATTATTAAAGTTAGTTTCACATTATTCTTTTGTTAAAATTTTATATTAAACATTCAATATTAAGAAATCAATAGTAAGTAACTTACTATTAATATGATATACTATTAAACTGTGATTTGAATTATAGTTCTAACTAATTGTGATGTAAACAACATTTAATAGAATTATGGGTAATATTTTTTAAACTTACCAGTTTGTTATTTGTTTCCTAATTGTGTCATTTGTTATTCTTGGTCCAAGTCATCTCTTCACCTTGCTTAGTATTCTATTTTATCTCTATGGGTTTGCTGATTTTGCATTCTGTTTTCCTTTATAGTGACTGACATGAGGCTGAAAATCTGTATGCTAGTTTATTACTTGCTATGTTAATATAAAATTACTGCTCTCCAAACTGTTCTACTCTACTCTACTACATACAGTATTTCCCCTCTCCCATCTCCTGTGTTGCTGCTTTCATATATTTTATTTTATTTATATTTATATTTTATTGTCAAGGTAATGTACAGTGGGGCTTTAGCTATAAAAGTAAGTTAATGAATTCATTTCTTTTCAAACTTGTTATCCCTTCTCCAATTTTTCTCCCTCTTCACTCCCAACACCCCCAAGATTATTTCTAACATATTGTCTTGTGAATACCACTGTTGCATAGGTTCCCCCTCTGTCCTTTGTCTCACCATTTTGTTTTTTCCCTTACCATTCCATAGTTCATATCAACATATTTACAATACCCAGGGTATCAAAATCAAAATACAGTGACTACAGGGCATAATGCATAGGTGGGAAAACACAAAGGATAAGAAGAATTCACCTAGAACATTAAGAACACCAACAAAGAACATGTCTTGTAGTTCATTTCACATGGAATCACCTTATATGCTGAGATGTACTTACTTATTGAGCTATTCTGCTCATCTACAAAGATTATACTTGATGTACACAATAATGATCCCCTATTACCCAGTAATCCCACTTCTGGGCATTTAACTAGGAGACCCAAAACAAGGCCACACTAAAGCTACCAGAACAATTATCTTTATCACAGTAGTATTCACCAGAGATAAGATAAGGAATCAACCCAGATGGCCCTCAGTAGATGAATGGATCAAGATAATGGGACACATACACAGATACACACACATGGAATACTATGTTTATATTAGAAAGAAAGATATCACTTCATTCATAAGGAAATGGAAGATCTTGGAAAAAATCATATTAAGTGAAGTAAGCCAGACTTAAGTCCTATGGTTTCCTTTATTTGTAATAATTAGTTTACATCAAGGATAATCTCATGCATTTTAATTTGACATTTTGCTCTATGTTGAGCATGCATCATTATTGCTATATTGTTTGTTATAATTTCTGCAAACAAGCAGGTATGTAAAGAATTACATTCATCCAAAAAATTACTGAAGGAAAAACAACTAAAAAAGCAATCGCTACTAGGAAGAACAACTCCTACTTACTTAGCTTCATTCCTATGTAAAGCCAGTGTTGTCCCCTGTATCCTCATACGGTACATCACAACTCTATACCTGGTCATCCTGTATATCTACTATCTTCTACATTGTGACCTAAATGCCCAGCAATTCCACTTTGCTTTACTTTTTAAAAAGATTTCTTTCTTAATATTTGAGGTTTTTAAGAGAGAGAGAGAGAGAGAGAGAAAGAGAGAGAGAGAGAGAGAGAGAGAGTGTGTGTGTGTGTGTGTGTGTGTGTGTGTTTACAAAGAGTAGAGGACAACATTAATCTTCAATTAGAATACATCTTTCAGGTTATTGTAAGTTGTGGCTAATGCGAGAAGTCTTTTGCTATTTTAAGGATGAAACAGAAAAACATGATTGTGCATGTACCACAGTTGCTTTATTAGTGTATAGTTGAACACTGAACTTCGATTTATATCTTGGCTGTTGTGAATAATGTGAATGACAATGAACTACAGAATATTTACGAGTCACCCAGAGAGAAATAATCACATGATTGGTGGGTCAGATGATATTTCAACTTTGCATTTATTTTTCTTTTTTTTCTTTTTCTTTCTTGTTTTTTTTTTTGTCGGTCGTGGAGCTTAAACTCTGGGACTGGGCGATGTCCCTCAGTTTCTCAGCTCAAGGCTAGTGCTCTACCACTTGAGCCACAGCATCACTTCTGGTTTTCTGAGTGTTTATTGGAGGTAAGATTTTCACAGACTTTCCTGCCGGGGCTGGCTTTGAACCACAATCATCAGACCACAGCCTCTTTGGAAAACTGCATACTATTTTCGACTATTTTCTACTAACCCCTATTTTGACCAAGAGTGTAGAAAATTTCCTTTTCTCCACACTCTCATCAACATTCTTAGCTTTTGTTCAAAAGGTAATAAAGGGCAGATTTTCACTCTCTGCAATACCCCCCAGTGTTGCTTTAGACTTAAATCCAACCTCCTAAAGACTTGGAATTACAAGTCTTTACCACCACACCTGGTTCCTTTGATTTTTTTTTCGATGAGTTATAATAGTTATGAAGTAGTATCATAGTAATTTTTTAATTTTTATTTTTTATTGTGAAAGTATGTACAGAGGGGTTACAATTATATGGGCAAGATAATGAGTACATTTATTTTCAAGCATTGTACCCTCCTCCTTTGTTTCCCCTTCCCATCCCATTACATCCTCCCCCCTCGCCCCCCACCCAATCTTCCACATACACACCCAACAAAGTTGTAAAGTTCTTTTTCGACATAACGACTTGTACTTCTCATTGTGGCTTTGGGTCCACCTGTATCCCTATTTAAACGACTGGTTTTTCCCCTTCCCCTCCACAAATTATACTGACATCAAATACAGTGAAAGCAGGGGTTATACTTTGGGAGAGGAGCATACAAAGCAACAAAGAAATAATCTTATAAATGTGTTAGGAACAATATCATGAAAGAAAAAAAACAGTTCAATACATATCTTAGGGTTCATTTCCCTAACATCACCTTATCTGACCTTTTCTGCTTGACTCAGACATATACTAGATATTGCAAATAAAGGAAACCAAGGGACCTATATTTCTTTGTGCCGGTCTTGCTTCACTAAATATAATTTTTTCCAAGCCTTTCCATTTCCTAACAAATGGGGCAATGTCATTCTTTCTGATGGAGGCATAGAATTACATTGTGTATATATACCACATTTTCTTGATCCATTCATCTACTGAGGGGAATCTGGATTGGTTCCCTATCTTAGCTGTAGTAAATAATGCTGCAATAAACATAGTTGTGCTGGTAGCTTTAGTGTGGTCTTGTTTGTAAACATTTGGGTAAATGCTCCAAAGTGGGATTAATGGGCCATAGGGGAGATCTATGTGGAGTCTTTTGAGGAACCTCCATACTACTTTCCAAAGTGGTTGAACAGTTTACACTCCCACCCAAAATGAAGTAAGTTCCCTTCTGTCCACATCCCCTCCAGCATCTGTTGTTAATAGAGTTCTTTATTTTAGCAATTCTAACTGGTGTGAGGTGTTATGTCAATGTTGTTTTGATTTGCATTTCTTTTATTGCTAGGGAGGTTGAGCTTTTCTTCATGTGTCTATTTGCCATTCTTCTTTCCTCTTCAGAGAAGTTTCTCTTTAAATATTTACCCCACTTATATATCGGGCAATTGTTTCTTTGAGGATTTGTTGTTGGAGGATTTAATTTTTTTAATTCAATGTATATTTTAGATATGAGACCCTTGTCTGTTGTATTGCTAGTGAAGATCTTCTCCTAATTTGTGGGCTTTCTATTGATCTTGCTAGCTATGTCATTTGCCATGCAGAAACTCTGCAACTTCATGAAATCCCATTTGTCCAACCTTTATTTGATTTGTTGTGTTTCTGGGTCTCTATTAAAAGAAAATTTCGGCCTGCGCCAAGGAGACCCTACGGTTTCTCCTATTTCATCCTTTAAAGTTTTCAGAGTGTCTGCTTTGACTCTGAGGTCTTTGATCCATTTGGAGTTGATTCTGGTGTTGGGTGATGTATAAGGATCTTGGTTTAGTTTTCTCCAAATTGTTAACCAATTTTGCCAGCACCATTTACTGAAGAGGTTGTCTTTCTTCCATTCTACTTTTTTAGCTCCCTTATCAAAAATTAGATGGCTATAGGTCTGTAGGTTCATTTCTGGGTTTTCAATTCTATTCCATTGGTCCTGAAGTCTGTTCTTGTGCCAGTACCTAGCTGTTTTGATTATTATGGCTTTATAGCAGAGTTTGAATTTTGGTATTGATATTCCTCCAGCAGTGTTCTCTCTGTTGAGGATCATTTTTGCTATTTTTGATCTTTTATTGTTCCATATGAATTTTTGGATTGCCTCTTCTATTTCCTTGAGGAATGAGTTTTGAATTTTGATGGGTATCTCATTGAATTTGTAGATAACCTTGGGAAGTATTGCCATTTTCACGATGCTGATCATTCCAGTCCAGGAGCATGGGAGTTTTTGCCAAGTTTTTCTAAGTTCTGTTTTGATATCCTTTTTCAAGTTTTTAAAGTTTTCATCATAGAAGTCCTTCACTTCTTTGCTTAAGTTAATTCCTATGCATTTTATGTTTTGTGGGGCTATTACGAGTGGAGTTGCTTTCCTACATTCAGCCACACTTTCCTCATTTTTGGCATTCAGAAAAGCCATTGATTTTTGAGGGTTAATTTTATACCCTGCTACTTTGCCAAATTTTGAATCAGCCTGAGTAATTTGGAAGTGGAGTCTATGGGATTCTTGAAATACAAGATCATGTCATTTGCAAAGAGGGAGTATTTTACTTCTTCTTAGGCTGTTTGGATCCCTTTTATGTTTGCATCTTATCTTGTTGCTGTAGCTAGGCATTCTAATACTAAGTTGAAGAGAAGTGGAGAGAGTGGACGTCCTTGTCTTGTATCTCAGTTAAGAGGAAATGGCTTTAGTTTTTCAATATTAAGTGTAATGCTGTATTAAGGAATTATTATTGTATTAAGGAATGTTCATGGATGCCTAATTTTTCCAAAATCTTCATCATAAAGGGGTGCTGGATCTTCTCAAATGCTTTTTCTGCATCGATTGAGATAACCATGTGGTTCTTAACCTTGC
Source organism: Dipodomys spectabilis (assembly GCF_019054845.1). Taxonomy (NCBI): domain Eukaryota; kingdom Metazoa; phylum Chordata; class Mammalia; order Rodentia; family Heteromyidae; genus Dipodomys; species Dipodomys spectabilis. Next base: position 824,512 of record NW_024871063.1, read on the forward strand.
TCCTATTGATGTGATGAATTATGTTAATTGATTTACGTATTTTGAAGCAGCTTTGCATCCCTGAAATGAATCCTGTTTGATGATGGTGTATGATTTTTTGGATGAACTGTTGAAGTGGATTGGCCAAAATTTTGTTGAGAAGTTTTACATCAATGTTCATCAAAGAAATGTGTCTGTAGTCCTCTTTCTTGATGAGTCCCTGCCTAGATTTGGGATGAGGGATATGATGGCTTCATAGAATGTGTTTGGTAGTGAACTTTCTCTTTCAATTTCATTGGAGAATTGGAGGAGTATTGGTGTGAGCTCTGCTTTGAAGGCCCGGTAGAATTCTGCTGTAAAACCATCTGGTCCTGGACTTTTCTTAGATGGGAGGTCTCTTATTGCTGTTTCTATTTCAATGCTGGTCTGGACCTTTAAGGATGGTTTCACTCATCTTGGTTAAATTTTGGCATGTCAATATTTGCTAGGAAAAGGTCCCCATTTCTGCCAAATTCTCAAACTTATTAGCATAAATTTTTGAGAAGTATTCCCTTTTAATTTTCTTTTTTTTAATAATTTTTAAAAAGAGATTTCTTGTTTCTTCTTTATTTTTTTATTTTTTATTTATTTTATTTTATTTTATTTGTGAAAATACTACAGAGGGGTTACAATTACATGGGCAGGATAAGGCACACATTTCTTACCAAACATTGCAGCCTCCTCCTTTATTTACCCTTCACCTCCCTTCCCAGCCTCCCCCGTCCACCTCCACCGACATTGTAAAGCTCGTTTTTGACATGACAATTTGTACTTCTCATTGTTGCAACATGTCCACCTGAATCCTTAAACGGCTTGTTTTTCCCTATCTCCTCCACAAGTTATACTGACATCAAATATATTGAAAACGGGGATTATACTGTGGGGGAGAGACATACAAAGCAACAAAGAAATAATATTATAAATGCGTTAGAAACACATGCATGAAAGAAAAAAAAAACCATTAAAATACCTATCTAAGGGTTCATTTTCCTAACATCACATTATCTGACTTTTTCTGTTTGACTCATACATATACTAGATATTGCAAATAAGGGAAACCATGGGACCTATGTTTCTTTGGGCCTTGCTTACTTCAATTAATATAATTTTTTCCAAGTTTTTCCATTTCCTAACAAATGGAGCAATGTCATTCTTTCTGATGGAGGCATAGAATTCCATTGTGTATATATATCACATTTTCTTGATCCATTCATCTACTGAAGGGCATCTGGGTTGGTTCCACATCCTAGCTATGGTAAATAATGCTGCAATAAACATAGTTGTGCCGGTCATTTTAGTGTGGTCTTGTTTGTAAACATTTGGGTAAATGCCCAAAAGTGGGATTGCTGGGTCATAGGGGAGCTCTATGTGAAGTCTTTTGAGGAACCTCCATACTGCTTTCCAAAGTGGTTGAACAAGTTTACATTCCCACCAACAATGAAGTAAGGTTCCCTTTTGTCCACTTCCCCTCCAGCATCTGTTGTTAGAGTTCTTGATTTTTGCCATTCTAACTGGAGTGAGGTAGTATCTCAAAGTTGCTTTGATTTGCATTTCTTTTATGGCTAGGGATGTTGAGCATTTCTTCATGTGTCTATTGGCCATCCTTCTTTCTTCTTCAGAGAAGTTTCTCTTTAAGTCTTTAGCCCACTTATTTATTGGGCAGTTGTTTCTTTGAGGATTTGTTGTTGGGGGATTTAATTTTTTGAGTTCCTAGTATATTTTAGATATGAGACCCTTGTCCGTTGTATGGCTAGTAAAGATCTTCTCCCAATCCGTGGGCTTTCTATTGATCTTGCTAGCTATGTCCTCTGCCATGCAGAAGCTCTGCAACTTTATGCAATCCCATTTGTCCAATCTTTCTTTGATTTGTTGTGTTTCCAGGTCTGTATTCAGAAAATTTCCGCCTGAGCCAAGGAGACCTAGGGTTTCTCCTATTCCATCGTGTAATGTTTTCAGAGTGTCTGCTTTGACTTCGAGGTCTTTGATCCATTTGGAGTTAATTCTTGTGCAGGGTGATATATAAGGATCTAGCTTTAGTTTTCTACATCTAGTTAACCAATTTTGCCAACAACATTTACTGAAGAGGTTGTCTTTCTTCCATTCTATTGTTTTAGATCCCTTATCAAAAATTAGATGGCTATAGATCTGTGGGTTCATTTCTGGGTTTTCAATTCTATTCCATTGGTCCTGAGGTCTGTTCTTATGCCAATACCAGGCTGTTTTGATTACTATGGCTTTGTAGTAGAGTTTGAAATTTGGTATTGATATTCCTCCAGCAGTGTTCTTTCCATTGAGGAGCGTTTTTGCTATTCCGGGTCTTTTGTTGTTCCATATGAATTTTTGGATTGCCTCTTCTATTTCCTTGAAGAATGAGGTTAGAATTTTGATAGGTATTGCGTTGAATTTGTAGATAGCCTTGGGAAGTATTTCCATTTTCACGATGTTAATCTTTCCAATCCAGGAGCATGGGTGGTTTTGCCATTTTTTAAGTTCTTTGTTGATTTCCTTTTTCAAGATTTTAAAGTTTTCATCATAGAGGTCCTTCACTTCTTTGGTTAAGTTAATTCCTAGGTATTTTATTTTTTGTGGGGCTATTACAAATGGAGTTGCTTTACTAATTTCAGCCACACTTTTCTCATTGTTAGCATACAGAAAAGCCATTGATTTTTGGGGGTTAATTTTATAACCTGCTACTTTGCCAAAGTTTTGAATCAGCTTGAGTAATTTGGGAGTGGAGTCTATGGGATTCTTTAAATACAAGATCATGTCATCTGCAAAGAGGAAGGGTTGTATTTCTTCTTTCCCTATTTGGATCCCCTTTATGTCTGCATCTTGTCTTATTGCTGTAGCTAGGCATTCTAATACTAGATTGAGGAGAAGTGGAGAGAATGGACATCCTTGTCTTGTTCCTGAGTTAAGAGGAAATGGTTTTATTTTTTCACCATTAAGTATAATGCTGGCTGTAGGTTTGTCATATATAGCCTTCATTGTATTGAGGAATGATCCGTGGATGCCTAATTTTTCCAAAACTTTCATCATGAAGGGGTGCTGGATCTTGTAGAATGCTTTTTCTGCATCCATTGAGATAACCATGTGCATCAATGTTCATCAAAGAAATGGGTCTATAGTTCTCTTTCTTTGATGAGTCCCTGCCTGGTTTTGGGATGAGGGCTATGATGGCTTCATAGAATGTGTTTGGTAGTGAGCTTTCTCTTTCAATTTTATTGACGAGTTGGAGGAGTATTGGTGTGAGCTCTGCTTTGAAGGCCTTGTAAAATTCCGCTGTAAAACCATCTGGTGAGAAACTTCTCTGAAGAAGAAAGAAGGATGGCCAATAGACACATGAAGAAATGTTCAACATCCCTAGCCATAAAAGAAATGCAAATCAAAACAACATTGAGATATCACCTCACTCCGGTTAGAACAGCAAAAATCAAGAACTCTAACAACAACAGATGCTGGAGGGGATGTGGACAGAAAGGAACCTTACTTCATTGTTGGTGGGAATGTAAACTTGTTCAACCACTTTGGAAAGCAGTATGGAGGTTCCTCAAAAGACTTCACATAGAGCTCCCCTATGACCCAGCAATCCCACTTTTGGGCATTTACCCTAATGTTTACAAACAAGACCACACTAAAGCTACCAGCACAACTATGTTTATTGCAGCATTATTTACCATAGCTAAGATATGGAACCAACCCAGATGCCCCTCAGTAGATGAATGGATCAAGAAAATGTGGTATATATACACAATGGAATTCTATGCCTCCATCAGAAAGAATGACATTGCCCCATTTGTTAGGAAATGGAAAAACTCGGAAAAAATTATATTAAGTGAAGTAAGCCAGGCCCAAAGAAACGTAGGTCCCATGGTTTCCCTTATTTGTAATATCTAGTATATGTATGAGTCAAGCGGAAAAGGTCAGATAATGTGATGTCAGGAAAATGAACCCTTAGATGTGTATTTTAATGTTTTTTCTTTCATGCATGTGTTTCTAACACATTTATAAGATTGTCTCTTTGTTGCTTTGTATGTCCCTCCCCCACAGTATAACCCCTGCTTTCACTATATTTGATGTCAGTATAACTTGTGGAGGAGATGGGGAAAAACCAGTTGTTTAAGGATACAGGTGGACCTGTTGCAACAATGAGAAGTACAAGTTGTCATGTCCAAAACGAGCTTTACAACGTTGGTGCGGGGGGGGGGGGGGAGGGGGGGAAGGGAGGGAAGGATTGGGATTAGGGCGGGATGGGGGAGGCTGGGAAGGGATGTGAAGGGTAAACAAAGGAGGAGGCTGCAATGCTTGGTTAGAAATGTACGCATTATCCTGCCCATGTAACTGTAACTCCTCTGTACAGTATGTTCACAAATAAAATTAAATTAAATTAAAAAAAAAAACCATCTGGTCCTGGACTTTTCTTAGCTGGGAGGTCTCTTATTGCTGTTTCTATTTCAATGCCTGATATGGGTCTGTTAAGATGGTTTAACTCATCTTGGTTTAGTTTTGGCATGTCAATAGTTGCTAGGAAAAGGTCCATTTCTGTCAAGTTCTCAAACTTATTAGCATAAAGTTTTGAGAAGTATTCCCTTATGATGTTCTGAATCTTGGTTTTTCTGTGGTGATGTTTCCATTCTCATCTCTGAGTTTATTAATTTGGGTGTGTTCTCTTCTTATTCTGATAAGATTTGCTAAGGGTCTGTCAATTTTGTTAAGTTTTTCGAAGAACCAACTCTTTGTTTTGTTGATTCTTTCTATAGTTTTTTTGGATTCTAATTCATTTAATTCTGATTTAATTTTAATTATTTCTTTCCGCCTACTGGATTGGGGTTTATCTTGCTGCTCTTTTTCAAGGAGGTTTAGATGTGTCATTAAATTGTTTGTTTCAGATCTCTCCAATTTGTTGATGTAGGAGCTCAGAGCTATAAACTTGCCTCTGAGTGCTGCCTTTGCTGTGTCCCAGAGGAGCTGGTAGTTTGTGTGTTCATTTTTTTTGAATAGCATGAATATTTGAATTTCCTTTCTAATCTCTTCCATGACCCACTCATGATTCAGCAGTGTGTTGTTCAGCCTCCATGTGATACCGGAATTTCTTTGGTGGCTTTTGGTGTTGAGTTCTAATTTTATTCCCTTGTGGTCAGAGAGAATGTAAGGTATAACTTCAATGTTTCTGAATTTAGACAAGTTTGCTTTGTGGCCTAAAATGTGGTCTATTTTAGAAAACGTTCCATGTGTTGCTGAGAAAAACGTGTATTCTGATGCTGCTGGGTGAAATGTTCGGTAGATGTCTGTTAAGTCTAGTTGATCTATGCAGCTGTTTAGATCTGCGGTTTCTCTGTTGAGTTTTTGCCGAGTTGATCTATCTAGGGTGAGTGGTGTGTTAAAATTCTCAAAAATTAATGTCTTTGGATCTATATGGGATTTGAGGGAAAGTAGTGTTTCTTTGATAAATTTGGGTGCTCCATTGTTTGTCGAGTAGATATTCAGAATTGTAATATCCTCCTGAAAGAGAGATCCCTTAATTAGTATGTAGCGACCTTCTTTATCTCTTCTCACGAATTTTAATTTGAAGTCTATTTAATATGATATTAGGTTTCCAACTCCTGCCTGTTTATGGGGGCCGTTTGCTTTTGTAGATTTTGTTCCAACCTTTAACATTGAAAACGTGTTTGTTTTTATGGGCAAGATGTGACTCCTGAAGGCAGCAGATAGAAGAGTCTTGTTTTTTTTTTATCCAACTAGACAGTCTATGTCGCTTAATTGGAGAGTTCAGTCCTTTAACGTTAAGAGAAAGGACTGAGAGTTATTTGGGAGTTCCTGCCATGTTATCCACCTTCTTGGGGGCAGCGAAACTTAGTTCTTCCTATGGTTCTTTGTTTCTCATTTTGGGTGCAGTTTCTTGGCCTTTATTGTGGTCTTGTTGGTTTTCTATGTGTAGGACATCTTTAAGAATCTTTTGTAGGGCTGGTTTGGTGGAGATGTATTGTTTCAATTTTTCTTTGCTATGGAAGGTTTTTATTTGGCCTTCAGTTATGAAGGAGAGTTTAGCTGGGTACAGTATTCTTGGTTGATAGTTGTTTGTTTTTAGGGCATGGCATACATCATTCCAGTCTCTTTTTGCTTTGATTGTCACTGCTGAGAAATCTGAGGTGATTCTAATTGGTTTCCCTTTATAGGTGATTAACCTTTTCTCCCTGACAGCTTTAAGGATCTTTTCCTTGGTCTGAGTTGATCCTATGTGGATTATAATGTGATGGTGGGATGTCAGATTCTGGTCTGGTCTATTTGGGGTTCTAAAAGCTTCTTGTATCTGAATAGGCCTATCTTTTTGTATGTTTGGGATGTTCTCTGCTAGAATCCTGTTAAACAAATTTCCTAGACCATTAACTTCTGTTTCTGGGTGCTCCTCTACACACATTATCCTTAGATTAGGCTTTCTGATGGTTTCTTCCAAGTGTTGGATAGATCTATCATATTTCTTGGACTTGTCTTTGATGGTTGTATGTTCTTTCTCTATAATTTCTAGGCTGTCTTCAATCCCTGAGATTCGATCTTCTGCATGGTCTAACCTGCTCTCAAGGCTTTCTACTTGGTTTTTCATTTCTTTTCCTTCTAATTGGTCAGCTTTGATGGCTTCAAATTCTTCATTGAAGCTTTGTTTTAGATCTTGTATGGACTTCTTTACTTCCTTAATTTGATGTTCAGTGTTTATTCTCAAATCACTTAGGTGATTGTTTATGGTTTCCTTGGTCTCCCTGACATCCTTCAGCTCTTCCTTAATGGATTCCATGAATGCCTTTAGTGATCTTTGTGTATTCTCATCCTGCTCTCTCAATTCCTTTATTACTCTTTGCTTAGCTTCCTCACTTTCATGCCATTCGTGAAGTTCTCTTTGAGTGTTCTCATGCTGCTCATGCAATTCCTGTATCAGTTTTAGAGTAGCTTCCTCACGCTCATGATATTCCGGTATTAACCTTTGGTTTTCCTCCTCTCTCTCCTTATCATGCTCATATAGATTCCTTTGTATGTTTTCAATCTTTTCCAGTATTGACCTTTCGTTTGCCTCCTCTCTCTCTCTATCACGCTCATACAAAGTCCTTTTGTATGTTTTCCATCTTTTCATTTACCATGTTTTCCAGTAGTGTTTGTAGAGCTATTTGGGAACTCTTCTCTGGATTATTCATTATCTGTCCTGTCCCATGATTGTCATGAGTGGGATTTGAGCTACCCGGACTTGCCATTTTTCTTGTGTTTTTTCGGCTTACTCTGCCCATTTGGGATGAAAGTAACACCAGTTTTGTGCTAGAAAACTATCTTAAGGCAAGCATCAACCAAAGTCTGTAGATCCACAATCAAAAGTCTGCAGATACAGTGAAGTTCAACAGATATACCTATTCAACATCAAACAACTATATAATAATGGGCTACAAACCGCAAAGTAGAATTTGGAAAACCAGAAATTATTAATTTTAGGGAGACATGTGGGTAAAAATAGGAAAAGAAAAATATGGGAAGGAACAGGGAGAGTTTACTTAACTAAGTCCTAATCGCAAAGTGGGAAAGAGGTTGGATAGGATAAAAGTAGAGAGAGAAAAAAAGAAGAAAGAGAAAGAGAAAAAAGACACAAGAAAAAATAGAAAAGCAAAAATCAAAAAATAAAAAGTGTAATGATTAAAAATATGCAGATTGAAAATGAAATATTCAGAGAAGAACATGGGTATAATGAGAGAATGGGAGGGATATAAAGGTGACATGAAAACCTTAAAATATTATATAGGTATAAAGAGGTAATACTGCTAGGAATTTAAGTCTAAGAGGCTTTGAATTGAGTAATAAATTTGTGGATTAAATATGTACACAATGGGGGATAAAGTCTAATAATCGACTATGGGTATATCTGAGGATGTGCAGAACAACAATTAAGTCACACAAAGAAGAGCAAAAGAGCAGAAAAGGTGAAAAAAATAAGCAAAAAAGAAAAAAAATCAGACATTCAGTAGAGCTAAACAAAAAACAAAAATATTTTTTGAAAAGAAAGAACAAAAAAGAAAGAAAAACGCACACATACATATACCCCTAAAATAAAAATTATAAGAGGAAGAGAAAAAAGTTACTAGTATAGAATTTTTTTTTCAAAATGGTAAAAATTAAAAATTAAAAAAAAAAGTTTTAGAAGAAAAATATTTTTATAAAAGGAACCAAAAAAAAAAAAAAAAAAAGAAGAAGAAGAAACAGAGAAAAAACAAGTTCTTTGATTTTTTGGGGAGTGGTGGGAAGATCTTTTATATCCCTTGTGTCCATAACAAGCCTCTTGTTGGAGTCTCTGGTCTGCTTGTGGTATTTGATTTTCCTGTGGCTTAGTTGGTTTCTTAAGCAGTTTGTTTGAACAGGCAGAAAAATGCTATGCTGTACAAAATATTTTGTGATCCTCTCCCCTGGCTAGTTCAATGGGAGGGAGATCTGCTTTGAGTATCACAAAAGAGGGAGATGGCTTTTTCCTCATGTTTGTAGATGCTCTGATGAGGCTAGGTTCTGGGTAGAGTTGAGGCCTTTCAGCAAACAGTAGCTTTTCCCTGAGGAGACTTTGTGAGAGACTCACAGAGCCCAGCCTCGAGCCACTCTCAGGGTTTATGTTTACTGAATTTCAATGGATTGTCCATGCTGCTAAAGAGAGGGGCAGCCTCTGGCTCTGATTACCCAGTGAAGAAACCCACTCCTGGGGCTGGCGGCCCGAGCTGGGTGACTTTTCCCTGGATGGGGCTGAGTTTGCCATGTCACTTTAGGATCTTCTGACCTGCTAAATGACTCTAGTTTTCTTCCAAGGCCTGTGTTTGAGCTAGCTGGTCAACCAAGCTTTGTCAGTATCAAACATGGAGATCTCCTGTAATGGCGGGGAGGGGTGGCCTTCCCTCCTCTGCTCCCTGAGAAGGAGTGAGGACGTTAGGCTTCTACTCACACCGCATTTTGGTTCCTGGGTCATCTCTGGTCTGTGAACTGCAGGATGAAGATGTCTGCTCCTTGTCGGTTCTTGTTGGTGTTCAGTAGAATACACTCGCGCGCCATGTCTGGCTCCTTTGTCCTGGACTCTCTATGTTGCAGGTATGGCGGCTATTGCCACCTCCACCACCACTGTAGCCCGCAGTGGTGGCTGCTAGCAAGTGCTCAGATCTGTCTCCTTGCCTGGATTTTCCCTCTCTGGCCTAACTCTCTGAACTGTGATGGTACACTTGGTGTGATTCTCTGGCTTAAGTCTGTTCGCTGGAACTATAAAACTCCTTTCTCTCTCTGGCCTGACTCTCTGTCCTGTGATGGCACACTTGGTGTGATTCTCTGGCTTAGGAATGTTCACTGGAACTCTAAAACTGCTTTCTATGCGAGAGCTTGTTTAGATTCCAGCTTCTCCTCCGCCATCTTCCCAGAAAGAAAGGTTGGACAAATGGGATTGTATGAAGTTGCAGAACTTCTGCATGGCAAAGGACATAGTTAGCAAGATCAACAGAAAGCATACAGATTGGGAGAAGATCTTCACTAGCCATACAACAGACAAGGGTCTCATATCTAAAATATACTTGGAACTCAAAAAATTAAATCCCCCAATAACAAATCCTCAAAGAAACAACTGCCCAATAAATAAGTGGGCTAAAGACTTGAAGAGAAACTTCTCTGAAGAAGAAAGAAGGATGGCCAATTGACACAGGAAGAAAAATGCTCAATCTCCCTAGCCATAAAAGAAATGCAAATCAAAACAACATTGAGATACCACCTCATCCCAGTTAGAATGGCTATAATCAAGAACTCTAACAACAACAGATGTAGGAGGGGATGTGGACAGAAGGGAACCTTACTGCATTGTTGGTGGGAGTGTAAACTTGTTCAACTACTTTGGAAAGCAGTATGAAGGTTCGTGAAAAGACTTCACATAGACCTCCCCTATGACCCAGCAATCCCACTTTTGGGCATTTACCCTAATGTTTAAAAACAAGACCACACTAAAGCGACCAGCACAACTATGTTTATTGCAGCATTATTTACCATAGCTAAGATATGGAACCAACCCAGATGCCCCTCAGTAGATGAATGGATCAAGAAAATGTGGTATATATACACAATGGAATTCTATGCCTCCATCAGATAGAACGACATTGCCCCATTTGTTAGGAAATGGAAAAACTCGGAAAAAATTATATTAAGTGAAGTAAGCCAGGCCCAATGAAACATAGGTCCCATGGCTTCCCTTATTTGCAATATCTAGTATATGTATGAGTCAAGCGGAAAAGCTCAGATAATGTGATGTTAGGAAAATGAACCCTTAGATAGGTATTTTAATGTTTTTTTATTTCATGCATTTGTTTCTAATGCATTTATAAGATTATTTCTTTGTTGCTTTGTATGTCCCTCCCCCACAGTATAACCCCTGCTTTCACTATATTTTATGTCAGTATAACTTGTGGAGGAGATGGGGAAAAACAAGTCGTTTAAGGATACAGGTGGACCTGTTGCAACAATGAGAAGTACAAGTTGTCATGTAGAAAACGAGCTTTACAACGTTGGTGTTGGGGGGAGGGGGGAGGATTGGGTGGGAGGGGAGGGGGGAGATTGGGAAGGGATGTGAAGGGTAAACAAAGGAGGAGGCTGCAATGCTTGATAAGAAATGTACGCATTATCCTGCCCATATAATTGTAACCCCTCTGTACAGTATGTTCACAAAAAATATTAAATTTGAAAAAAATAAAATAAAACTCTTTTCTCTGCGAGAGCTTGTTTAGCCTCCAGCTTCTCCTCCGCCATCTTCCCAGAACTCCTTATCATAGTAATTTTGAATTACATTTCTCTAATATTTCAGTTCACAAACCATTAAGCCAGCATAGAAGTTGTATTAAACACAACTTTGTTAGCCCACTGGCGATTTTCATGGCTTTATGGAAAAGATGTCTATTCAGAACTTTTGTCCAATTTTAATCAAGTTTCTTGTTAATCTCATCTTTAATCTCTCCATACAAAATCAGTAATTAATTCAAGGTAGTAGATAGAAAAATATTAAGCCACTCCTAACATTTTTCAATTTTCAATAAAATGATATTGCTTAAATCATTTTCTGTTAATGCTTGAGACCATATAATTCAATTTAGTTAGACCTTTAACAAGGCTATGTGCATTTTATTTATTTTACGTTAATTGTTCTTTCCAAAGTCTATGTGTCTAATTTCCCTTGCTCTCTTTCAGTCTCAAGTAGTTCAGATTTCAAACTGAAGAATAAATGGAAGGAAGCAAACAAAAAAAATACAGTTCCTCTCATCTGATGATGCCTCTACAAGAAGGAAGAAAGAGTTCCTACTTCTAAGGACCTATGCTAGGATATCAAAAAGAGAATTCATTCTTCTAGGTCTTCCTTAAAATGTAAACCACAACATATCGCGAAGGTACTTTTATGTTTTATCAGTTTTTCACATTTTCATATGGACTTCACCTCAGTCTACAACATTCATTCATTATTCTTTCCCTGATACTTTTACACTACCAAGACGTAAGATATAAGATAACCAGTTTTATTTACAGAATAAGAAGTTATCACCCTGGTTTCCTTGGAAGCACAACATGGTCAATAGATAACATTACTTCTGGTTTCTCACTACATGTAATGGTTTTTGTAATGCTTATTGCATTCTATTTAGTATTTTAAAAAAACTGCTGGCTAAACTCAAAGCTCCTTCACAGAAGTTTAGGTTAAGTACTTCACAAGTTTTATTTCCCTTAATTCTTAAGATAATATTTGTTATAATGCTAATGTTATTACCATTTTAGTGTTGGGAAAATTGTAATTAAATGCCTTAAGTAGATGACCCAAAGACATACAGTGAGAAAGGAAATGAGGCAAAGTTTCCAAAAGCCTTTTAGCAGTACACAAAAGGTAGGTAAAATCTCTCCAGTCTCTTACATTCTCAATTCAATATTCATATTGTCCAAGAAATAATAGCATAGCAATTAATGTCCATGGTGATTGTTTTCTGTTACATTTTGTCTTCAACACAGACTGTGTTGGTGAGATTGGGTTATCATGTAGAGAGTTGAGCTTATAAATTGAGGAAACTTCCAGTTTCCTTTTTAAAAAGTGCTAAAACTTTTAAATATTATCATTAACTGACTTTTAAGAATCAAAAACCTAAAAAATTCATATACAATTACCCAAAATGCTTTCAAAGTAGGAGATGATAAAACAGGACCCTGTGAAGTAAATTTTCTTCTACTTTTGAAATTATTCTGAAAACCTTGTGCTGGATGGTCGCACCTGTAATCCTAACTCCTCCGGACATCTACTCAGGAGCCCGAGATCTGTGGATAACAGTTGGAACCCAATCAGGGCAAAATAAATTCATGAGATAATTTTTCAAAAATTTATTGAACTAGCATAGGGCCAAGAATGAAGATGTAGCTTATATAGTAGCTCACCAAGCTAGAGAGGAAAGGCCTAGCAAGACCTTGAAGCCGCGATTTCAAATTCTGAGCATGCCAACAGAAATGCAATTTCCTGTACATGCATGCTACTTGCGCGCGCGCGTGCACACACACACATACACACATACATCCATTCTAAATATCTTCATATCAGTGTTTTGCATTAATTTCTTTGTTAACGATATTATATAAGCAAAATAAAGGAAATAAACTCCTCCCTCTTAGAAAAGTTTTATACTATTTATTGTAAAAATACTGTACACAGGTGTCATATTTACATGAGCTAGGTAATGAGAACAATTCCTAACAAGCATTGTTACCTCCTCCTTTATTTTTCCCCTACCATTCCTTCCCTCGCACCTCCACAAGTGCACACCCCTCCCCCTTCCCCTGCCTAAATTGTAAGGTTCATTTTTCAGCATAGTGTCTTGTGCATCTCATTGTTACAATGGGTCAACCTGTATCCCTATTTAGGCATTTTGTGTTTTTCCTTCCTCTCCCCAAATTAGAAGAGCATATATACAAGATATAGGCGCATCAACTTCAAATACAGTGAAAACAGTTGTTATAGCATGGGGAGGAACCTATAAAAAGACACAAAAAATCACATTGCACATTATAAGTACATTAGAAACAATAGCAAAAAAGAGAAAAATTCTTGTATCCCTATCTTGGGTTTCATTTCCCGGAACATTATGCTATCTGGTCATATGGACATACCTTTTGACCTTTTCTGCTTATACTATACATATATTAGTTATTGAAAATTAGGAAACCATGGGACCTGTGTTCTTTTGGATTTGGCTTACTTCACTTAATATTTTTCCATATCTTTCCAATTTCTAACAAATTGGATGATGCCATTCTTTCTGATGGAGGCATAGAATTCCATTGTTTATATAAAACACATCCTCTTGATCCATTCTTCTGCTGAGGAGCATCGGGGTTGGTTCCATATCTTAGTTATCTTAAATAATGCTGCAATAAATGTAGTTGTGCTGGTAGTTTTAGTATGGTCTTGTTTGTGATCATTTGGGTAAATGCCCCAAAGTGGGATTTCTGGATCATAGGGGAGATCTATGTGGAGTCATTTGAGGAACCTCCATACTAATTTCCAAAATGGTTGAAAAAGTTTACACTCCCACCAAGAATGCAGTAAGGTTCCCTTCTGTCCACATCCCCTCCAGCATCTATTGTTGTAAAACTATGGAATGCTTCAGGAATTTGCCTGTCATCCTTGCGCAGGGGCCATGCTAATCTTCTCAGTATCATTACAATGTTAGTTTATGTGATGCTGAATTGAGCACAGAATATTTTTTATATATAAAGTGTAATTGATTTTCTTAAACTAGGCAATTCAACAAAAAGTAAGTTTAGAAGAATTGTGAAATTTTAGAACCATGTACTTCTTACATAAGCACACATTTAAGAATAATGTCAAGATGGACATGTCAAAAACAAAATAATTCCAGATATTTGCGGTTCAAGAGATGTGTAGGGGAAATAATTCAATTGTTCTATACAAGGCACATGTCATAATGAACACAGCAGCAAGTGTTAAGGGTTGTTAAAAATTTTAGTGTTTTATATCTATTTAATTTTAGGATTATATGCCAAAATTAGGACTGTTTGGCAGGTATAAAATTTTCTATAATGTATTTAAGATTTATGTTAGCAGACATATAGTACTAAGTATGTACATTTCAGAATTTATAGAAACTTTGTTAATGAGAAGTTGCAAAGTCTTTGTGTGAAGAAGCAGAATGAAGGGTTAAGACTACACAGTTCTTGTTAAAATTTAGGGATTCCTTACTTTATATTTTAGCGAGGAACAAGTGATGATATAAGCCATAAACAAATAATGAGATGAACCATAATAACCTTAGTGTGTAACTTTGAAGACTATTCATAGCCTATAAAAATCTTGTTGAACATCATAATCTTAGGCGGTTTAAAATGTACAGGAATATGAGAAAATAGAAAATCTAATATGTAGTGCACTTCAAATACTAAAAACACTGGTAATTGTTTTGTTTTTTATTTTATTAATCATTATTTAATTATTGGTTTTCTTTGTAGCATTGTTTTACTTGTTATATAATACAACTTTTTGTTAGTCATCATTAGGAGGTACTTTGAGAAGGTTACTGGGGTGGTCAAACCATTTTTTTTATAGGTGCATGTGAATTTACAACTAGGAAAATTAAGAACAAAATATTTATTAAAAATGATCAAGTAGAGTCTGAATCAGGAGAGTTGATACATGTCCACAACTAAAATCTTAGCCCTAGGTTGAAGCAACAGTATTACAGAGTTGAGGCCACAAATGTGAGAGACTGTGTTTTGTTTTGTTTTGTTTTATTTTGACTTTTTGTCATGGGGCTTGAACTCTGGGTCCTGAGTGCTGTTCCTCAGGCAAGGCTAGCGCTAACACTTGAGGCAGAGCACCATTTCCATCGTTTTCTACTTATGTGGTGCTGAGGAATCAAACCCAGGGCCTCATGAATGAAAGGCAAGCACTCTACCACTGAGCCAACTTCCTAGCACTTGAGAGACTGTGTTTTTAAAAAAATCATCTAAACAACATTTTCCTTTTGCTTTGGGTTATATAAGGAAATATATAAATATCTTTTTCTATTTTTGTGAATTGTTGTACTTCTAAATTTATAGTAACTTCAGCCACTTTATCCTTTTCAAAGTCATGAAATATCTCTGAGAGTTTGCTGCTGTGAAGATCGTTTTTGCATTTATAATTTCTTCTGAGTCACTTTTATTTTTATCAACATAACTTTATATTTCATGTTGATGGATTACAAATATCAAATACCTGCAAATGTACACATAGAGTCTAAAGATAGCAGTATGAATATTCTCATACAGCTCTTGTTTATCTATTATTCACTTTCAATATTATGATATTTCTCTCTCTCTTTCACTCTGTCTCATTTCCTCTCTTTCTCTTCTATGCCCCATGTCTGCTACTTAGAATTTCTGCTGGGCTACTATTATGCTTCAGGATCTACTAGTTTTGAGGGAACATGAAAGCAACCATCGGTTAACCTTGCATTCTTTAAGAGTTATGACAGTGACATGATATTATTCTTTGCCATTCTAAATGGTAAAATAACATACCTAGGAGTTCCTTTTCACTTTTACTTCTACTATAAATTTTATCTCATAGGAATCATTGGAATGGATAAGATACTTTAACCTGTGACCTAAAATTATTTTTCTTTTATATTTTTAATCTTCTACAAGATTACTTTATATATTTTTAAAAATTTTGTTCTTTTTATTATTTTTTCTTTTTTATTGTGAAAATACTGTACAGAGGGGTTGTAATTACATGGACAAGATAATGAGTACATTTCCTATCAAGCATTGTAGCGTCCTCCTTTGTTTCTCCTTCCCAGAACTTCCAATCCTCCTTGTCCCCCATATCAAATACTCCCCCCAACCAAAGTAGTAAAGTTCGTTTTTCGACATAAGTACTTGTACATATTAGTGTTGCAATGGGTCCACCCGTATCCTTATTTAAACGAATTGTTTTTTCCCACCCCCCCACAAATTATATCAACATCAAATACAGTGAAAGCAGGGGTTATACCGTGGGGGAGGGACATCCAAAGCAACAAAGAAATATTCTTTAAATATGTTAGAAAAAATCGCATTAAAAACATTTGAATATATATCTTAGGGTTCATGTCCCTAACATCAGCCTATCTGACCTTTTCTGCTTGACTCAGACATATGCTAGTTGTTGCAAATAAGTTTAACCATGAAACCTATGTTTCTTTGGGCTTGGCTTACTTCACTTAATAGAATTTTTTCCTAGCCTTTCCATTTCCTAACAAATGGGGCAAAGTCATTTTTTCTGATGGAGGCATAGAATTCCATTGTGTATATATACCACATTCTCTTGATCCATTCATCTACTGAGGGGCATCTGGGTTGGTTTCATGTCTTAGCTATGGTAAATAATGCTGCAATAAACATAGTTGTGCTGGTAGCTTTAGTGTGGTCTTATTTGTGATCATTTGGTGAAACGCCAAAAAGTGCGATTGCTGGGTCATAGGGGAGATCTATGTAGAGTCTTTTGAGGAACCTCCATACTGCTTTTCAACATGGTTGAACAAGTTTACTCTCCCACCAACAATGCAGTAAGGTTCCCTTCTGTCCACATCTCCTCCAACATCTAACAGCCTCTTCAGTAGATGGTGCTGGAAAAATTGGTTAACTACTTGCAGAAAAATAGCTAGATCCTTATATATCACTCTGCACCAGAATCAACTCCAAATTGATAAAATACCTTGGAGTCAAATCAGACACTCTGAAAACATTACAGGATGGAAAAGGAGAAACCCTAGGTCTAATTGGCACAAGCCAAAATTTCCTTAATAGAGTCCCAGAAACACAACAAATCAAAGAAAATTTGGGCAAATGGGATTGCATGAAATTTCAGAGCTTCTGCATGGCAAAGGACATAGCTAGCAAGATCAATAGAATGTCCTCGGATTGGAAGAAAATCTTCACTAGCCATACAACAGACAAGGGTCTCATATCTAAAGTCTACCTGGATATCAACAAATTAAATCCCCCAACAACAAATCTTCAAAGAAACAACTACCCAATAAATAAGTGGGCTAAAAACTTACAGAGAAACTTCTCTGAAGGTGAAAGAAGGATGGCCAATAGTCACATGAATAAATGCTCAACCTCTCTAGCCATAAAAGAAATGCAAATCAAAGCAACATTGAGATACCACCTCACCCCAGGTAGAATGGCTATAATCAAGAATTTTTTTCCTTTTACAAGCAACCTTTTTTTCTTTTATTATCAGTTAGTAACTACCTGTAATGAAAAAAAGCTATCCTATGGAAAGTAGACCGAAGTTGTTCACAGGGATGGTCAAAAACTAATGGGGGAAGTGAGTACAAAGGATATCCATAATAGATCACAGATCTGCAGAGCAATTTATCATGTACATTTTGTGAGAATGACAATGTGCTAGGAACTATAGATTGAATCACTGAACATCTGATATACATATATATGCACATATATTTATATTTGTATATTCATTTATATATGCATATATGTGTGTATATGCCCTTATGTAGGTTCACTTGCACGTTAGCATACACACAAATACACACATACATATACACATATAAACGTGCACACATAGAGAAAGATACATAATTATAGCCAACACAAGTTTCACTAGTTGTTGAATATGCCTTAGACGGAATGCTTGGAACCATTTCAAATTTGATAATTGCAATTCGAAGCTATTCCAAGTAGATAAACCTAGGAGATTCTTTTCTCCACTCTTGGTAAAAGGAAGAAGTGAAAGTGTGGCTCAGGTCTATAGATTAAACATAGAGAATTAAAGCCCAGGTAGAGCTCAAGGCCAGGAGTACAAATCCCAGTGCCTGCACAATATAAAAAAAAGGAGTCCTTTGTCTTTGAAAAGGGATATTTTTCCAAAAATGAATACGCAGGACAATTTTCAAGTTCCAAAACTCTTCGAAAGGCTCTTTCACATCTTAAACTGATTCCTCTCCTTGATTCACATTATGGAAAATAGGAGTCACACTTCACATTAAAAAGTATATGCATTGTTGAACAGTTCTTACTATTTTTAATGTAAAAGAAGCATGAGAGAGGAATTCACCTCACTTGGGTGAGTTAGGTTTGACTCACTGACAGACTTTTGTAAGTAAATGAGGGTCTGTTTACATGTAAAAAGTCTATACAGATGGTTTCCTAGGAGAGAGAACAAGCTAGCTGTTGTCCAAGTTTGAATCAGAGTAATTTATTCCTATGATAAAAAATATCATAGGAAGCTCATCTCATAGAACACTATACAGACAGTAATTTCAAAAGGATGAAAAACCCATTTCTATATTGTAAACAGCCAGGTTTTCACAAGCAAAAAACAGTTTCCTGAGCCAAGAAAATATAAGTTAGAGAAAAATGGACTGTGTTAAATAAAGGTAATGGCTTAGTGACAGGTGTAAAACTGTTCTGTAATCACAAATAAACTATAAATTTTTTATCATGTCCCTAACAAGAATCTCCAAGATAGGCCTTGTTAAATCTGTCATAGAGGACTGGGTTTATGCAATTGTCAGTTTTGTTAGGGTCCAATATCTTCTACATTCGCTTGGGTTGCAATCCGCTCAAACCACATGCAGTGAATGGAAAAACATGCTGCCTTGCAAGGCATCTAAGGGATTTTTGTGCCACTGTGAATATTTATCGTATTTCTTCTTGTAATGATACCTGTCAGTGTGAAGTCCTTTCTTGATAAGAATGATAGTTTCTGTACCCTTTGTTCCACTAACAAATCTCAGATATATAAATTTAACCGTGCGCCCATGGCTCATGCCTATAATCTTAGCTACTCAGGAGGCTGAGATCTGAGGATCATAGTTTAATGCCTGCCCAGACAGGAATTTCCATGAAATATTTCTCTCCAGTAAACCACCAGAAAACTGTCTCCAGCAGTAGAGTTCTTACATTGAGCTGAAGAGTACAGGGACAGCACCCAAGCCCAGATTTCAAGCCCCAGGACTGACCAAAAAAAAGGAAAAATGTATATATGTAGATATGCATATATGATGAGATAAATTACATTTATATATAAATCAATATTTATGATGCACATTTAAAATATAACTAAATAATTGACATATTTATAATATATACATATATTTACATATATAAGCTCATATTATATCTGTATGTTGATAAATATATTTGTAATTAATATCCAAAGAGTACATCTGAAGTTTTTGGGGAAAATGTAGTGTCTAAAGGCTAACTACTGACCCATCATACTTTCAATTATTTTTTTCCAATTAATACCATGTCTGAAGTACTAAGACTGTAATGATTATGAAACAGAGTTGTTGTTTTATTCCTTATGATTTTTGATTAGAAACATCTACTTACTTGGTATGAAACCTACCAAAATGTGATCTTGAAATCACACTCCACAAACTGGACAGATATATCAATTTAGCAACTTACAGGTCTCAAATTTTTATTTGAATCCTGTATCTCACAAAAATTCAGTTTCCTTTGAGTCAACTACATATACAAACATGCCAAGATTTTCATGCTCACATACATCCCCATACTCACATGGCATACTAAATGTAACACTGTAGTAAAAAAAAATATAGATACTGAAAAAGAACACCTTTGCCAATGTAATTAAATTTTATTTTTTTAATTCAATGCATTATGTAATACTGATGAAAGAGCAGCTAAGAAGATGTTTTAAATACAAGAGTGTCTGCTTAAAGAGCATGTTTCTCATTCCAAACATCATTATTTCCACCTTTCCTTCTCCCACATAAAAAATATAAGTAACTACAGAATTAACCTACATGTTTCTTAATCACTCATTGAAGAAAGAAAGTGTAATATATATACATACATATATACATATATACACAATGATATTCTATTTAGCCACAAAGAATAGTGAAATCATATCATCTTCAAGAAAATAGATAGAACTGGAACTTTAACGCAATAAGTCTTATTGTGAAAAACAAATACTAGATTTCTCATATGCAGACTCTAGTCCAAGAAAGAAAAATGAATGACCCAGATGTAAAAGATGGAAACTGATTAAATTTGGAAAAAAATGTAAGAGAGAAGATGAAGAGAAACATTGTGGAGTAAATATGTTCAAATATTTCCTAGGTTAGTATAATGACATAATAAAACATAAGTATAAAAATAAGATAATGAAATTTATAAAAGGAAAAAATTTAGCAAGCTACATTATATGGATGTATAACACAATAAAATACTTTGTGAAATTAACATTTGCTAATAAAAAGTCAAAAATGCATTGGAGTTGTTGTACAGTCATATGTTATTTTCCATTTTTTGTTCACATATTTCCCTGAAAAAGTAAAAGGAGAAATAGGTTTTGCTCATTTAGAAAGACAATCTTGTCCAATTAGCATAAAGATACTCTAGTTAATTAATGTCAATATGAAATTGTTAAATTAATTATTGTATTAGAATAATTCCAATGCACTGTTCAAATATTACCCTATAGGTATATACTTTTTGCTATTTATTGAATAAGTAGTCTTTACTTAATTACTATATGCCATTTTCTGAATGTAGTTTGGTATATGCAACTAGGATATATTATACCTGAACAGGAAATCAATTATTCAAACAGTTTTATCAAAAATGCCTCTAACGAAAAAAAGAGGTAAACCCAAATTATGTATCTTTGAAAACAATACTTGCTTAGTCCTCTTCTCACATTCCCGATTCCCTTCTTGAGAATGCTACACATTGTAGGAAATTTGTTAACATGTTTTAGAGACATAGGTTGACTTTAAAACAATGAGTTAGTTTATGCTGCATTTTTGTTTACTTTATATCCAGAAAAGCTAAATTCTTACCTTATCATTTTCCTTAGACTTTATACTCAGGTTTCATCTCTGATGGGTGAAAGATAGAGATATAAACATTTTTTAACAGTGGCTAAATTTAGGCTGAGGAATCTATGTACAACTATACTCATGCAGATAGACCTCATCAGTCACGTGACCACAATATCAAAATGTTAACCTATGCTTCCTGAAATCATGCTTATGAGATCTTGTGTATTATAAACAGTGGTTATTAGCATTTGTTTTCAAACAACCTCATTTCATGGGTTAGGAACTAAAGTGAGATATTTTACTCAAAATTTAAGGAGGCATCCAAATTTAGTTACCAAGATATACAGCATTTAACACAATGTTTGAAAAATGCAAGATAAAGGAAATAATTTATAAAAAAAAAAACAACGTTTAAAATAAATAGAGAATCAGTATGACTGATTTTTCTTTTACCCCAGCTGCAATATGGCTTTCATGATGACTTTTCTGGTTGTATGTTTAGTTAGGTCTGATATTTAGTTGGAGAAGTTATGTTCTTTGATATATTAATTTGTCAGATTAAAGAGGAAATTAATTCCATGCCAGAGTCAACATCCATAATAATGTTACAGTTGTATTCTTCTATTTTGCCAAAGTTTTAAATCAGCTTGAGTAACTTGGGTCTTTTTTGAATCTAACTAAATAGGTATGAAATTTTGTCAGTACTAGATTTTGACCACCATTTATTAAAATATTATTTTCAATTCTCTCTTTTCATGAGATTTTTAATTTCATTTATATAATGTGCTGAATTTTCCTTTAGATAACACATATTCAGTCTTCTAAAAGCAGTGTAATTTGGAGTAGTTTTAAATTATGTACTTCATGTACACTGCTCAGATTCTTTGCATATTTTGTTCTTGATAAGTCAGTAGTATTTAGTTCTCATTATGGATATTTTGGACTTAGTAATTGCATTTCTGAAATTTTTAAGTATGTCATGATTTTTGTGATTTGATACTGTAGCAATTTTTCTTTTAAATATGTACAGATCTTGCTTCACATACAGTTACATTTGTTTTAAACAATTTGATTCATTCAAGGGACTTGCTATATTAGGTTCATCCAGATGAATTTAATTACAAATTAGCACAACCTTATTTCTGAGAGACAGTTATCCTTATAGTTCTACTCAAATTAACATGTATTTGAAGGTTTTGTACTTAAAAAAATAAAGTGGGCACAATATCTTTTTGTTCCTGGTGAAGTTCCAATTTGCTGGTTGTTTTCCAGCTGTGATGACTTCAACATATGTGTGTATTTTATTTCAATTGTTTTGTGTCTATATTTTGTTTCATATAATAGAAAATACAAAAAGAATCAATGATATAGAAGTTTTCCAAATAGAATTCTAAGAGATACTTCAATTTTTGTGACAACTGGGAATAGGGAGATCTTCTAAGTGGAGGGATTAGCAAAATAACAGAGACGTTGTTTGACGTGATTTGAATTTTGCCTCCTCTTGCCGAACTATTTTCAATGGTAATACTTCAAATTCTTTAGTGGAAAGAAAATAATTTTATGTGGATGAACTCAGAATTTTTGGTTTAATTGGGACACACTAAACATTCATATTTGTTTTTTTTTGCATTTCGTTTTTTTATTGTGAAAATACTGTACAGAGGGGTTGCAATTACATGGGCAAGATTATGAGTATATTTCTTATCAAGCATTGTAGCCTCCTCCTTTGTTTCCCCTTCCCATCCCTTCCCATTCATATTTTATTTTTAACTCTAAATTTTTTCCTTAGTTAAAACCACACATGTGAATTTGTAATGTTAAAATAGCACCTAAAATTTATATGAAATTGTCGAAATTATTTTCACTTCACACTATATGCAATATAGAATGTAATAACAATAGTGTGTGTGATAGTATGTAATAATTGACTTTGGTGAAAATCCATTACAGTGGATTTTTGTGAAATACAGAGTAATGGTAAGAATTATATTTGATTCTATTAAAAAATTCACAGTTACATCTAAAAGTAACTCATAGTTATAAACTAATATTGAAAAAATAAGATTGTTTATTGGAAAAAGCCAGAAGTTTCAATAAGCTTGCTTTTTAAAAAAAGGACTTGGATTTGAGCTTTGGTGACTGTAATCCTAGCTACTCAGGATTCTGAGATCTGAGGATCGTGGTTCAAAGCCAGCCTGAGCAGAAAAGTCTGTGAGATTCTTATCTCCAATAAACAACCTAAAAACAAGAAATGGCACTGTGGCCCAAGTGGTACAGTGGTAGCATTGAGCTGAAGAACTGATGGACAATTCCCAGGCCCA
This sequence comes from Dipodomys spectabilis, assembly GCF_019054845.1. NCBI lineage: Eukaryota > Metazoa > Chordata > Mammalia > Rodentia > Heteromyidae > Dipodomys > Dipodomys spectabilis. The sequence goes on from NW_024871063.1 coordinate 847,730, forward strand.
GAATTCAAGCCCCATGACCGACAAAAATATTGACATGGATTTTCACTTTATTATTTTATGATTTTTTATGAGTGGTTGTTCAGTGAAAAATGTCATTGGTGTTTATATATTGTGTTGGCATAAAATGAGCCTGCTATTATCTTAATTTAGCCAAAAAAAACCTCTGATCCTATGACAGCATAAATTTTATGGGAAATGGTTAAGACAAGGATGACTTTCTGAAAAAAATATATATACCCCCCCCTAAAAAAACAAGAACAAAAGAAAACATGTGCCAGGACTTATAGTCTGTCAGTTTGTTTTAACTTTTAATCAAAAATTAAACTAATACTTGATAATATTTTATTAACGCATTTAAATTTTCTTCATATTTCTCATTTAAGATTCACTTTAAAAAGAAATTCAAAAGGTGACAGTGTTTTTTCCTTACTTTTCCACAGACATGATTATTTCATCATTATACTGTATAGCCCAATATACCCAGAAAGTATTTGTTAAGGAAAAAAATAATTCCAATTCTTTGGTTTGCTTCAGTCTGTATTTAAAGCTGCATACCACATCTTATCCACCATATTGTCAGTCTTCTCATTTGATACATTTCAATAAGTTTCTATCAGCCAGCAAAGTTTTACAAACAACGTGCTTTCATTCATTGTGCTTTCCAAAATATATCTCATAAATGTCAACAACGACGCACAACCTGAAATATCTGTGGATTTTTCAACTTAGGGTGTAATCACATTCCACTACTTAGAACCTGCTGTTCATAGGCATTAATTGCTCTGTCACTTCCAGTCTTTAGAACAGCAGCATTTGTTAGTGGCATACATTTTTATTTGTTTACCACATCCCGTTTATTTTCAGCAAGAACTGTCTTCATGGAAGTTGGTAATAGATGAGGTTTTCAATCATGTGGTTTAATAGGCCTCTGTGGATATAGAATACCCATTTATGTGACTAAATATTTAAATTAATACCATAATTATTTCCTTTAATTTTCTGGATAATGTTCTAAAATCTAGGTATTTTTAAAAGAAATATTGTACATTGTTTCCTTGATGACAACATAATTATAAGACTTTAAATGCTCATATACCATAGCCATCTTAAATGAGGTGGATGTACTAGGGTTTGCATGAAAAACTTTTGGTACAGCATTGATGTTTGAATCTTGGATGGGATTTGATTGGGATTTTGGCAGGCTTTCATGGTTTGAGAAGAAAAACAAAAGGCCATACTAATACTTTTATCCTCTACATTGTTGTATTCATTTATTCATACACACATACAAACACACAGATAAACACATATGTTGTATGAAGACTGCAAGAAAATATTTTAATAGGAATTCCATAAAATATTTAGTCTACTGAGATCTGATTAGAATTTATAGAAATATCTAGTTGCTTCCACCCCTGGACAAGTCATTATCAATGGTGAAGATATGGCCAATTGCTTTTAGAATGCCCCAGAAAGACCTACGTGTTAAAGAAAAATGACTTTCTATTTCCTCCCAGACTGTGGAGAATACCTGAATAGTTCTTCTGGAGATTAAATTCTTTAGAGTGAAACACATGAGAACTAGATTCTCATCTACTTTCTTCTTTTATCTTCTAATCATTCTAGGTCAAAACATTTCTCTTTGACATACTCCCCACCTTGACATTGTCTTGTCACAGGCCCCAAAATCAATAAAACCAACTGAACATACACTGAAACCTTCAAAGTTCTAAATCTGAGTAAGCCTTCCTGCTTAATAAATGAACAATAACACTTATTGTGGTAGGTTATAAAGCTAACACAGAAGTTTAGTCTTTCTAACACTGAAGAGTACATTAGAGTATGCTTCATTATAAAATATCTAACTCTATGTTGTATTTTGTGTTTTTGTTTCTGTTGATCCCAGGGCTTAAACTCAGGGCCTGGATGGTGCTTTTATGTTGAAGGCCAGTGCTCTACACACCATTTGACCTAGAAATCCATTTCCCTTGGTGGTTAATTGGAATTAAGTATGGAATGATCATTCCTACTCCAAGCTGTCTTCACACTGTAATCTTCAGATCTCAATCTCTTACCTAGCTAAGATTACATCCTTGAACAACCCTTACCTAACAATGTTTCATATTTTGTAGAATTCCAATTCTCATTGTATATTTTGTAGAATTCTAATTCTCAGCATTGTATAGATGCTCCTACTACAACATAAAAATTAAGACATACTAAAGATATTTGCAAATTATATAATGGAGGTCTGCTCATTTTGTGACAATATCTGTGCTCATTCTCATCATTCCTTTATTTACTACACCATCAGCCTTCTAAAATCAGCTTCATTTCCTGGAGAAGATTACCAATCAGTCCAGCCAATATCCACCCAGAGGGTTTTAAAGCAAGCTTTAAGGAAGGAAGATAACATGAAGTGGCGACTACAGAATTTCTATGGAGAACTAGAAGGTTATCAAATTATATCTAACATCTTTCACATTTCTACCTTCCTTCTCATAATTAGGAAAGCATTGACTAACACTATAAATGTATTGCATTTAGAACTTAAGGATCAATTTTTTTCCAACCTGAAGCCTTCTTTTCCATGATTTTTGAAATAAACTTTTGGGAGATTTTTTTTATTGTCATGTGATTCCATCCAAAACAAAGCCATGTATATCAAGAAAGCCAATGTTTTCAGCTCAAGAGTACTAAACTTAAGAGGGAGAAAATTAAGGTTAACTATATATGTTAAGCACAAATATAGGCAATATCAAGACATTTTGAAATTGTATAGCTTAGTGGATAAAGTGGCTCAAACCTGTAATGTTATCTACTTGGGCATCAACAATTAGAGAATTCCAGTTCCAGGGAAGCCTAGACAAAAAAAGAAGTTTCAGAAACTAACCATTTGCTGGGTGCAATGTTTTATGCTTGTTTTAGTAGGACTGCAGTCCAATCAGGCCCAGGCATAGTGATACTACCTCAAAATAAGCAATCCATCTACAATCTGCAGGTATGGCAGTAATGGAGATGCTATTTCACAAGTATAGTGTTTTGGGTTCAATACTCCAATACCACTAGGAATTTAAGTGTGTGCCACCAGACAGGGGAATAGAATTTCAACATGTGTATCTGGAAGAAGTTACATCATCCAATACTCTTTGAAACTTTTTCTTTAATTCAGTGTGATATATCATTTGGATATTATTTCATAGAAGATAATAACTTAAGGACAAGCTTATAACATGTGAATTATGTGAATGAATAATTATACTGATGGCAAAGTGAAGTAAGATTGTTTAGTGGCTCTTGAATCACATCACAGGTAACCATGTAAACATGGTACAGCCTTTTGAAGGCCCTTATGAAGTATTTGAACAATCTCTGATGAGTTAATTGCTTTCAGAAATATTCGTTTGAGCCAACAAATACAGATCTCCTTTGATTTTAATTACGGTCTGCTAGTAGACTCTCACAGACAAAAAAATCAGAGGATGCTAATTTCTCTGATAAAATACAAAATAAAAATTTTATAGTTAATATAACATGAAGACTGTAATATTAAATGAATATCAATAATAATAAATTAATAAATATTAATAGCACTCTTATTACTAGTACTCATATTCTATAATATATTGACATCCTTTGGTTACCTCAAATATTTGAATATTTATAACTAAATGTAAATTGTTTGCAAATAGTTATTTGATGATGTTAAAAATGAGAAAAAGATTTGTATACATATTTACTATAGATGCAAACAGATTCACCTGGTTATTTCTGATCCTTCTTTTGTTGGTTTCATTCATGCATGCGGAACAGGCAGAGAAAGGAAAATTGCAAACTTGCATTTACTAGGGTTAATTACATGAAGTTTATTTTGGGCTAAATAGCAGATTTTATAGATTAAATTGTTTTTGTCCCTTCCTTCCTCCCTTCCTTCCTTTGTTCCTTCATTCCTTCCTTTGTTCCTTCCTTCCTTCTTTCTTCTTTCCTTCCTCGTTCCCTCCATCCGTACCTATCTCTCTTTCTCTCTTTTCTTTCTTTCTCTTGTTTCTTTCTCTTTTTCTTTCTTTCATTTTCTTCTATTCTTCCTTTCTTTTTTTACTCAGAATATTTCTTTTTTTGGGGGGGAGGTCCGGTCGTGGGGCCTGAACTCTGGGCCTGGGCGCTGTCCCTCAGCTCTTCAGGTCAAGGCTAGTGCTCTACCACTTGAGCCACAGCGCCACTTCCAGCTTTTTTTTTCTTATGTGGTGCTGAGGAATTGAACCCAGGGCCTCAGGCATGCAAGGCAAGCACTCTACCACTGAGCCACCTTCCCAGCCGCCCCTCAGAATATTTCTTATGGCTACAGAAAAAATACCAACTCTTGTACAACAAGATGTTATGAGTAATTATAAATATACTTGATTAATTTTAATTTTAATAACCTATGTTTAATCTAAGAAAAATTTTACTAAAAGCAACTCATCAAAGTTGCAGGATATGTAAAAAATACTACTGTTCATGATATTGTTTATTTCTTGAAACTAAAATAAGAATTTAAACATTAATATTTTGTGTGTGAGTGTGTGTGTGTTGTTCTTGTGATTTGAACTCAAGACCTATCCCTGGGCTGGGAAGGTGGCTCAGTGCTAGAATGCATGCCTTCCACACATGAGGCCCTGGGTACGATTCCTCAGCACCACATAAGGAGAAAAATTCAGAAGTGGCTCACGTGGTAGAGTGCTAGCCTTGAGATGAAAAGCTGAGGGACAGCACCCAGGACCAGATTTCAGGCCCCACAACCGACAAAAAAAACCAAGACCTATCCCTTAGTTGTTTTTTTCCCCCCTCAAGGATATTGCTCTAATATTTGAGTCACAACTCCACTTCTGGCTTTGTGTGTGTGTTGTGATGAGTGTTTATGATTAATTGAGATGCGTCTCACAAACTTTCTTCCCAAGGCTGGCTTTTAAAAAATTATTTTTAATTAAATAATTATTTTTTTTGTGAAAATACCGTACAGAGAGGTTACAATTACATGGGCAAGGTAATGAGTACGTTTCTTATCAAGCATTGTTGCCTTCTCCTTTGTTTCCTCTTCCAACCCATCCCGTTTCACACCGTCCCCCATCCCCCCGGGGCTAAAGTTTGTAAAGCTTGTTTTTTGACATAACGACTTTTACATCTCATTGTTGCAATGGGTCGACCTGTATCCCTATTTAAACGGTTTATTTTTGCTATTCCCCTCCTCCTCATCAAATACAGTGTGAAAGCAGGGGATATACCGTGGGGGTGGGACATGTCTGAAACAAGCAGAAAAGGTCAGATATGTTGATGTTAGGTGAAATGAACCTCAAGATAAGTATTCAAATGTTTTTTTTTTCTTTCTTGTGATTGTTTCTAACATATTTATAAGATATTTTCTTTGTTGCCAAGTCTGACTTTGAACCCCAGCTTCCTGAGTAGTGAGGATTACAAGCTTGAGATATTCATATTCAGCACACATATAATACATTTAACAATAAAATAAATTTCTTATTCTTTGAATTCTAGAGGCTCAATTTAAGAAATTAAAATTTAGATATTTATTTAGTTATTAAACCTGAACCTGCAGTGTGAAAAATAGTTTTCATTTTTATGAAAAAATATATTCTCGAAGATTTAAATGACAGAATCTTTGCACAAATTGAAGTACTCTAAATTCAAAAGCAACAAAGGGATCGTTAAACAAATTTCTCATGTAAACTAAAAGCAATAGGCTCTGTCAGGGTGAATTAAGCAATTTTTCATTAAGGATTATCTACTGTGGTCACATGATTTTCTCTTCTTTTAAACTTAATCTTTTTGAAATAAAATATAGATCCATATTTTTGAATATATAAAAATCTTAGTTACTGCTCATGTGTTTCTGAGGTTTGATTACCAAGACATTTCAGCGAAACACTGAATTTCGTGTATTTTATGTTAACAGTGATTTTTAGACATTGAATCAATCTCAATATGAGATAAAGCAAGATATTCCATGACTTATCCGTTTATCCTATAGACTTGAATATAACTTATTTTTGAATGTTAGGAAATTCATATTATACCTACTCTATAAAATAATTAAGAATTTAATGATTGTAATAGTATTTATTTTTCCTTCAACTAGAAAGAACTTCATTAGATGACAAAATCTTGAATGAAAATGTCATAAAATTATGAAAAATTCAAGTCATTATGAGTTAGATGAAGTAGTCACTTTTGTAGGTCATAAAATGAAATATCTTGAAGCTTCCTTATCTGTTAAATGTATTTGCACTCAAAATATCGCTCCAGCAATTTTATAACCAAAACACCTCCATGCCAAATAGCTTCTCTGATTAATTCAAGTAAATGTTTAGGAACAGAAGTTATAACAATGTATAGGAATATCTACCCACCACTCTAGAAATTAAATCTGAAATCTTAAAGGATTGAGATTAATAATTAGCTTTCACTATGTTGCCATAAAGAGGTGAACCCTTTCAAGTCAGCATAGTTGTAGAGATTTGGTCACCGAGAACTTGTAGTCAAAAAGTATGTTAAGGTCAAGTCCTTTCCTCCTCTTCCTTCTTTTTCTTCTCTGTCTCCTTTTCCTTCTCCTTTTCCTTCTCCCTCTCCCTCTTTCCATCCTTTAGTTTCTCCCTCTCCCACTTCTATGTCACTTCTTCTTTACTTCCTGGATTCCATGAATACTCATACTCCATCACGTGTTCCTTACATGGGGTACTGTGCCACCACCAACCCAAAACAATTAAGAAACATAAACTGAAATGTATAAAATCAGAAGCCAAGATTAATCTTTCCCCCTTTTAAGTGAATTTTATAAAGTATTTTGTCATGTTAATAGGAGACTATCACAGCATGCTCTCATTTATTATAAGTGATAAGATTTACTAGAAAAAAAATTTGACCAACATCTCCCTAATGAAATGATTGATTAAATTAATATTATATTAGGAAAAATCTACTTTAAAATATCAGATATACTTCAATAAGTGGCAAAAAAAATCACATCTACGGTTTGCTATGAAAAAACAGCAGAATTCAATCTGTTCCTCAAGGAAATTGACCTATAATTGGCAGTATTGTCAATTTCATAAATGATGTTAGAAGAGTATAGAAAAAATTTCAACTCAAACTGCATGATATAAATTTTACTTTGTCCCCTGTATACTATTTCTAGTTCCCAAAATGACTTGTATTTTATCACATTTTTAATTAACTTTAAGTAGTCTTATGGGAGTTATTGCTGTTTGACAAAGCAGTTTATGAATAGTGTTTAGTGAGGTTTTTGTTTGTTTGTTTGTTTACTTTTTTGTCTTCGGAGGTTTGAACGCTGGGCTGGGAGCTGTCCCTGAACTCCTTTGGATGAATACTAGAACTCTATCACTTGAGACACAGCAGCACTTTCAGATGTTTCTGAGATTTAATTGGTGATAATAATCTCACAGTCTTTCCTGCCTGGGCCGTAATCAAACCTCAATCCTCAGCCTCCTGATTACCTAGAATTATAGGCGTGAGCCACTAGTGCCCGGCTTAATACAAAGGAACTTTTTTTTGGCTAGTCCCGGGGCTTGAACTCAGGGCCTTGTCAATGTTCTTAAGTTTCTTTTCCTCACGCTAGTACTCTGATTTGTGTCATAGTGCCAATTCCAGCTTATTTTGTTTATGTAGTACTGAGGAATCAAACACCGGGCTTCACACATTCAAGGCAAGCAGTTTATCATTAAGACAAATTCCATGGTCAATACAATGCATATTGATCATCATTATCACTCATCCTTCTCAATCCTATCTCATCCCTCAATTTACATAATTTTGTAGAATATTCACTGACTCGCAATGTCATGTATGGTCACTAAGAGAATATATCACAGATCATATTTTATTGATAATCATATTCATCAACGCACTAAAGTTATGCATTATATAATTCTGTGATTTTAAATTGTAAATTTTTACACAGATTCACCGACTACTATTCTAAAATTTTTCCTAAGGATAATGCAAATGCAATTTGTGATCCTTCGATAAAGTACAATGATTCTTAGAATGTTAAAGATTTGGAGTAAGAACATCACTTTCAGTTCTAGAACATTTTATCATCACTATCCTCTCAAAATACTCCAATATTTATTAGTAAACACTTCCTGTCATTATTTCAACCTACCCTCCCTTTAGCAGATATTATTTCATATTCAACCTCTACAGATGTGCCAATTTTAAAAAGCTCATAGAATTAGAAAATGCAGTCTATTTTATCTATTTCTCCCATGTAATGTTACTATTTCAAAAGTAAGTCCATCTAAATTTTTCTCATAGATAGAGCATATTGTTTTGTATGCATGTATATAATGGTATTATATCCTCAATGGGCATTTAAATATTTTATTATATGTTATTGTAAAACGTTTTGCTATGTATATTCTTGTACATGTGTCTCATTGGACATATGTTGAAATATATTTTGTATATAAAATTATGATTGAAAATGCTATATCATAGAGACAACTCTACGTGTAATATCTTAAAGTTTGCCAGCATGTTTAACAAACTGAAAATATCATTTTAAATGCCAAGCACCAATGTATAAGGATTCCAATTTCTACATAATGGTTGTGCAAGGGTATCTTATTGTTTCTATTTCCACTAATCTCTATATGTATGCAATGTCGTGGTATGTTATGATACTTCGATATATTCCTTGGTTGTTGTTATATTACTATAGAGATATGTATTTGGATTTTTGATAAATTATTCAGGATGGTTAAAGTTTTTCATTGGCATTAATATGCTCTTAATATATTTCTGATTCGTCTCTTTAAATAAATGTATATGTACACACTATGTCTGTATATATACAAATACCTATATATATGTCTACATATTTAAGAATATAAAGATGTGTACATACATGTATATAAACATATTTGTATATTATTATTTTCATTTGTCTGTAAGTTATCATTTTACTTTATTTATCAAACATGTCCTTTATTGATTTTATTTTATTGTTACAATGTTGCACAGAGAAGACGGGTGCCGGTGGCTCATGCCTATAATCCTAACTACTCAGGAGGCTGAGAACTAAGGATGGTGGTTCAAAGCCAGCCTGTGCAGTAAATGTCCATGAGACTCTTACCTCCAATAAACCACCAGAAATTGAGAAGTGGCACTATGGCTTAAGTGGTAGAGATTTAGCCTTGAGCTGAAGAGCTGAGGGAGACTTTAGGCCCACGACTACCACCAACAACAACAATAAAATTTATACTGACTCAAAAAGCAATAGTATTAAGCAGTCTTAAAGATGGGCTCAAGTCTAACATTTTAGTATTATCTTAGATAACAGCAGCCTTCTAGTTCAATGAGCCATGAGCCTTCAAACTGTTGACCGAATTTCTTAGTTTATTTAGACAATCACTATAAGTATGTATTTTCTCAACTCTCTTTCTTTCATTTCACCACAGAATCTGAATTTTTCCTTTATGTCATACTTGAATACCAAAGCCTTTGGAAGATATTTATTAATTGGTGTATATTAATTGTGCAAAAAATCTTATTGAAATATTTTACACTCTCACATATTAATGAAGGCGTTGATTAACCCGTTTCTGTCTTTCTCCATTCCCATTGCCCTTTATTTTTCAACTGTTTTTTGTGAATTTCTTTGTGCTATCTTCACACATCGTCAAAATGTATTAAATTGAAAATTATAAAATGCTGAATATAAAAGCAAAAATTTAAATAAATTGAGACTTATCTTTTTTGTGGGTTGGAGGATACAATTCAGCAAAGATATAAATTGTCTCCTCCCCTTTTTTTTGTTCATTCATGAGGCTTGAAATCTAGTCCTGGGCACTGTCCCTCTGTTCTTCAGTTCAAAGTGAATAATCTACTCATTGAGCAACTGTGCCACTTCTGGTTTTCTGGTGATTATTTATACATGAGAGTCTTATGGACATTCACGTTCCAGCTGGCTCTGAACTGAAATCCTCAGATCTCAGCCTCCTAGACAGCTAGAATTACAAGTATTAGCCAACAGCGCTCAGCTTCACAGTTTTATTTAAGTTTATGACAATTTCTAAAAACACCTGACCAGCACTCTGAGTCATTGAAAAAGAATAATAAACTGGAATATATTGCTCTTTGTAATATTAAAGCTGTTAGTGTAAATTTGTTATATTTGTAGAGGAAATAATACACAGCTTAATAGGTCTGTAGGGCACCAGATTAGATCCACATAAATATTATTAAGGAATATTTAATAAGGGGTAAAACCAAACATTTGTGGAATGACATTCTCTTTAATAAGGGGGATAGATTAGATAGTATTTGGGAGAATTAAAAAGTGAACATTTAGTTAAACATAACAATTTATTCAAGCAGGATTTATTTATTTATTAATTTCAAACAGGATTGAAACGTGGTATATAAAACCAAAAGGGTTTTTTAAATGTAAAGCAAAGGAAGATTTCTTGGCAATTTTGGAGATGAAATATTCTAAAATTTGGCATTAAAATTGTAAGAAAGGAAAATGATATAGTTCAACTCAATAAAAGTGTAAAACAATTTAGTCTGTGAAAGCTCATATACAAATAGTGAATAGAAGTTGGGAGCAGGTGGTTGATGTATTTCATCCTAGCTACTTGGGAGGCTGTGATTTGAGTATTGCAGTTTGAAGCCAGCCCACAAAATAAAGTTCCTGAGAATCTTATCTCTGATGGATCAGCAAAAAATGTCAGAAGTGAGGCATGACTGAAATGGTAAATTATTAACAAATTGTAACAAATCTCAGGGACGCTGAGTTCAAGCCCCAAGACGATACATACATGTACAAAAGTAATAATAGTAATACGATGATGATGATGATGATGATGATGATGATGATGATGATGATGATGATGATGATGATGATGATGATGATGAAGGGTACCCATAGTCAAGGATAAAATATTTGCAACTCCTATACCTGAAGAATGCCTCAAATCTAGACTCTACATATAACTCTTAAAAACCTAATGTTAAAAAGAACATAAATTAGAAACAGGCAAAATACATCTTGTGAAACATATGCACAAGAAAATCATCATCAGTCCTCAAGTAAATGCATATTGAAACTAAAATGACATCATAAAACATGTACAAGAATTACTTCACATAATACAATAATGACCATTATAAATGGTATCAAGAAACACAGAAACTGGATGTTCACAGGAATGTCAAATGGGAAAGCCACTTCTGAAAATATTTTGACAGGTCCCTAGAATAGAAATATGCAACCACCCACAGAATAGTACAGGAATTGAGCTCTTTAGGCTTTGTCTCATAGAAATAAAATGTAACATTCACCCAAAGGCCAAAACACAGAGGATTATAGAAGCATTATTTCCTCTAGTCTAAGAAATGGAAATCAATTCAGGCTTTCTTCAGGTGAATGGGAAATATATTGTGCTACATTCTCTAATAACAGAACCAAAAGGCAATTAGAGTGAACATAATACCATATTAAGACATACAATAACTGGGAATAATCTACCATAGATTTGAAGGCAATCTTAAAAACTTAATTATTGCATGATGTAGAAGTTAGAGAAAAAATGTGTTGGTTGGCAGGATGAAACAGGTTTGGGATGGGAAAAAGAGAAGTAGTGGGTTTAAGTTTAAAAGGGAAACATGATACAGACTTATTTTTGGTAAAGTAATGTACCTGTAAATATTGTATATTCATATAGAGTTGATAAAATTATATTGGAATTAATATGTGCACAAAGTAATTAAAGTAACTAAAGTTTGCATAAGGTACTTGTTAAATATTGTCCTACTTGTGATGAATACTAGTAATATTTAAATAAGTTGGAAAAAGTTTTCAAGTGGTTTATCTGTGTTCTTACATCTTAAAGATCCATAGTAACCTCAATAGAATTTAATCATATCTAGAAAACAGAAGGTAATATTGAATGTTTGCATTGAAAACTAGTTTGAGTTCAAGCTTGAGATGAAGTATACCTTGCTAATTAGAAGATTTGGAAGACAGATATCAGGGGAAATTTTGACAAAAAAATTCCTGAGTAACTACAAAAACAAAGAAAGGTAGATATAGTGTAATTTTCCTGATATTTTGTTTGTGGAAGCCATAGGTAAGAGATCATTGCTCAAGGGAGGCTTGGCCTGAAAAATAATCTAAAATGGTTAGAGCCTTAGTAACTTCAAGCACCATATTTCCAAAGAAAAAAAGAAGAAAACAAAAAAGTTTTATGTCATTGGATACAAGAATTGAAAGTATTTTTTTTACTGTTTTAGTATTCAGGCCTCTCTAATATAAAAGCATTTATTTCAAGTAATTATTGTATTACCACTATTTATTAACTTATTATTAGACCTTCTTGGAGATTGAATCCATGGCTTTTTATATATTAGTCTAGTTCCACAACTGAGCTGTACCCCAGCTCTCTTGTACAGTTTTATAAATTGTCTATGAATTCTTCAATAGTTAGCTATTCTACTTTCCATCTTATCTTTTCTCTCCCACATTTTCCCCTATGTATTTTAGTTTATGTGTTGAAAACTTTTTTCAATTTTATCTTCTAAACTTAGAATTTTGCTTTTGAGTTTATGGATAAGGTGGTTATTTTTATGACATCTTTAAAAATTATATACAGATATATGTATTTCATACATATGATTGATTCTTAGAGTTCATTGCAATAAGCAGCATTTATCTGGTCAGATACATATAGCTATTGAGCCATTGTGATCCTATCCTAAGAATAGCTTTCCTTGTTCTTGCCATGTGAATGCTTAGAGTGCTGTTAATCATATCCAAGTGTAATTATTTGTCTTTTACAATCTATTGGATTAATTTGTAGATTTATGGACATATCTTCTTATTAGAAATTAGGAAAACTATGCAGCATATATTTAATTGGATCTAGCTTATTTCACTTAATACCATTTTTCCCCAGTCTTTCCATTTCTTCAGGCATGGAGTAATGCCATTCTTTCCAGTGGAAGCAAGAATTACATCAATATAACAGAATTGAAGACCCAGAAATGAATCCACTCCTATAGGCACATAATATTTGATAATGGAGCCAGAAACACAGGATGTAAGAAAAACAGCCTTGTGCTGGTAGAATTGGCTGTACACAGAAAACTGAAATTAGATCCTTATATATCCCCCTGCACCAGAATTGATTCCAAATGGATCAAAGACCTCAATGTAAGTCCAGATGCCTTAGGAATCTTACAGTTAGGGGAAACATGAGGGCTCCCTGGCACAGGTTAAAACTTCCAAAGTAAGTCTGGAAAACATTTGTCAGACTCAAAAGCCATGAAAAAAAGAGATAGTGTAACACAGATTTCTTAGGTAGCAAACTTACAGACGAGAGCCTCAGCCAATGCTAAACCATTCCTCACTTTTCTAGCTAGGTTATTTATAGTGGGTTTACGTGACTATAAGGGTTTTCTGGTAGGGATTAGTAAGAAAACAACTAATGCTAAGACAGAGATAGTATGTGAAATGTGTTGTAGCTGGAGAAAGGGAGGGATTAAGGCTGGGGGTCTAGTTCAAAGCCTTGGCTTGGTGCCAGCTAAGTAAGGTATAGCTGCACCAGGGAAGGTGGGTAAAACAGGAGTGGTTATAAACAAAATCACTGGTCTGAAGCCTCAAAATAAGGACCCTAGTCTGTGTGGAACAAACAGTCTCTAACATGAGGTTTTTAATCTCAGTTAACCAGCACGATTTTAGATTTTTGCAGAGTGGGATGTTGCATAGTCACAGGCAATGTCTCCTATGTCAGGTAATCCAATCTACTCTTTCACATGTTACCCAATAGCCAGGTTTTATACAAATGACTACAATGTGATTGTACAAATGTGATTGCGACTTTTCCCTCTCACGAATCAAAACTATCAAATGATTTCTGTCTTCCAGATGTTTACATATTTCTCATGATCTTTTCTACCATTTTGTCTTCATTATTGATGTTCATAGTACTTTTTGTTGTTGCCTTGTGTGTATATGCCATTTTTAGGGCTTGAACTCAATGTTTAATGGTCTCTCTTGTAATTTTTACTCATGGTGGATGACACTCTATCCTTGAGCCGCATCCTCACCTTCTGCTTCTTGCTTGATAATTGGAGATAATTTTTCACATTTTTGTCTGTTTGGACTGACATTGAACTAAAATTATCAGGTCTCAGCCTCCTGAGTTCTAGGATTGTACACATGAATGGCTAACATCAATCTTTGCTTTACTATTATTTTAATTATGTGATAAAGGAAAGTAGAAGTATATTTGTGTTAAGGGTGCAATTTTTAAATAAAAGTTTGAATCAACTTGATATAATATAACTTATCACTTTTAACAGTTAAATCAATGAATATTACATATTCCCACAGAAATTTAATTGAAAACAAAAGGCATAACTGTTTTCTTAAAGCAATTAATGGAACCATGAATTACTTTCACTTTACAATTCATGTTTTATATAACTTTAATTAGCAGACTTCCATGACTAAAAGTAAATATATTAATTGTATACCACAAGAAGGAAAGTGATTACAGTTAAGGACAGATATATCATTACAGCCAGAAGATACATTTTTGAGCATTCTCACTAAAAGGAATGTTACATGCAGAAAAAAATGGATATGATGTATTTTATCATTACACAACATATATATGAATGGGATTGCTACTCAATAATTTATAAATAATTATGTAGGTAGGAGCCAGTGACTCATGCTTGTAGCACTAGCTACTAAGGAGGCTGAGGACTGAGAATTATGTTCAAAACCAGCCTAAGCAGGAAAGTCCGTGAGACCCTTATCTCCACTGAGCCACCAGAAAACTGGAAGTGGCTCAAGTGGTAGAGCACTAGTCTTGAGATGAAGAGCTGAGGGAGAGTGTCCAGGCCTAGATTTCAAGCCCTACAACGGACAAAAATTAAAAATAAATATTTTGACTTAAATGTTAAAGTATATATTTCAAAAAATTTTAAATCCTCATTAGGTATACTAGTTTATATAAATATAGAGAAGTATTTTCTGGATTTAGTTGTGATTTAATCAATTTGTAAATCACATATTTCTCACTCAATTCATATTTGTATATTTCTATACTAATATAATTAACTGTTACATGATAGGCAATGCTGTTTTAGGAATCTTTTTAAATTTCTTTTATTTTATTTTTATTTATTAATTTATTTTTATTGTGAAAATACTGCACAGAACAGTTTCAATAACATGGGCAAGAAAATGAGAATATTTCTTAGCAAGCATTGTAGTCTCCTCCTTTGTTTCCCCTACCCGTCCCTTCCCATCCTCCACCTGTTCTTCCCACCCAATCCTCCTCCCCACATCCCCCCCACACCAAAGTTGTAAAGTTCTTTTCGACATAACGACTTGTACATCTCCTTGTTGCAATGGGTCCACCTGTAATCCTATTTAAACGATTTGTTTTTTTCCTTCCCCTCCACAAATTATATCGACATCAAATACAGTGAAAGCAGGGGTTATACCGTGAGCAACAAAGCAACAAAATAAAACCTTATAAATGTGTTAGAAACAATTGCATGAAAAAAAAAACATTGGAATACATATCTTAGGGTTTATTTCCCTAACATCAACTTATCTGACCTTTTCTGCTTGACTCAGACATATACTAGTTATTGCAATGAGGGAAACCATGGGACCTATGTTTCTTTGGGCCTTGTTTACTTCACTTAGTATAACTTTTTTCAAGTCTTTCCATTTCCTAACAAATGGAGCAATGTCATTCTTTCTGATGGAGGCATAGAATTCCACTGTGTATATATACCACATTTTCTTGATCCATTCATCTACTGAGGGGCATCTGGGTTGGTTCCATATCTTAGCTATGGTAAATAATACTGCAATAAACATAGTGATGCTCGTAACTTAAATGCGGTCTTGTTTGGGATAATTTGGGTAAATGCCCAAAAGTGGGATTGCTGGGTCGTAGGGGAGCTCTATGTGGAGTGTTTGGAGGAACCGTCATAAAGCTTTCAAAAGTGGTCGAACAAATTTACACTCCCACCAACAATGAAGTAAGGTTCACTTCTGTCCACAACCCCTCCAGCATCTATTGTTATGAGAGTTCTTGATTATAGCCATTCTAACAGGGGTGAGGTGCTATCTCAATATTGTTTTGATTTGCATTTCTTTTATGGCTAGGGAGGTTGAGCATTTCTATATGTGTCTATTGGCCATCCTTCTTTCTTCTTCAGAGAAGTTTTTCTTTATGTCTTTAGCTTACTTATTTATTGGGCAGTTGTTTCATGGAAGATTTTTTTGGGGGAAATTTAATTTTTTTAAGTTCCAGATATATTTTAGATATGATACCTTTGTCTTTTGCATGGCTACTGAAGATCTCCCAATCCGTGGCCTTTCTATCGATCTTGTTAGCTATGTCCTTTGCCATGCAGAAGCTCTGCAATTACATGCAATCCCATTTGTACAACCTTCTTTGATTTGTTGTGTTTCTGGGTCTCCATTAAGGAAATTTCTGCCTGTGCCAAGGAGACCTAGGATTTCTTCTATTCCATCCTGTAATGTTTTCAGAGAGTCTGCTTTGAATCCGAGGTCTTTGATCCATTTGGAGTTGATTCTGGTGCAGGATGATATATAAGGATCTAGCTTTAGTTTTCTACAAGTAATTAACTAATTTTGCCAGCAGCATTTACTGAAGAGGCTGTCTTCTTCCATTTTTAGCTGCCTTACCGAAGATTAGATGGCTATAAATCTTTAGATTCATTTCTGGGTTTTCAATTCTTTTCCATTGGTCCTGGGATCTTTTCTTGTGCCGGTACCAAGCTGTTTTGTTTGCTATGGCTTTGTAGTAGAGTTTGAAATTTGTTATTGATATTTCTCCAACACTGTTCTTTCAATTAAGGATCATTTTTGCTATTCGGGGTCTTTTATTATTCCATATGAATTTTTGTACTACCATTCCTATTTCCTTGAAGGATGAGGTTGGACTATTGATAGGTATATCACATTGAATTTGTAGATAGCCTTGGGAAGTATTGCCATTTTCAGGATTTTGATCTTTCAAATCCAGTAGCATGGGAGTTATTGCCACTTTCTTAGTTCTGTTTTGGTTTCCTTTTTCATGTTTTTAAAGTTTTCATCTTAGATACCCTTCACTTTTTGGTTAATTCCTAGGTATTTTATTTTTTTGTGAGACTATTCTGAATGGAGTTGCTTTCCTGATTTCAGCTACACTTTTCTCATTGTTGGCAGACAGAAAAGCTATTTATTTTTGATGATTAATTTTATCCCCTGCTACTTTGCCAAAGTTTTGAATCACCTTGAGTAATTTGGGAGTGAAGTCTGTGGGATTCTTTAAATTCAAGATCAAGTCATCTGCAAAGAGGGAGAGTTTTACTTCTCCTTTCCCTATTTTCATCGCCTTTATGTTTACATCTTGTCTTACTGCTGTAGCTAAGCATTCTAATACTACATTTAAGAGCAGTGGGGAGATTGGATATCCTTATCTCCTTCCTGAGTATAGAGGAAATTGCTTTAGTTTTTCACCATTGAATATAATATTGGCTGTAGGTTTGACATATACAACCTTTATTGTATTGAGGACGGTTCCATGGATTCCTAATTTTTCCAGAACATTCATCATAAAGGCGTGTTGGATCTTGTCAAATGCTTTTTCTGCATCGATTGAGATAACCATGTGGTTCTTATCCTTGCTCTTGTTGATGTGATGAATTATGTTAATTGATTTGCATATATTGAACCAGCTTTGCATCCCTGAAATGAATCCTGTTTGATGGTGGTGTACGATTTTTTGATTGAATTGGTGAAGTCGATAGGGCAAAATTCTGTTGAGAAGTTTTGCATCAATATTCATCAAAGATATTGGTCTATAGTTCCCTTTATTTGATGAGTCCCTGCCTGGTTTTGGGATGAAGGTAATTATAGCTTCATAGAATGAATTTGGTAGTGAATTTTCTCTTTCAATTTCATTGAAGAGTTAAAGGAGTATTGGTGTAAGTTCTGCTTTGAAAGCCTTGTACAATTCTGCTCTAAAACAATCTGGTCCTGCGCTTTTCTTAGATGGGAGGTTACTTATTGCTGTTTCTATTTCATTGCTTGATATGGGCCTGTTAAGATGGTTTAACTCATCTAGATTTAGTTTCTGCATGTTGATATTTGCTAGGAAGAGGTCCATTTCTTACATGTTCTCAAACTTATTAGCATAAAGTTTTGAGAAGTATTCCCTTATAATGTTCTGAATCTTGGTTGTTTCTTTGGTGATGTTTGCATTCTCTTCTCTGAGTTTATTTATTTGGGTGTGCCCTCTTCTTTTTCTGATAAGAATTGCTAAGGTTCTGTGAATTTTGTTAATTTTTTCGAAGAACAAACTCTTTGTTTTGTTCATTCTTTTTATGGTTTTTCTATTCTAATTCATTCAATTTTAATTATTTCTTTCTGTCTACTGGATTGTGGTTTATCTTGCTGCTCTTTTTCAAGGAGGCTCAGCTGTCTCATTAAATTGTTAGATCTCTCTAATTTGTTGATAGAGGAACTCAGAGCTATAAACTTGCCTCAGAGTACTGCCTTTGCTGTGTCCCAGAGGAGCTGGTAGTTTGTGTGATCATCTTGGTTGAATATCATGAACACTTGAATTTCGTTTCTAATCTCTTCCATGACCAACTGGTGGTTTAACAGTGTGCTGTTCAGCCTCCATGTGTTACTGGACTTTCTTTGGTGGCTTTTGATGTTGAGTTCTAATATAATTCCATTGTGGTCTGAGAGAATGCAAGGTACAACTTCAATGTTTCTGAATTTGGACAAGTTTGCTTTGTGACCTAAAATGTAGTCTGTTTTGGAATATGTTCCATGTGCTGCTGAGAAATACGTGTATTATGATGTTGCTGGGTAAAATATTTGGTAAATGTCTGTTAAATCTAGTTGATCTATACAGTTGTTTAGGTCTGTGGTTTCTCTATTGAGTTTTTGCCAAGTGGATAGTGGTGTGTTAAAATCCTCAACAATTGCCGGGTTCTGGTGGCTCACGCCTGTAATCCTAGCTACTCAGGAGGCTGAGATCTGAGGATCGCGGTTCAAAGCCAGCCCGGGCAGGAGAGACCGTGAGACTCCTATCTCCACTAAACCACCAGAAAACCGGAAGTGGCACTGTAGCTCAAGTGGTACAGCGCTCGCCTTGAGCTGAAGAGCTGAGGGACAGCGCCCAGGCCCAGAGTTCAAGCCCCACGACCGACAAAAAAAAAAAAACCCAACAAATAATATCTGTGGATTTATATGAGATTTGAGAGAAAATATTGTTCCCTGGAAAAATTTGTGTGCTCCATTGCTTGGCGAATAGAGATTTAGAATTGCAATATCCTCCTGAAGGAGAGATCCCTTAATAAGTATGTAGCGACCTTCTTTATCTTTTCTAACTAATTTTAATTTGAAGTCCATTTCATCTGATATTATTATTGCAAATCTTGCCTGTTTATGGGGGCCATTTTCTTGGTAGATTTTGTTCCAGCCTTTTACTTTCAAAATGTGTTTGTTTTTATGGGAAAGTTGTGACTCCTGAAGGCAGCAGAATGAATGATCTTGGTTTTTAATCCAAATTGAGAGTCTATGTATTTTAATTGGATATTTAAGCCCTTTAAAGTTAAGAGATAGGACGGAGAGATATTTGGGTATTCCTGCCATTTTATCCACATTTTGGGGGGCTCGGCAACTGAGTTCTTCCTATCGTTCTTGGATTCTCAGTTTGTGTGCACTTTCTTGGCCTTTGTTGTGGTCTTGTTGGTTTTCTATGTGTAGGACATCTTTAAGTATCTTTTTAGGGCTGTTTTGGTAGAGATATATTGTTTCAATTTGTCTTTGCTATGGAAGTTTTTATTTGACCTTTGGTTTTGAAGGAGGGTTAAGCTGGGTACAGTATTCTTGGTTGATACTTGTTTGTCTTTAGGGCATGGCATACATCATTCCAGGCGTTTCTTGCTTTAATTGTCTCTGCTGAGAAATCTTAGGTGATTCTAATTGGTTTCCCTTTATAGGTGATTGATCTTTTCTCCTTGACAGCTTTCAGGATCTTTTCCTTGGTCTGAATTGATCCTATGCAGATTATAATGTGGCATTGTGATGTCCTGTTGTGGTCTGGTCTATTTGGGGTTCTAAAAGCTTCTTGTATCTGAATAGGCCTATCTTTTTGTATGTTTGGGAAGTTGTCTGCTAGGATCCTGTTAAACAAATTGCCTAGATCATTAACTTCTGTCTCTAGGTTCTCCTCTACACCCATTATCCTCAGATTAGGCCATCCGATGGTGTCTTTCAAGTGTTGAATAGATTTTTCACATTTCTTGGATTTGTCTTGGATGGTTGTATGTTTGTTCTCTATTATATCTAGGCTGTCTTCAGTCCCCGAGATTCGATCTTCTGCATGGTCCAACCTACTGTCAAGACTTTCTACTTTTTTTTTAAACTTATTTTCATTCTAATTGGTCGGCTTTGATGGCTTCAAATTCTTTGTTGGTACTTTGTTCTAGATCTTGTAAGAACTTCCTTATTTCCTTAATTTGGTGTTCTGTGTTAATTCTCAAATTACTTAGTTGATTGGTTATGGTTTCCTTGTACTGCCATTCCTTCTGTTGTGCTCCATTCAGCATTCCCTTTGTAGTCTCCCTGATTTCTTTCCACCATCTGGTTATGGATTCCATGAATGCCTCCATTGATCTTTGTCTATTCTCAGTTCAATTATTTCACTTTGATTTGCTTCCTCACGTTCATGCAATTTATCTATTTCTCTTTGAGTGTTCTCTGCCTGCTCACACCATTCCTGACTATGTTCTCTTTGTCTTTTCTCAGCCAGTTCATGCAATTCCTATCTTTTTGACTGATCTCAACCTGCTCATGCAATTCCTTTCTTTCTCTTTGAGTGTTCTCAATATGCTCATGATATTCCCGTAACAATCTGAATAGATTCTTCACGTTCATGAGACTCCTGTATTGATCTTTGGTTTGCCTCCTCTCTCTCCCTATCATGCTCACACTGAGACCTGTGCAGCTTTTCACTTTTTTAATTTACACTATCTATCTATAGCGTTTGTAGAGCTTTTGGGGAACTCTCCTCTGCATTATTCATTAAGATTTCTGTCCCCTGATTGTCATTAGTGGGAGTTGAGATCCCCAGACTTGCCATTTTTCTCGTGTTTTTCTGGCTTGTTCTGCCCATTTGGGATGAGAATAACACCAGTTTTGTGGTGGAACACTATTTTAAGGTTAGCATCAACCAAAGCCCATAATTGCACAATCAAAAATCTGCAGATACAATCTAGTTCAAGAGATACAATCTATTCAACATCACACAACCATGTCTTAATGGCCTAAGAACAGGAAAGGAGAATTTGGCAAACAGAAATTATTATGTTTAGGAAGAATGTGGGGTAAAATAGGCTTAGAGGAATGTGGGAAGGTGAGGGAGAGTGGAATTAACCAAGTACTAATCTCAAAGAGGGAAATATATTGGACAGAATGATAGCAGAGAGAGAAAATAGAAAAAAGAAAAAGTAAAAAAGAATAAGAAAAAGAAAGAAGAAAAATAAAAAAGACAAGAAAAAAGGAAAAACAAAAATTAAAAATTAAACACTGAAACCCTTAAAAACTGCAAGTTTGAAGATGTAATATCCAGAGAAGAATGGAGATTGGATGAGAGGAGGGGAGGGATAGAAAGGAGACATGAAACACTAGAAAAATAAAAATTTTTAAAATATTATGTGGGTATAAGTAGGTAATACTGTTATTAAGGAATTGAAGTCTAAGAGGTTTTGAATTGAATAATAAATTTCTGGTTTAAGTGTGTACACGTTGGGGGATAAGATCTAATAATCGACGACGGGTATATCTGAGGATGAGCAGAACAGCAATTAAGTCATGCAGAAAAGGACAAAAGAGAAGAAGTGAAAAGAATGAGAAAAGAAAGAAAGAAAAAAAAGGATCAAATGGTTAGTAGAGATAATAAAAAAAGCACACATAGATACATACCTAAAATAAAAATTATATGAGGAAGAAAAGAAAAAATAATAGAAAACAAAAATTTTTAAAAAGAGTTAAAAGTTAAATATAAAAAAATTAAAAATAAGGTACAAAAAAAAGAAAGTTCTTTGATTTTTATTTTTGGGGTGGGAACGGGAAGATTCTGTATCTCCCTTGTGTCCATAAACAGTCTCGTGGTGGAGAGTCTGATCTTCTTGTGGTGCTTGGTTTTCCTGTGGCTTGATTGGTTACTTAAGTCAGTTTGTTTGTGCAAGCAGAATAATGTTCTGCTTTACCTAGGATTTTTTGATCCTCCTGCCAGCCTACTTCAGTGGGAGGGAGATCTGTTTTGAGGTTCACAAAAGAGGGAGTTGGCTGTTTCCTCTAGTTTGGAGATGCTGTGATGAGGCTAAGTTCTGGGTTGAGTTGAGGCCTTTCAGCAAACAGTAGCTTTTCCCTGAGGGCCTAGCTTCTGAGACACTCACAAAGGCCAACCTGGAGCCATTCTCAGGGTTTATGTTTACTGAATTTCAGTTGATTGTCTAGGCTGCTGTAGAGACTGGCAGTCTCTGGCTCAGTTTACCCAGTGAAGAAAACCACTCCTGGGAGCGTATTTTGCTCTGCCTTTGCTGGGTGAGTTTTCCCTGTTGAGCCCTGTTGAGTTGAGCCTGACAGGTCTGGGCAGATTCCTGTGACATACTAAATGACCCTTTTGTTATCTTCCAAAGCCTGAGTTGGAGATAGCAGCTCAGCCGTGCATTTGTCAATATCAAAAAATGGAGATCTCTGCTAGATGGGGGTGAATGGGTGGCCTTCCCTCCTCTCTTCCCTGACAAGGAGTGAGGATGTCAGGCTTCCACTCATGCTGCCGGAATGTTGGTTCCTGGGTCATCTCTGGTCTGCGATCTGCAGGATGAAGATATCTGCTCCTTGTCAGTTCTTGCTGGTGTTGAGTAGAATGTGTCGGCCTGCTATGTCTGGCGCCTTTGTCCCGGAGTCTCTGTGTTGCAGGTATGGCAGCTATGGCCGCCTCTGCCGCCACTACTGCTTCAGCCATGGCTGCAGGCAAGTGCTCAGATCTGTCTCCTTGCCTGGATTTTCCCTCTCTGGCCAAACTCTCTGTACTGAGATGCCACACTTGATTTATTTCTCTAGCCTAGGACTGTCCACTGGAACACTAAAACTACTTTCTATGCGAGAGCTTGTCCTCTGCAATCTTCCTGCCACTCTGTTTTAGGAATCTTCCTTGGCTTTCTAACGTTAACCCTTCTACCCTAAAATTGATATGCCCTCCAACCTTGTCAGAGGTTGCATCTCATTGGAGCAGAAAAGTATAAGCCATAATCATTGTTTGGAACAACTGTAACATTTTACATACATTTCACTTAATTTAAGAACCAAAACATTGAAGTCATATTAATAGCAAATGTCTTCTGAGCTTATCAGTCTCTTAATAGATGATAATCTTTAATGATACATCTATTTTTTTCTTCCTAACATCTTATATCTTAGGAAAATCTTTTTGGGTAACCCTGTGTTTCCTGATTAAAAGACTGGAACAAAGGCAATAATGAGGATACCTAAGGAAAATACTTCAAAACAATTAAAAAAGCAATCACAGTCACTCCTGTTTTCACCGGTTCGAACAAGAATATACCTTAATGTATCACGTTTTTGTTGCATTTAAATAGCAATAATTAAAAAAATTAAAAGAGCAATAATTAAAACTTAGTTAGCAGTGAAGAAGGGAACAGAAAACTTTATTTGAAACACCTTGACTTTGAAGAATTCAATATAAGTATAATGGATTTATCTTGTTTTTCTATGTAGTTGCAAAAATAATAGCTAGCAACACCCAAAGGCAGGAAAACACCTAAGCCAAAGCAGTAAACTTTTGGCTGTAAAACAATTGTGAGCGTCTTATACTTTCAAAGTCAGGCTTGCAAAGAGGAAAGTGTATTTGCTTTGGTATGAACAATAAAAAATATGAAAATCTTGTATTAATGTTTTACTTATCTTGACTAGGACTTCTCAGGTTGGAGAAGAGAAAAAGTATGAAAAATTTCAAGATTGACTATTCCCCAATATCATTCTTATTTATCAGCTATAGTGATGGAAGTAACCTGGGTTACTCTTAGTATCATGCTTGTTTACATTTTGAAGCACTATTTTTTCTGGGTTATAAACTGCAAACCCTTGAGTACTAATAAAGGGTCATTTCCTACGAAAGGATTGTTGTTGGGTAAACAAACAAAATATCAAAAACTTAGCAGAGTGGAAACTATTTTCTAGCTATACCACAATTTGTAGGTGTAGATTGTGTTTTAAATTGTTCCAGGGGACCCATTTTTGTTATCTTCTTTTTCAACATCTAGTGCTCCTATAATATCATACACCATCCTGGGATAACTATATCTTTACTGGATTCTCTAATTTCTGTTGGAAAGTTAGGAAGGATAGAAAATTGAGTTTCTGTTTCTATTTTACCTTAATTTTTATTGCTTTAGAAAATGTAACTCAAAATGGTATAAATTATCTTTATAATATAAGGAGACAGATTCGATTTCCATAATCTTACCCTAGCCTTGTACATAGCTTTGGAACTTAGTGTTCCCTAAATGTGAAAATAAAGATAGGGAGCTTCTTATTTAAATATTATTTAGAATTTCGAGTCTTCCTTTATGTAAGGCCCTTAGTGGTATGTACATATCACACATGTGCACAAAGCCAGTGGCAAAATTTTCTTATTCTCAGAAACTAGGAAATGTAGTAATGTGGTGTCCCTGTAGTTGCATCAGGAAAAGGTTGTAGTTGAATTAGTTTACTAAACCAAATCTGCTGTAAAAAATTTCTACAAGTTAATTGGGTTGAATAATCCGTATTTATCATTTTACAGCTCTAAAGGACAGAAATCCAAAAGAAGTCTCACTAGATTAAATTTGAGCCAACTACAGAGTTAAAATATTTTTCAAATGATTTAGTGGAAAGGGCATTTACTTCCTGTTCTGCTTTTCAGAAATTCAGAATCTGGGTTGTCGTCTTTTCCTTTATCTTCTATCTTTACATCTTTCTGATGGTACTTACCTAATCATTTCCCTTTTCAACTACAGCTGGGACTTTTAAGTACCCATTTGTGTTACTTTCCCCATCTGATAATTATTCAAATTTGTGTTCCTTGGGTAATGAAAGGTGATTATTTTACATATATATATACATATATATATATATACATATATATATATATATATATATATGTATGTATAAAGAAAATCTACATTTGATGGATTAGGTATGTGGGGAAAACAGATATATTGGGAAGGTTTTGGTTTTAGAATGAGTGTAGTATTCTTTCTACTATAAGCTGTTTTCCTTTCATTAATTTTGAACAACATGTTTTTTCAATGAAATATAACTAGAAAAAATTTAGTCCTTGAAAGCAATTAATCCTGATTAAAATATTGTCAAGTACTAGAAATACTAAATGCCAGAGAGCAGCTCCTGAAGCAGTCTGGCACTATCACTTTTTATACATTCTGCTTACAATCTTCACTTTTCAAGACCATTTGATTATTATTATTTTGGAATTATGGTAAATATTTATTTGACTGCTATTTTTAAAGAATGCACCACCCAATACTGGTTCTCTTTTTCTAACTTTTTTCGGTCTAATCTATTTCTGAAAGAAACACAGCCATTTGAATTACATGAACTGCTTATTGAAATTGAATTGGAGTGGAGAGGAAAAGAAGAATAAAGATGTCTCTGTGGATATGTCACATTAAAATGTATCTAAAAGCTATTTATCTTAAAATCATCTATTTTTCATTATGTTTAGATTCTGATAAAATTTAGCCTCTCAACTCACACAGTGTTAATGTAGTCTTATTTAATGCCTCCCAAAAGCAAACAACAAATTACTATTTATTTAAAAATTATTTTTAAAAATTTAAAAAAATATCATTTATTTAAAAAACTATATGTTAAAAAATTAGTCAAGTCAAATGGTTTATTAGATATTTTAGAGTCATGTTCAGATTCTATGATGGAAGCCAGAAAGGGAAAATAAAATCATGTTTTTATTCTTCCTCTTGCCACTCTGATATACTTCATATATTTCTGAAAGAATGAAATTCTGGCTTTGAAGCTTTTTGCTTGATATCCACAATGTGTCATTCTTCCTTTATAAATAGGAGAATTTGGTGAAAGGATGAGAATTCACAGTAGAAAAAGTAGAAGAGGAAAAGAGAAGGAGAAATCTAGATATTTTGTTCTTCCTTATCTCAATCACAAGGTCTGGATAATGATTGTGGATATTAGATACAGTGCTCTAGAGTGATTAAACACATTTATAGAAAAAGTTAGCCCCACAAGTGATCAAGTAAAGAATGCTTATTTATTAAAAAATGTAATAACATCAAACAGAAAGTGTTCTCTATTTGTTTAGTACATGTTTAGTATTTGTTAAATTCTGGTATGCTATAGTCAACTATCATAAAGGTATACAAGAATGGTAAGAAACTAGTATTTTATTATCATATTCTAAAATTAGCTTAATTCTTACTGTTTTTGAGTTTTGCCACAATTTCACAAGCTATATTCTCCCAGTATATAAGTTGAAAGAAGATTCCCTCTCTATATATTCTATTTTTATAGCTAAGGGAAAAGAAGTTTACTCTTAGACACAGACAATGGGATAGAAATCTTCCCCTAGTAATAGACTTTGAACATTTGTGGTTCATTTTTGTAAGCTGAAGTAAGTCACATGACCCATCTTGACATTGCAGAGTAAAGGTAAATCTCACCTATTGGAAGCTGATGCAGGAAAGAGTAATATGTCAAGATATGCAAAACTTGGGATAAAGAGGGAAAAGAAGAGAACTATAATAAAATCAATCATACTTGCAATCATCACATGTCTCTGCAGGAAGGAAACTATTATGTACCTTTGTTTCTAAAACTACTGAGATCTTCAAATCATGTCTTTTATGCTTGGATATTACTGGAATTAGAGAACATTTTGATACTGAGACAGCATAAAATCTCAAAGAAAGCTGGAGTAATCATTCAATACTACCTTTTGTTCTGCAAAGAAAAGAAACCATTTTATATACAATAATTTATACTTTCTTACCTAGAATCTTTTTTTTCCAGAAATGGTTTTTATTAATATATGTGACTATCCACCAGAATAAATGTCTTCATTTAACTGCATCTTGTGCCGACAATATAGTCAATTAGATGGAAGTGTGAGTACTTTTTAAATAGCACTTTTTAAAAATGCAAAATATGTGGACAGGGAGCCAATATACATATTTTTCCACCATCACTTTCCACAACCTCCTTCTTTCTTCCTTCCTGGGAAACACACCAAATCTATAAAAAGGCTTAGATATTTGGCTCTTGACCTGGAAAATGGAAACAGGATGTTATGGATGTCGGAGATAATGGCCAATAGTGTTTTACATAATAATGTCACATGCAACAGCCCTATGAGTCCTGCAGGTCTTAATACTACCTCTTTAGTGATGTGATATTAATGTCAGCCTTACTGGACTTAGTATTGTTTTACACTTCCTTTTCTACCACCTGGCCTAAATTATAATACATATTAATGGAATGAAATGTAATGACATCTTAAGAAAGTTCCATTTAAACAAGACTCAGAGTCCATTTAAACAAAACTCAGAGTCCAGCCTCTGAGTTCAAGCCCCAAAACCAACACAAACTAAACAAACAAGCAAACAAACAAACAAAAACCACATATTTCTTTGGGGCCATCCTTAAAGCACTGGTTTGAAAAGAGGCTCCTTTTGCTGATCAGACTCACTGGATACTGCTCTTTGGAATCCTTATTGCTATGGGGAACTCAGGACCAGATTAAAGTTATGGATAACTGACTCCTTCAACAAGAGAATCATGTAAAGAGTGAATATCCATGTATAAGGCACTTTAAAATCTCCATTTCTTTGTTTCTTTGTAGTAGAACACTTTTAAAACAATGTTATTTCCTTTTTTTCTATACTGGCTTTCAAATGGCGTATTGTTTCCTTTTGTAATACTCTAAACTAGAAGTTTACAGACAATTTTTATATGAGTAAATAACACACTTGAAAAAATTCAGGGACAGAGTTTCCTTAAAGCCTTGGATCCTGTTCTTGTACAGTAAAAACGACAGCACAAATTAACTTGAACTTTGTCATTTCTCTGTTCAATTCTTGTCTTGGAATCAGTTTCCACTTGCAGTAACAGTTCCTTCCACTTGCTTCAAGTAACAATCTATGGTGCTGCTCCAGGTAAAGTGAACATTTTGTGGCTTCATTGAAATAGCATAAGTACATCTTTGTTCATGAGGTACCACGTGTTTCAGAGACAACTTAGTAATGACAAAATATGGAATTTGCATGCCTTATAAAACATTATCCATGTACATGTAGCCCTATAAGATGTTAACTGAAATGGACCCCAAGATAGGACACAAGTTGTTTTTTTTCCTTGCTATTGTTTTTAATGTATCTAACATGTACTATGTGATTTTTTTTGTTTCTCTTCTATTTTCTTCCTCCATGGTATAAATTCTGTTTTTACTGTATATGATGTTAATGACTTGCCTATACTTTTTTCTAATTTGGGGAGGGGAAGGGAAATAACAAAATGTTGAAACAAGGATACAGCATGACCCAAGCATGACCCATTGTAACAATGAGTTGTACAAGACAATATGTAGAAAACGAATTTTACAACGTGGGAAGGGGAGAAGGAATTTGGGGCAGCGAGGAGGAAAGGGATGACAGGGAAAACCAAAAGAGGAGGTCACAATGCTTAATAGATTATGTGCTCATTAACTTACTTATGCAACTAACCCTTCTATACAGAAGTTTTACAATAAAAAACAGGAGGAGGAGTTGCTTTTACTGTATTACATGTCAGTATAATTTGTGGAGGGGAAAGGGGAAAACAATTCGTTTTAATAGGGATACAAGTGGACCCATTGAATCAATGAGATGTACAAGATGTTATGTCGAAAACGAACTTTACAACTTTGGTTGGGGGGAAAGCATTGGGGGGGGGACGAGGGGAGGATGGGAAGGGATGGGAAGGGGAAACAAAGGAGGAGGCTACAATGATTGATAAGAAATGTACTCATTATCTTGCCCATGTAATTGTAACCCCTCTGTACAGTATTTTCATAATAAAAAAAACTATATAAAAAAGAAATAAAAAAAAATGTAAAACTTTTATCCTGGATTACATTAAGTTCAAATTTCCTACGTGCCCTGTAAATTAAGACCAAGTATAAATGGGAAGAAGGTTCTCAGAAATATTTTTTTTGTTTGTGTTGTGTATTATTTCCCAAGTGTATGTAAGTTAACAGTTGAAGAAACAATACGAATAATAGGAGAAAAAGAAGTTCTGTGCTTAAGTATAATGGTTCAATAGAGTATAGAAGACTGCAAATAAGACAACTTTGAAACAATAAAGCCAAGGCCAGTATGTAGATTGATGGAGTGATATAGAGAAAACATTACTACTAAGTGGAACATGAAGGATGAGGCCACTGTTTCTTCTACTAGCTCTAAATCATGGCAGCTAGTCATGCAAATTTGTAAAAAGTAGAATGGAAGAATAATTCTATTTCCAAAGCAAGTCAGATATAATAGCGTGGACTTAACTGGAAAAAATGCCATGTTGAGAGAGCAGGAATTATAGTAGCAATGAACTGGTGGCTAAGATCACAT
Source organism: Dipodomys spectabilis (assembly GCF_019054845.1). Lineage (NCBI taxonomy): Eukaryota > Metazoa > Chordata > Mammalia > Rodentia > Heteromyidae > Dipodomys > Dipodomys spectabilis. The sequence continues at coordinate 877,508 of NW_024871063.1, forward strand.
TTCTTTTTTCTTTCTTTTCTTTATTTTTATGTTTGTGGGCTTGAACTCTGGACCTGGCACTGTCCCTCTACTACTCAGCTCAAAGCTAGCAGTCTACCACTTGAGCCACAGTGCCACTCCCAGTTTTCTGGTGGTAAATTGGACATAAGTGCCTCAGAAACTTTCCTACAGCTTAGACTATACACTCACAAAAATGCTTCTAGTTTAAAAGTTGATACTCCTGGAAAGATAAAACCTAAGAATGTAAAGGAGTCTGGGAATTTCATTTTGCATCTAGCCTCAGAAGAACAGTCTTTGGGACACTAGCTATACTTAACCAGCCAAAAGCTGCATTGGAAGAATGGTTCAAATGATGGAATACTAGTTATGACCAAGATTACTGAATAAGAGCTTGAGATTTTTTTTCATACATACATACAAGTATGCACATACACACAGAGGAACTGATAGGTGCAAACACACATATGAAACAATTCTCAGAATGTGTACAAAAGTTAGAAAATAATAGAAAATATATCCTGAGTAATACTAGAAAAAGTGATAATTTTTAATATTAGAAAGTTCCCAAAAAAGCTTGAGAATATTACATAAGTAAGGATCAGAGATAGTAAGAAAGTCAAGTAATCATTATTAAAAGGATTGGATCCATGGAGGAATGAATCTGAGACCCCTGCAGGTGCATCTGAAAATGTTCATATCCTGTGTCAAATGTTAGAACGTCTTTGAAAATTGTACATAAACAGTCTGAGCAGTCAGTCTAGTGGATAAGATCATCGGAGAAGTTCAGAATTGCTAGTCTGTTACTCGAGTAAATAAACAAACAAATTATGGCAGGGCAATGTGATACAAGCCTGGAATTCTAGCACTCAGACTAAGACAGGAGGTTAGAGAGTGGAATTACATAGCGATACCTACCCTGGACCAGATAGTGTAGTTTTGTCTCAATGAAACATACCAAACAAGAAAGGGCTACACAGTTGGAACTTTGGGCTAATTTTGTCATTATGTTTTGAGAAGTCAAGTTTCCTATTGAAATGCAACTCATATATAATCCTCAGTTGTGTTTTAAATGATCTCTTCATTAGAGAACATTCCTAGATGCAAAACAGCTCATGATTCCCAATCAAAAATTTGAAAAAGTAAGCATCATTCTCTTGGATTCCAAAGAAATGATGAAAGATTACAAAAGCTTAAGCCTGGAGAAATGGCAAAGTTCATCTAATGTAGGACTTTGTATACCTGGCTAAATCAGAAATTAGATTTAAAATAAATATTTTGTTTATAATTTCATATTCTAACAGATACTACAAAATTGTTTTCAAGTTGAAGATGTAATTTAGAAATTCACAGACAATTCTGGCATTCTATTTGCCTAGAATATTCTTTCAAGTGAGGTATAATTAGAACTTAGTTAATAGCTAATTCCAACAGTTCATGTATGACATAATAATGTAAATAATCTAGACAGAGTTTCCAACAAATGGATGCTATTAATTTATAAATTTAGAAAAAGAGTAATTTTTTGAGACTTTGGTGTAACATGGTATGAAGGGAGTAACTGTGTGACATCTTTTTTCTTCTACCAACACATAACACTGGAAGAAATTTCCTTAATTATGTAACTCTGTATACAATGAGAAAAAAAGCTAGGTTTGAGTTTGTTTTTATTTTGTTTTGCTATTTAGTTTGTCCTGGGGCTTGACTTCTGGGTCTGGGCACTGTCCCTGAGCTTGTTTATGCTGAAAGCTACTGCTCTACTACTTGAACTTCAGTGCCACTTGTGTCTGGCTTTTCCTTAGCAGTTTATTGGAGATAAGAATCTAAGGAACCTTCCTGCCAGGGTGGGCTTTGAACCTAATCTTCAGATCTTAATATTCAGATATTCAAATTTCCTGAATATCAATGATAGATAAAATAATAATCATATATACTAAAATAAATATAAAATAAAAATAAATAATCTTTGCAAGTGTTCTTATCTCAATAATATTACTATGGGAAAATGATGCAGCAAAGTTTAGTGTAGTGTTCTTTGCACAATTGGGAGGGCATCACAGCAGAAGTGTACTATTTTTTCACAATAATGTTAAGCTAGTCACGAGGTGAATTTAGAGAATTTTATGGTGCATCATAAATGTTGGAAACTTTTGGGTTAGGATAAACTTACGGCATAAAACCTTGGGAATGATTGTCATAGAAACAATAGCTTACTCTGATGAACAAATGTTTACTCTTCTGGAATTAATTATTATAGATTGTTCTTAGGTTTATCCTTACCAGAATGTGGGTCTTTTTCCTGTTGACTTTTAAATATGTAACATCACATTGGAAACCGCATTTATTGCAGAATTAAATAAAATGCAAACAGATACTGTTTTAAATGAATCTTGGATGGCATGTTCAGAATTTGAACATGAGTATTTTGTAGTCAAAGTAATTTTGAAGAACACATATATTCTGTCCTCTTAACAATTATTCAGTTTTAAGTCAGGAGTTTCCATAGAATTGAAGTGTATTCTGTTTTACTATGAGACATTACTAAAATAATGTGTTTTTCAAAATAATGGCAAGTATATTGTGAAAATATTGATGATGTCTATATTATTATATTAATATAATATAAACTTTAGAACTATCATTCATGAATTGGGCCTACTAGGCCTTGAGTTCAGATACTAGCACTGCCAAAAATTTAATCTTGGAGTAAGAAGTCAAGTGTGCCACCAGTTTTCCTTTCATGGGAGAGTTCTGGGTGTCAGGCATGATGGAGAACACACCTAGAAATCTAGATGCTCCCTCCATCGATTTTGTTTGTACACTCAAACAACTACTGATGCTTTTGTTGTTGCTATGGATCAATGGGTACTTTTGCTTTCTTTGTTCATGCATTTTTTATTATAAAATTGATATACAGAGGGTTTACAGTTACTTAAGTCAACTAAAGTGTACAGTTCATTTTATTTTCTAAGTTTCAAATTTTGAACTTATATATTTTCTTTTGATTCCCTAGGGTAATTCTTTTTTCAGAGTGTTGGATTAGTTAATTTAATTTTGCATGATTTTTATATTCAGACACATATATTTTGCTTTTAAAATATTTATCATGTGAATATTTAAAAAATATTTTCTAATTTTTTTATGGTTGGTGAATTTAAATAAATTTATTTTCTTATACTTCTAAACATATTTTTCAGGTAATAAATACTTACTGTATTTTCAAGAAGCACATACTTTATTAAGAAGGGCTTCATTACCTGGTCACTTTTTTGTAAATATTTGTACTTGAATTTAAAAAAAGTTTGAGCTGGGCATGGTGATTTATGGCTTCCATTTTCTAGCTATGGTAGGAACTGCAAATAGGGTTTGTAATTCAGGAGAGCCTGAGAAACTGAGAGCTTATTATAAAAATATCTAGAGTGAAATGATTAGACATATAGCCATCCATAGCGAGATATAGAGCACCTGGTTATTATATTCTAAATCTTGAGTTACAACACCAGTAACATCAATCTTTTGTCAAAATAAGGAAATATGTTTCAAAATGTTTATTATTTAAAACTTGTTTGCAAAGGTTCTCATGTCTTCTATTTCTTAATTTTCAATTTACTCTCTAAGAATCCAAGTATATTGTGACTATTTTATTTCTACTAAACTTTTACATAGTAAGAGCAATATTATGATTTCATATATTAACTTACTTTTATTATTTGTGATAATTTCCTCTGTTTAATATGATAATATCAATATTCCAAATGTGTGTATGTAGTGTGTGTGTGTGTGTGTGTGTGTGTGTGTGTGTGTGTTTATTTGGTTTTGGTGTGTGTGTGCTTTGTGTGTACTTTGTAGTGTTTGGGAGATCACACCATTGTTTCACATATGCTAGGCCAATGTTTTAGCACTGAAATATCCTGTCTAGTTTTAATGTAAATAGTGTTTTATTACTTTTAAATTTTCATTCTTTGTATGTTTTTTGAAAATTATATATGATAAAATGTGATCCATATTCTATCCACTATAGCAATTTTTATTATTTTATTGTTATTTAGAATATTTCCACTGCCTCTCCACTTCCAAATCCATCATTTTCACCTGTGGTCCTTATCTCTAACAATATCACTAACACAGTTGCCAGCCAGACCTATGGAAGCACTTTAGATTTCTTCTTACCCTTCTACTCCCTCCCATTAGATATGATGAATGATCAAGATTTTCTGAGTTTCTGTCACTAATATGATTTCGATGTACTCCTTTTTATGCCCCTGACACCAGCCTGTTTCATTTACTCATCACTGTCACCTAGTCCTAAAACAACCATTTCCAAAGTATGCTTTTTCCCTGTATTATTTTCATATTGGTCCTCTCCATAACCAAATTACTCTCTTTCTAAGCACACAGAGTGAAGAGCTCAGACATATATTCTAGTATTATTTACTCACTACATTGATTGTTAGTCTTACATTTCTCACTTGTAAATGGATGTAATCTACCAGAAATAATGGAGAATATATTTGTTGACTTCTAGAGCAAGAAAAAAGAAAAGTGAAGAGTCCTTACATTTTCCACCTTACCTTACAAATAAGGAAAGAGTAAAATTCAGTTTGTGTTTGCTATTGATGAAGATTTTACTTTGCTTCTTTTCTCTCTTCATTCTTTTTGCCTTGAGTGTTTACCTATTCTTTCTCTTATTTCTTTGGAAATTAATTATAATATTACTATTACAATCTCTTTACATTGTAACAGTCTATAAAATGCTTTATTTTCTATTTTATTTTTTCCCATCTTCTCTGTCTCTCAGTGCACAGTATTAGGTGGATTAAAAAGAAATGGTTCAGGAAACTTTGATTATTTTCCTCCTTCTCTTCTCTGAAGTCTCTCTGATTTTTGAAACACAATACCAATGACATACAGATACTATGTGGTCCATCATTCTATTCTATCCTTTCTCATTCTCCTCTGTTGTACAGCTCAAGTCGTTATCACTCAGCTTTATTATGTTATAGTGTTCCTAAATTTTAACTCATTCCTAAATTAAATTTAGCTGTTTCAAGCATTATCTAAAGACAGTTTTTTTCTATATATATATCTGGGGTCTTTTGTTTTCACAAGGTGCAAAATATGAGTGACTATCAAACATCTAGATATCTCTGTAGAAAATTGTTCCACCTACTCAATAAACTCATATGTAAATTCAAGGAATACAGGTCAGCCAGAAAAATTTTTTAAAATCGTATAGCTTGAGCCCTCATACTAGATTTGAATCTTATTACCATGTTTAGTAGTGAAGACAACATAACTCTGCTATAAAAACAGACACATAGAAGAATGTAACAGATTTATCAAAAATAAATTTTTAGTTTTATGGTCAATAGATTTTGAAAAGGATGCCATTACTTTGTTGGTATAAAGTCACAAATAGTTTCATGCAGAAATAAAAATAAATTTTACCTCTTGGCTCTAAGACCTATGTCCTTTTAAGGTAACTGCAGATATGTAAGTAGTATTATGTAAATTGTGTAATGTGCTTACAGCTGTATTGAAGAACATACTCAATATATCATTGGAAAACATTGGTTATTGAAAAGCATCTATATGAGAAAGTTTTTTAACTAATCACACTAAGTTGAAAACTACATCTTTGTCCATCAAAATGTGGAAATAAACGATTTTATTTATAAACAAACAATGCTACCAAGAAAAATGAGTGTACAAGAAAGAGACTGCCAGATGCCTGTGGCTCACAACTGAAATCTTAGCTTCTTAGGAGGCTGAGATTCAAAGACAGCCTAGGCAAGGAAAGCCTGTTACTCTTATCTCGAATGAACCAACAAAAAAATGTGATGCTGTGGCTCAAGTGGTAGAGTGTTAGCCTTGAGTTGAATTACACAGGGACAATGCCCAGGCTTGATACAAGTCACACAACTGGAAAAAAAGGAAGGGTTAATCAAAGTACTTTTCCTATTTTATAATTATGAGAACATTCTTTAGAAAATGAACCCTGATGTACACCAGAATTGGAGTCAGAGCTTAAGGATCAAGTGTAGCACATCCATATGACCAGCCTCTCAGACTCTACCATTACAACCTGTGTGCTAAAGGGATCTGAAAGGTCCAATGTTCAAAGGCTTAATATGCTCCCCAAGCCCTTTGTGATAAGCAGATGACTTGTATTGTCAATGTCATTACAGTTCTGAACCTAGCATAGCACCAGTAGCTCACACCCATCACCCTAGCTCAGGAGGCTGAGATCTCAGGATCACAGTGTGAAGGCAACCAGAGCAGGAAAGTCTACGACACACTGGCTTCTACTTCTAAAAGATCAGGTGATCAAGAGCTTCCTGTGTTTCCCTTGGTGATGAGAAGTTACTTGCACTCTAAATGTTCTTAGAGTTCTCTAGCTATAGAAGAAGGAAAGAAAGATCATTGACCCACCCTGGGTTCAAATGAGGTTCTCAGGATCCAAGCCCTAGCACTGTTGGCAGGAAGGAATCCAGTATAACACTGTATTTGAAGGCAGAAAACAGTTGCAAAAGCCAGGTTGGGTGAAGACACAAAGGCCTGCAGGATTAGGAGGCACAATATACACACTCAACAGGGAAGTGAGCTGCAAAACCACTTCATTCATTCCAGGCACAGTCAGCGATGGGGGGAAACCTGAGAAATTTGTTAGAGTTACACCAGGGTCAGGCTTTTCTCGGCCTCTTCAAACAATGACGAATAACCTTCTTCCCTCAGGTGAAGGGAGCCTCAGGCTATCTTTAAGTTACCAATAGAGAGCCAGTTTAGTGTGAGAGAGAGGGGAAGAACAGAGTAGAAAAACCCTGCTCTCTTGTCTTAGGGAATGGGTTTTTGAGTTTCCATCTGTCAGATTTGAAGGCCCTTCTTTTACCTCTGCCAGTCCATTCTCCTTCCTTCATTCTCCACAACATTAATGCAAATCCCCAGTCCAAGAAGAGTCAGGGCACTTTTTCTTCTGTCTCCCAGCAGCTGAGTTAGAACCTGTCTCTGCCCTCTTGAATCTGGGGTCTCTGGCTGCCTGAGAAGTGGGAAAGTGATAGTCTTCCTGCTCTGTGGTTGTGTGAGGGAAATGGTGGTAGCCTGGCAAACTGCAAAAGGCCTCATGACTTGGAATTGTACCAAGCTAGGAAATATGTATTCAATACAATGAGTTTATAACACAGAGACGGCTTTTATGACATTGCATGTTCCAGGGCTCCCCTTACTGATCCCATGGTAGCGAGAGGGTTTCTCTGCATGCCAGGCCTGCTGGAAGAAGTCTCTCTCATTGTCTGGATAGGCAGGCAAAAGGTCTCACTCCTGTACAGCTCTGTAACAGATAACTCCATCTGGGCCAATTAGTGAGGAGGAGTGTGGGCAAGCTCTGAAGGTCAGGAGAAAAAGGCCTCTCTTACCCCAAGCTCTCTCTCTTCCCAGTGCAATGTTTTGACAGGAAGCCTTCATTTGTGCCACCTACCATGGCAAGCCATGTTCTGTGCTCTTATCCTGCCTTTACGAGACTATATTCCGGTGTTAAATGCTCAATATTATTCAGGAGTCCTTCTGGGAGACAACTAGGGCACTGAACCTAATCAAATGTTTCAATCACAGCGATAATGGGCCTATGAAAGCTCTCATAGGTTTCCAGAAGCTTGGGAAATCCAAGCACATGTTGGATATCACAAAGTTTCCTTTCATCTAGGGCTGGTGAAGCTCGTCAGGTTTTGAAACCTTTGGCCTCTCCTATTTGGGCCCTGGGTGGCTAGGTTTTGTGGTTGAACACAGGGCCTGCGTGATGACCATGAGCTCAGAGCAGAAGTCTAATGCTTTCCCGTTTTGTGTCACAGCTTCACTTCTGCTTTCTCTATGTGTGTGTGTGCATGTGTGTGTGTGTATGTGTGTGTGTGTGTGTGTGCACGCGCGCGCATACACGAGTACTGGAGCTTGAACTGAGGACATGGGTACTGTACCTAGTTTCTCTTGTACAAGGATTGCCCTCTACTACTTGAACCACAAAGGCGCTTCGGGCTTTTTCCTAGTGATGTGGTACTGAGAAATCAAGCCCAGGGTTTTGTATATGGAAAGCACTCTACCACTAAGGCATATTCTCAGCTCTCTACTTCAAGTTTGTTAGTTTCTTTCTTTTTTGTTGTTGTCGGTTGTAGGAGTTGAAGTCTAGGCCTGGCTGATGTCCCTGAGCAATTCAGCTCAAATCTTATGGTCTACCACTTGAGCCACACCACCACTTCTGGTTTCCTGATGGTTCATTGGAGCTAAGTGTTTCAAGGACTTTCCTGCCCAGGCTAGTTTTGAACCATGGTCTTCAGATCTCATCTTCCTGAGTAGCTAGGATGACCGGCATGAGCCACAAGCACCCAGCTTCCACTTCAGGTTTCTTAGTGGTGAATTGGAGATAATAGTCTCATGGGACATTTTGTCTGGGATATTTTGGAACCCAGATCCTCAGATCTCAGCTTCCTGAGAAGGCAGGATGGCAGACCTCGGCTATAGAAACCTAGGCCCTGGCACACTGCTGCAAGGGGGTCCTTGGCTCCACATGGTGGAGTGCTAGCCATGAGCCCAAGAGGTAAGGGTCAGTGCTAGGCTCTGAGTTCAAGGTTCATGACAGAGAAAAAAAAACAAACAATTGTCTTCAGTAGGCAACTCATGAGTCTTCAGTAATACATAATTTTGTCCCTGCCATGTGGACATATCTGAACCTCAATATTCTTGTCTGCATAATCATCTCAGTTGTGGAGCTCTTACAAGAATAAGATGAAAGAATGCAGCCTTTGAAGGACAAAACAAATATCACTCTTTACAGGACTCAGTACAAGGCATCCTGTGAAAGTCTTAGCACCCAGCACCCAATGCAGGACTCAGCACACTGCACCCTGTGAAGGACTCAGCACATAGCATTCTGTACAGGACTCAGCACACAGCACCCCGTGAAGTACTCAGCACCTTAGGAAGGACTCATCACATAGTTATATCCCACAAGCTGTCATTAGTATTATGGTGCTTTCATCAGTATCACCATTCTTTCAGAAACACATCACAAACTGCACAAAGTTAACATCTAATGATTCAGAGGAATGTTTTTTGGAGGGGAGTAGTCAGCCACAGGGATTGCACTAAAATGTTGGGGGTACTGTCCTAAGATCTTTTGCTCGAGGCTAGAGCTCTACCACTTTGACCCACATCTCAGACTTTCACATATATTCTGCTAGGACTGGGTTTTAAAACCATCAGTGTCAGATCTCAGCCCCTGAGTATCTTGGATGACAGGGGTGAGCAAGCCAGCAGCATCTGGTTCCGTGGAGCTGGGTTGCAGTGATATACCTCTGGCTAAGTCAGGTTAGATGGCAGCTGTCAGCACCAGACTCCCGGCTTGCTCTGTGATGAGGTATTTGAAGTCTTATCCATAGAGAGTTGCTGTCACAACATTCAATATTTTTTGGTACCTATCCTGGGTCTTGAGTAAGGGTCTGGACACAGTCCCTAAGGTTTTATGCTCAAAGATAGTGCCCAACATCTTGAGCGACAGCACGACTTCCTGATTTTTATGTGCATCTGGTAGTGAGGAATCGAATCCAGGGTTTGGATGTACTAGCCATCACTATACCATTGAGCCCCATTAGTGACAAGTGTATAAACACATAAAGGTGTAGATTGGCATATATATATATATATAACAAGAGAAACATGTCTGTCTATTATGAAATTACATATATTACTACCAATTATTGACAATCAAATTATTCCTTCCATTTTTAAATATCATGGTTGAATACATAATAAAGTATTAATTGAACATTAGTCAATGTAGTGTAATTGTTGTGTATAATTTTATATTAAACTCATACACTAAGTACTAATTTAATTGTTACTTTTGTAACATTTGTATGGATGCATATTGCAATGCATTTCTTAGAATCTCCCACCAATCCTTAGTGGTAGTCCCGGGACTCAACCTCCAGGCCTAATTTGAAGTTTCAGCTATTGCTTCCCTAATAGCCAGCCAAACATCAGCATGAAAGGTCATGTGCACTTTTCGGCCTTGTTATTTAGACCCAGGATGGTCACAATGCAAGGGGAAAAAATGTAAAACCACCTTCCTGAAGTTCTCCGTTTTAACCTTCTCCTTTTTATTTTTATTTTTGCCAACCCCGAGATTTGAACTTGGGTCTTAATAATACAGGGCCAGCTGTGGTAGAGATGCCAAGACCTGAGTTCAAGCCCCATGCTTGGCCAAAAAAATAAATTAAAAATGAATTAAAAGCCCTGGCTTGGAATTTGCAACATTTTTCTGGCAGGCCTGTATTTGAAATCAGGGTCTGGGTAACTCTGTGACACTGTGGGTGAAGAGGAAGCTCACTGTCCTTGAAGACAAGAAATTCAGACCAGTTCCCAGGGCCTGAATTGAAGTGCCAGCACTGGAAAAGTGAGTATAGCGTTTATTATCCTTATTTATTTAGTATTATTACACATACAACATTTCATTTATTACATCCTATCACACAGGATATATTTGCATATGGACTATACATCATACTGAGACCCAGGGCTTTTTTTCAGGAAAAAAAATGTTTCAAAAGTGGCTTCTTACTCCATGAATGAGACTGAGATGAGAGGTCATGGGTCAAACTCAGCTCAGGGTAGGAAAGTTAGTGAGACTCTTCATGCCAATGAACTACCAAAAACCAGAAATGGAGCTGTGGGTCAAGTGTTAGAGTGCCAGTCTTGAGGGAAAAAGTTAAGAGATCAGAGACCAGACCCTGAGTTCAAGCCCTGGTACTGGCACAGAAAAAATAAGGAAAACCTTTCAGGAGTACCCAGTCCAATGTGGAGAAAGGCCATTATCACCTGGGCACCAGTGGTTCATACCTGGCAGCCTAACTACTCAAGGCTGAGACCTGAAAATCAATCAGGATTCAAAGCTGGCCTGGGCAGACTCATATCTCCAATGAATCACCAAAAAGCTGGGAAGCAGTGCTTCTGTAGTTCATGTGGTAGAACACCAACCTTGAGCAAACAAGCTAAAGGATAGCATCTAGGCTTTGAGTTCAAGTCCTGGTAAAAACATAAACACATACACACACTCACATACTCTAACATCCTTAGTATGTGCCAGTGGTTCATACCAGCAATCCTAGCTACTCTAGGCTGAGATCTTACGATGGCAGCTTGAAGCCAGCCCAGGCAGGAAAGTCCATGAAACACTTATTTCCACTAAACTACTAAAAAAGATGAAAGTTGAGCTGTGGTTCAAGTGGTAGAATGTTAGCTTGGAGCAAAGGAAGCTCAGGGACAGTGCCTAGGCCCTGAGCTCCAGCTCTAATATTTTTTTTTAGACACCCTTTGCCAGCCCCACAGCCGATAAATCCAGATTTTGGTCATACTAAATCTCACTTCCACTCCTGCCATTTCCACAACACTGCTACAAGTGGCCGGTGTGTGGCCAACACTGGGTGAACATACACAAGGGGGACAGAGCCAGGTCAAGCTAATGCCCCAGAACTTTGAGGTATTGGCCATACCAGTCTCTCATCCCCCAGTTCCCAGGCCCTGGAATCTAAAGTCTGTGCCTCTGTATTCTGGGCATCTGGAATTGTCTAGAAGGAACAGAGAGTCCCAGCCAGGGCTGGAAGACAGACTTTCCTGTGATAAAGTTTGTTTACATTTCCTAGACACTGACCAATACTTCCAAGCCATCTTGGCCTCACCTTCCATGTAGTCCTGGATCCCCTTGCTTGGGTGGTCTTCAGTCAGCTGTCACGCTCGAGTTGGCCAGAACCACCAGCAACCCCCCATTCCCTATCCACTGCCAGCCTGTTTAGAGGGATGTGCAGTGGACCAGCTAAGGAAAAGGACAGGACATCCTGTGACTGAAGCCCTCCTTCTGAGGCAGAGGAAACCAGCTAGCACTGTTGTCCCAGAATTCCCTGGGGCCGGCCAAATATTTGGACAGCCAGAATTGTGCCCCAAAGAAAAGCTGAAACACAGGCCTCTGGCCATTTCGCACTCATTGTAGACCCGGATAGGGGGCTAAAGTCAAGGTCGACATGGAGGAGGGGCACCATCTCAGGTCAGGAAGAGGCAGACAGGCACCCAGGAAGGGGACAGAGAAAGACAAAGGAAAATTACTCACACACACACACACACACACACACACACACACATGGACATTCCAAGGCCTCAGCAGTTCCTGAGAACAGAACCATGAACTCTGTCCATTAGGATCACATCCGACCCATGAGAAGATGGCACTATCATACACACACCAACTGTAGACACAACATTGAGCCTCTCACATACCTGTAATGTCTCATAACCCAGCATGTAATTTCCTACCGTATACATTGGTATGTGGAAAACTCAGCTACCTCTTTGTTTATTGTTGATCATGGGGTTTGAACTCTGGGCCAGGGTGCTCTCACTCAGCTCTTCAGCTGAAGATGTGCACTCTACCACTTGAGCCACAGCACCACTTCCTGTTTTCTGATGGTTCATTGGCTATCAATTATCACAGACTTTCCTGCCCAAGCTGGCTTTGAACCGTGGTCTTTACAATTCAACTTTATGAGTATCTAGGACGACAGTTGTCAGCCACCAGCAGCACCAGGCTTCAACCACCTTCATATACCCAGAGGAAACTCAATTCATCAGGCCACATACTTCTTGCAACACTTGACTTCAGTCTTTGACATCCAGCATCCAAATCTATCCTTCAATGGAGAGAATACAGACACATCAATCCCACTCCTGAACCATTAGCCCACTCTGCCTGTCACGGGTCTCCTCTTCTTGAGTTCTTCATAAGGCACCGCCCATTCTAATGTGGTTTCAAACTAGGACAAACTTGGGGAGTTCTAAGAAATGTCTGTACAATGAGGCCAGCACCTAGTCTCTCAAACACAGCACCCCTACACACACCTCCACATCTTTATAGGCAAAGATGTTTTACTTTCTTTCTTTTCTTTCGGTTGTGAGGCTTTAACTCTGGGCCTGGATGCTGTCCCTGTGCTCTTCATCTCAATGCGAGCACCCTACTACTTGAGCCACAGCACCACCTCCGGTTTTCTGTTGGTTTGTTGGAGATAAGAGTCTCAGGGTCTTTCCTGTCCAGGCTGGCTTTGAACTGTAATCCTCAAATCTCAGCTCTTGAGTACCTAGGAATAACAGCCATGAGTATCCAAAGATATTTTTCCAAGGTTTTGAATCCAATCCCCTCGGAAAACCAAGATCTGAGGACTGCACAGATGGATGCTGCCCTTGGCAGCAAAGTCCATGCGAACTCTTTATTTCCAATTAAACACCCAAAAAAAATCTGGAAGTGGAGCTGTGGCTCAAATGGTAGAGTGATATCTTATAGCATAAAATACAAGACCACACCCTAGTTTCAAGCTTTGTCTAGCATAGACCCACCCAAGAAAAGGAAGCAGGTTGGCACACGGAAGCTCAAAGCTCACACATAATACTCAAGCCTCCAAGAACAGACCCCATCCTGATCTGATTCACTAGATTCTATGTCCTACATCATGGCAGTATTAGATGGGACTGACAATGCACCAAGTTAGGACGTTCAAGTACAGTCTCATACTGAGGATCCTCTGACATTATCAAAGACTCAGGATCTCTCACAGTCCTGCCTAACCACTGGGCAGGTGAGGTGAGGTCTAGTTATCCAACCACATGATATGAGAACCAAAGGGTTTCTTGGTCAAGGGACGGAGACTGGGGGGTGGGGGAGGCTCTAGGTCCCTCTCTCTTGGGAAGATAAAAAGGGCTGATCTATCCCAGGAATGTTCCTGTGTTGTGAGTATTATTAAAGAAGCAACCCTGCTCAGAGCCCAGTGCTCTGGAACCAGTCCTGGAACCTTCATTGTCTATGACCCCCCAGACCCTGGCACACACTATAATAGTTTGTTAGATAAATAAATGAGCATCTGTCTATGACAATACTACAGAAAAGTCCCATCTGATTCAGGTAAGTATCCTCTGTGGGGGAGGGGAGATGAAGCCTCATATAGCTCTCCCACAGTTCTCCCTCCTCCCTCTTCATGCCCTCCTGGTGACCTCGCACTTAACTGTTTTGACTCTGAGGATATGAGCCACAATATACTCGCTGGATTCTGGGCCTTCTGGGATGCCTATCTTCTCAAAGATCTCTGCCTAGCGGCTGATCAGTTCTGTGGTACTCAATTCCCCACTCACGTGTGAACGAGGTTGTCATGAGCTGAACATCTAGCTCAAGGGACCTCCTCTCCTCCCCCTGGGACCAGCCAGGATGGTCTACCACATCCGGCCCCCAAGTTTCATGCTGCAGATAAAAGATCCTTGAGGCAGCCTGGGGCCTCTGAATCTCCCAGCGTCCAGTGTAGGTGCTGGGTATTGTCTCTATTCACAGCTGGCAGGCTGGGGATGATGAGGTCACAATCTCTGCTCCCCACAATGCCCTCCACTGTGGTGGTCACCCTAAAGAGAGCAGGAAGAGATTCAGCAGCTGATGGAGAAAGGCAGTCAAGACACAACGTTCAAAGCAGGACACAATATGGCTTGTGAACTCTGCCTGTGCAGCTTTGAATGTCATTGTTTGGTGGCTGAAATGGTCCATCTAATTTGACCCATAATCCCAGGCGTTAGTGGAAATTGCCAGCTTAAACAAGAACAACAACAAAAACCCTGGAAAATGTGGCATTTAATTTATCCCAATCAAACTTAAAAGTTTCCAAAGTCAATGGTCCCCTTTCCCTTCCAGACAGCCTACAGCAGGTTACAGAAACTGGCATTCAGTGAGCCCTAGCTAACTGACATGTCCTGATACTGAGTGGGCTCCAGCAGGGGGAATGGACTTGCCTACCACTATCCAGCTGGAAATGGCTCAAGCAGAACACAGATTGGAGTCTGCAGGACTCCAGGGAGGATTGACTACTGGTGCACTGCCGTGGGAGGGAATACACGCCACCAATAGGGGCATGGAGCCCTGTGCCCAGATGCCCACAGAGATCATGAATGCCCTAGGTAACGTTCCCCTCTCATCCTCCGTCATGGTGAACCATCTGCCATGTCACACTGTACGCAAGCCGCCAAAACCTCATAGCTTCAAAGACCCTGCCCTGCCTTCTCTCCCATCTCATTACCTAATTATGTTTGGCAGACACATTCTCAACCCTTGAGTTAGCTCCAACTATACACACGAGAGCAGAGTGTCTGGCTGGAAGATTGTGGCTGTGGTCACACTCGCCTCACCAAACTTCTGGCTGGGGATAGACAGACAGGTGTCCACTCTAGTCCAGGGTTCACACAGGTCTCCTAGGGGAGGCACATGCAGGCCCAGCATCTACTGTGGGCTATAGGAAAGGGGGAAGAGAGAGGTGGAAAGGGGAGGAAAGGAATATCTACTGAAATTTTCCATAAAGGAGCCATGAAACTGTGAAGGAGAAAACAAAGATTGTGGCTGGGCTCATACTTGGTATTGATGAAAGAAAGAACAAAAACAAATACACACAGAGAGAGAAATAAAATGCTTTTGCTGTTTTTAGACATGATGATGTAAATATATTTTCATTGATCTCATCTCCCTGCTCTCTTAACACACACACACACACACACACACACACACACACACACACACACACACACACAAATCCAGAACAGTGACAGAAGACTCTTCCATACAGCACCTGCAATTTGCCAAATGATCACTCACCTGAGTACAGTCAGGCTGTACAAGGAGAAAGATGATCTCTCTCTCTCTCTGTCTCTCTCTGTCTCTCTCTCTCTCTTTCATGGTCTCTCTCTCTTTCAGTCTCTCTCTCTCTCTTTCACGGTCTCTCTCTCTCGGTCTCTCTCTCTCTTTCTCTCTCTCTCTCACACACACACGCACTCACACAGACTCAGAGTAGTGCCTCTCCTAAGTTTGTTGTTTCCTCATGGGGGACAATGTACAAACTGGAGCATGCAGGTTCCGATTCCCCATTCCCTTGTCAGAACCAAGGGCTCCCACCAAAGGGGAGCACCACTCTAATGACACAGCACCACCTCTCCTCTCACCTTCTCCAGGGCCAGACCCTTCCCCTTGGGAACAACCGGCCTTAACTCCTCTTTCACCAAAACCCTAGGCCAGGATGTGCCTAGGGTTTTGAATCCTCAGAGAAGTGGTCCTCAGAGGCAGGATTGAAAACAAGCAGGGGGTCATGGGGTCCCCAGGGGGTGTCTGACCTGGAGTGGGGCAGTGTTGAGGAAATGGATGGGGTCTTAAAGGCTACATACATGGAAGTACTCCCTACTTCCAGCTTAGGTACTTCTGGGCGACTGTGTGGATTATTGGGGAGGACAAGGAGACCAGATGGACTGGGAGCACCAACAGATGCTGGCAGAGCTGGGAAATGTGATAACCCTATGATTACTGTTGACAGCTGGGGTGGAGGGGTCATGCTGGGTATATGTGTGATGGAGGAGTGTGTTCCTCCCAGATATTCACCTTCTATCTGACCCCCAGTAACCTCACCTCCCTAGTGGGCTTTTCTGGGTCCCTCCTCACATGAAAGGGAGACTGAGAACAGAGGTCAAGGACTCACACAGAAAGGGGGTCCTATCTTCTGCATCCAACACCCCCACCCCAGAAAAAAGGAAAAGACCAAAGAAGGCAGGTGTGGAACTGCTGCAACCCACCTCTGACTAAAACCACCAGGCTCCCACCAGGGAGAGAAAGGGTGCAGAAGATGTGGGGCTGTGGGTCTCTCACTGCTCAAGGCCAGGGGCTCGGTGGTGCCCCTTTCTCACCCAAACCTGCATCTCCTAATTTCCTGGCACTCTGACCACTAGGAATGGGGGTGGAATCCCTGGGTCCACCAACCCCCACCCTTGGGGCACATTTTTGGCAGAGCCAGGGCTGGCCTTCCTGGCACTGAGGAGGCATGGTGGGGATGCGAGCGGGGAGGCTGGAGTAGTGGGTCTGGTTCCACAGTGAGGAGGGGGGTGTTCGGGTAGGACACAAGGTTCGAGCTCATGGGGTGGCCACCCACATGTGCTGCTGGGAGAAGCTGTAGGCTGTGGTACTGGGTGCAGCGGACAACAATGGCAGCATCATGGTGGATGCTCAGCCCCAGAGCAAAGGAATGGGGCCCGGGACTTGGTCAGGGTCCCAAGCCAGCCTGGGGCGCACCATTGCTAGATGACTCCAAGAGGCACCATGGGTCTGAGCCAGCAGTGACATATTTGAAATGCGATGCCGTAGGGAGGGCAGGAGAGGGGACTGGGGCAGTGGCAGGCAGGTTGTGGGGCTGAGTGCCCCCCAGCCTCAGCTGAGCTCCCAGCACAGGGACCTCAGGCTCAGGGTCTATGTGGCTTCTGAGACTCCCTGGGGCTGTGCAAGGGATGTGCCTGCTGTGCTGGCTTTGTGTGCTCTGTGCTCTTTGCCCAGACCCATGTTCCTACAGCAGCAGAGGCCAGCCATTGATGCCGCATGGCCTGGTGCATGTGTCTGCCCTTCTCTCTCTCTGCCCCCAATTCTCTGCCATGTTGCCCCGCCCCCACTGCACAAGTGTTCCAGCCTGCCCCTGGCTACAGCAGATATGTGCCCCCTCTGCCATGCCCTATCCTCCCCTCGGTCACGCCCCCTACCCCCTCGGCCAAGCCCTCTATCCCTGGCCTTGTGCTGCCCTGTCTCTGCCCTAAGGCTACCAGGCCATGGAAAAAGCAGCCTCATCTCAGCTCAGGGCTTACCCCCAACCCCAGCAGCTGCCTGGGGGGATCAAATTTCCCCTCAGCCCAACCGCTGGAAGAGACTCTTCTCCATCCACCCCACACACCAAGCAAGTGCATGGTGACCCTCTGTGTTTGTGTTTGTGTGTGTGTGTGTGTGTGTGTGTGTGTGTGTGTGTGTGTGTGTGTGTGTGTGTCTGATTGTCAGGGATAACTCCCTCTCAAGGACTCAGATCATAGCACCCTTTGGGATGTCAGCACGCAGCACACTTTAAAAAAAATAGCACAAAGAACCCTATGTAATGGACTCAGCATGATGCACCTTTTGAAAGACTCAGCACATAGCAACCTCTGGGATCCTCATGGTAATCTAATGACCAGTAAAATTAGACATGTCATTTTGACATGAATAAACTTAAATATCATACTATTATGACATCATATGTCATAGTGACATTGTACACATATTGTGAATGCCTATTCTGTGATTTCATTCTATTTCAAGCAAGCAATATTGGTGGGTATCAGAAATCCATTGTGACCTCAAAACCATTGTAAGAAAAATCCCTTTCTGATATCACAGTGCCATTGTGATAACATTAACCTATTGTGACATCACAAACCTCTCCTGTCCATTGTGACCTCATCACCAATGTGACATCACAAAGCCATTGTGATATCACATTGCTGTTTTGACATTACAATCTCCTTGAGATCCCCCAAACCCATTATGACATCTTTAGCACCTTTGAAAAACCACATGGCCTTTGTGACACCACAGTCCCTTTGTGTATCGATATCCTCATTGTGAAATGTCAATTGAGATTAGATATGCCATTACAATATCACAAAGCATTTACAATATTATCATCGGTGTGACATCACATTGTCATTATAACAACATCATCTCATTGTGACATCACAAATCTGTAATGACATCATACCACTATGACATCACATTTTCATTGTGACATCATATATACATTATCAGTGCCTATTATGTGATCTCATTATATTTCAAATGTGGCATGTGGGTTCATATCAAAACCACATTTTGACTTCATAACCATTGTGACATCACAATCCCTTTGTGACAAAACATTGCCATTGTGATATCTCTAAACAACTGTGACAAATCAAACATGTCCTGTCCTCATAAGTTTTGTGACATGTTGCCACTGTGTTATGTTAGGCCCATGAGAGCTCACTATTTTTGACATCATATTGTTTCAGATATGACATGAAATATTAGAAATATACTGTGACATCATGAGTATTGTGACATCACACTGCTAGATGTAATGACCATTGTGTCACATTGTCACATCACAAATGTGTTCTGACTTCATCACTTTTGTGCCAACAAATGCCTCTGGAATCCTCACAATCCCATTCTAAACTTATATACTCACTGTGAGTTAGGGACAATTGAGGTCTGGAATGATATTGTCACATCACAAACTACTGCGACATCACAAAACTATTTTGAAATCATCACTATTATGGCATCACCAACTAATTGTGACATAACAACATTCTTACATCATAATTTGACATCATATTGCAATTGTTTTTACAAACCTATTATGACCTTATCACATCTTAGAACATTCATGGCCTTTGGGACATCAAGTTCCTTCTTTGAACTTGTATCATTGTGAACTTGTAGCAATTGAAATTTGAAATAAGATGTGATATTACAAACTAGTTTGACATCACTTACCCATTTTTATATCATTAACACTTTTGACAACAGAAACCTCACTGTAAACTAATGGCAATTAAGATCTGACATGCCATTTTGACATCACAAACCCTTTGTGACATCATCACCAGTGTGACATCAGATTGTAGTTATGACAAGCTATAGTGACATCATAGCGTTATGACATCGCATTGCCATTTTGCTGTCATAGACACATTGTGAATGTATATCCTGTGATTTCATTCTATTTCAAATGAAGCATATCAGTTGATATCAGAAACACATTGTGATCATAACCATTGTAACATTATGAATCCTGTGTGATGTCTTAACCAGTGTGAAATCACACTGTTGTTATGATATCTTTAGCTAATGGTGACATCACAAAATGACAATGACATAGCATTTTCCCTTATGTCACTGTTCATCATAGTCATATTATGAATGCCTAATCTGTGATTTCATAGTATTTGAAATGTGGCATGTGGGTTGATCTCAATTGTCATTAACTCACCATAAGTATATGATTTTGGGAAGGGATTCTGATGTCACCAAAGTATATATAGTCAAAGAGTTAAAGAACTAACAGGTCTGAGATGTCACAAAGTGACACCATGGTTATGATGTCCAGTGGTGTGATATCATGATGTTACACTGGATTTTAGATATCTGATATCATATCTGAAATATGAGATCAAACAGAAATTTTCAACTCACAAAGGGCCTAAAATATCACAATGGCATATCACAAAAGTTATGAGGACAGGAGAGGTATTTGATGTCACAGTAGGTTAGTGATATAACAAAGGCAATGTGATGTGACAAAGAGATTTTGATGTGACAAAGGTTGAGTTCACAATGGTTTCCTGATATCAACCCACATGGCACATTTGTAATAGAAATAAATCAAAGAACAGGCATTCACAATGGGTCTATGACATCAAAGTGACAATGTGTTGTCAAGGCAGCAATGTTTGATAGGATATGTACTCATTACTGTAATCCCTCTGTACACTATACTTACAATAAAAAATGCACAGAAGAAAAAATTGGTATGGTGTCATTGGGGTTTGGTGTTGTCACACTGAGATGGTAGTGTCATGATGATGTGATTTCACAGTCATAATTATTGCACAAAGTATTTGTGATGATACAATGCTATGTGTGATCACAATTTTCATTAGTTCACTATGAGGATATGGGTACACAAAGGGTCTGTAATGCCACAGAGGTCGTGTGTTTTGTAAAGGTGTTAAGAGTTCACAATTGCTTTATGATGTCACAATGTGATTGTGAAGGCACAACAACAACGGGATGTCACAATGGGTTTGTGATGTCACAGTGGTGATGAGGTCACAATGAGTTTGTGATGTCACATGAGTTTTCAATATTACAATGACAGGTCCAATTTCAATTTCTACTAATTCACAATGAGGATACAATTTCAAAGAAAGAATCTTAAGCTCCAAACAATATGATTTTAGTCATAACTTGTGTGATATGCTGACAGTAGGATATTTTAGGCCTTTAGCAAGCTTATATTCTGTTTTCAAACTCATAATAATTCAGGTATGACATATCATATCAGAAATTGACTCTGACATTATGAACATTGTGACATCACATTGATAGACATCAAGACCATGGTGTCACATTGTGAACTCATAAATCTGTTAGGACTTCATCACATTTGTGCCAACACATGACTTTGGAGACAACACAGTCCTTTGCGAACTCATATCTTCATTGTGAATTAATGACATTTGAGAACTGGCATACCATTGTGACATTTCCAACCAATTGTGACAGCACAAACCTATTGTAGTAGAAACACATTGTGATCTAATAGCCATTGTGGTAACACAATCCCTTTGCGACCCCACATTTCCATAGTGATATCATTAACCTACTGTGAAATTCCAATCCTTTCATACTCAATCCAGGTATGAAATGTGATACCCGAATCCAGTGTGACATCTAGATCATGGTGACATCACACTGATAGATGATATGAGCATTTTGTCACTTTCTGACAACACACACCTGTTAAGAGTGCATCACTTTTGAGACAACACATGACTTTAGAGACATCACAGTCCCTTTGTCAGCTAATATACTCATTGTGAGTTGACAATTGAGATCACATGTGTCATTTTGATATCACCAACCCATTGTGACATCACACACCTCTTGTAAACTCATCTCCAGTGTGGCATCACCAATTGTGATATCAAAACATTATCAAGTCATCATATTGAAACATCACATTGCCATCGTGATATCACTGTGCCATTGTGTTTTCAAAAACCTGCTATGTCTTCATAGAGTTTTAGAAAATTCCTGGCCTTTATACTTCAGTCTTCTTCTGTGAACTCATCTCCTCATTGTGAAATAGTAGCAACTGAAATTGGACATGTGATTATGAGATGTGACTTCACAAAACTATTTGATTTCACCACCAATGTGACATCACAAACCTATTGTGAGCTTTCATAGCCATTTGACATCACTATCACATTGTGACATCCCAAACCTATTAGGATCTCTTAGCACCTTTGAAAAAACATATGGCCTTTGTGACATCACAGTCCTTTTGTGTAACTATACCTTCATTATGAATTGACAATTGATATCCGACATGCCATTGTAACATCAAGAAACCATTATGACATCACCAGTGTGACAACATTCTCATTAGGACAACATCAACTACTTTTGACATCACAAAACTACAAGATAGCATTATGAGATCACATTGTCATTGTGATGTTATAGACAGATTGTGAATGCCTGTTTCTAATTTTTTTTTTGGTTGTGGGGCTTGAACTCTGGGTTTGGGTGCTGTCCCTGCTTTTCAGCTCTAGGCGAGCACTCTATCGCTTGAACCACAGCACCACTTCTGGTTTTCTACGAGTTTTTATTGGAGATAAGAGTCTTATGGACTTTCCTGTCTGAGGTGGGTTTGAACTGTGATCCTCAGATCTCAGCCTCCTGAGTAGCTAGGATTACAGGTGTGAGCCACCAGTGCCCAGCTTTTTCATACTAATTCAAATTTGACATGTGTGTTATAAAAGAAACATAATGTGACCTCATAACCATTGTAACATCATAAATCAGCAGTGACATCAAATTGTCATTATGACACCATCAGCTCATTGTGACATCACCAAACAACAATGGCATCACAGCATTATAAATCACAGTGTCATTGTTACTTCATAGACATAACAGCATGAAGGCCTATCTGTGAATTCATTCTATTTAAGAAATCCATTTTGACCATATAATAATTGTGATATCACAATCCTTTGTGACATTACATTACCATTGTGATATCATTAACCTGCTGTGCCATCACAAACCAATCCTGTCCTTATAAGTTTTGTAACATGCTGCCATTGTCACATATTAGGCCCTTTTTGAGCTCATAATCTGTTTTCAATATCATATTTCTGGTATGACATGTGATGTCAGAAATCCCCTGTGACATCATACTGCCCGATGTCATGACCATTGTGTCACATTGTGACATCACAAATCTGTTAGAATGGCATCATGTTTGTGATAACACATGCCTTTGGAGACAGTACAGTCCCTTTTTGAACTCATATATTCATTGCCAATTAATGAAAATTGAGATCTGCCATGCCACTCTGACATCATGAACCCATTGTGACATCGCAAACTTATTGTGACTGAAGTGATCCCCGTGACTTGGGATCCCCCGAAGAGACCACCAGAGACTGCGACCAATGCAATCAGCAAAGAGTCATTTATTGGCAAGCCCAGGCTTGGTTCTCCATGCACTCGGTAACCGGTGATGCTAAGAGGCCCCGAGGCTTGGGTTGCAAAATTTTTATATACTTCTTGAGGTAGGGCAGAGACTTATCACACATAATAACATTTTGTAACAAATCATCACACATGGCAGAAAAATCATAACATTACTTTAGCATATGATTGGCGTATTACAGAGCAGGAAAGTATAAGGGACAGGGGATTGGGTGGTTTAAGAGCCGATGTGCTTTAAACTGATTGATGGTATATACTAGGTAAACTCCAGTGCTACTTGATAACCTGCAGGTGCTCTTGACTAAGATAGTGATCTCCAGAGCCCAGAAGGGGCTTTCTGACATTTCAGATATGCTGATAAGGCACCCTCTGTGCTGATAAGGCACCAGCTGTGATGATAAGACACCAACTGTGCTGATAAGGCACCACCTGTGGTTTTAAGGCACCAACTGTTCTGCTAAGGCATCTGTGCTGTTAGGCACCATCTGTGCTGATATCCTGTGTTTGTGTAACAGACCAGAACCATCTGTGGTTCAGAGAATTGCTCCATCAAGCCCTTTTTATCTGCAGTGAGTTGAGGTTCAAGCATCACAAAATTACTTATTTAACAAAAAGCAAATTACAGAAGCAAAACAAGCAGTTAGTAACTATAATATTAACCTGATCAGTATTGTCCAGTCTTTCATGACCTCATCATGCGAATGGCATCAACAACTAATTGTGGCATTATTTTGACATGATATTGTGTATTGCCGTTGTGATATCACTATCCCATTGTGTTTTTACAAACCTATTATGGCCACATCACATCTTAGAAAATTCATGGCCTTTGAGACTTCAAGCTCTTTCTGTGAACTCGTGTACTTATGACCTCTAAGGCAAGGAGAAAAACGATCGAGTCACATTTAATAAAATGAACTAGTTTACACTAGAAAGGGGACTGGGATTACCTTATCCTGGACTGGATACCCAGGTCCAAGAGCAACCTTGACCACCAAACCTCAGACCTCCAATGGGCAGCCAGACCCTTTCTTAATTGGTCTGCAAACCAACAGCCAAAAAACTATCATCTCCAAAGTGCCAAACTTCAATGAGCAAGGCTTTTTACTTTTCCATTCTTCCCTCCTTCGCTACAGACCTGTCCTTCCTTCCTAGTCTTTCCCTTTTTCCCTTCCACCACTTCCTTCTTCTCTTCAGGCCTTTCCACTCTCCACAGGCCTGCCCTACTCTGCCCCAGTGACCACTTTCCAACTTTCTGCTCTCCCTCAACTTCCTCTCTTCTCGGGTTTTTCCCTTCCTGCTATCTCACCACTTACTTCCATCCTGGTAGCTCCCATTTTTATCTCCCCTTCCAGTGCTCTGAAAATGCAACCTATATATAGGTTTTATCCCTCCTCACTCCAACAGGTCTTCTATCTAACCATCACTTCCCAAGCCCAATGCTCAATCACTTCTTGACAGCTCACTATGTGAAGCTTGACACCTCCACATTTGGTGGCATTCCCCACACTCTCTGGTGGGCCAGGCCAAGAATTTACTATGGTTATCGGCTCCCACAGATAATTCTGGCTCTACTGGTTATTACATTATCCTCATAGTGAATTAGAAGCAATTGAAATTGTATGTCATTGTTATATTACAAACTTGATGAGACATCAATAACCCATTGTGACCTCATCACTGCGGTGATATCACAAACTCATTGTGATATTACTTTGCAATTGTGCCACTATGATCACATTGTGACATCCCAATCCTATTATGACCTCAGAAGTTTTGAAAGAAAGCATGGCTTTTGTGACATCACCGGCCCTTTGTGTACCCATATCCTCATATTGAGCTAATGACAATTGAGATCAGACATGCCATTTTAACATCGCAAAACCTCTGTGACATCATCACCATTGTAACTTCACATTGTCATTATAACATCAGCCCATCATGACATTATAAAACAGCAATGACATCATAGCATTATGACATCAAATGGTCATTGTGATATCACAGATACATTGGAATGCCTATTCTGTGATTTCATTCTATTTCAAATGTGGCAGGTGGGTTGATATCAGAAAGACATTGTTACAACATAACCATTATGATATCACAATACCTTGATGACACCATATTGCCATTATGATATCACTAACACACTGTGATATCACAAAACTGTCCTATCCTCATAAATGTTTTGACATGCTGCCAGTGTGATCTCTGGCCTCTCTGACCTCATAAATTTTTTAACTCATAATACTTCAGGTATGACATGTGATACCAGAAATGCACTGTGACATCATGACCACTGTGATATCACACTGCCAGATGTCATGACCACTGAGTCACATTGTGACATCACAAACCTGTTAAGACTCAATACAGTTGGGCCAAGTGTAATCTTATCACCACTGGGACATCACAAACCCATTGTGAAATCAGATTGCCACAGTGATATTAAGATCACCTTGTGACATCCCAAACCAGTTGTGACTTCTTAGCACCTTTGAAAAAGCACATGGTGTTTGTGACATCACAGTCCTTTGGGTAACCATATCCTCATTGTGAACAAAAGACAACTGACATCAGACACGCCATTGTATCATTACAAATGCTTTGTGACATCATCTCCAGAATGAGATCACATTGTTGTAATGATACCATCGGCCCATTGTGACATCCCAAAATGACAATGACATCATAGCATCATGACATCACATTTTCATTGTGAAGTCATAGAGACAATGTGATTGCCTATTCTGTGATTTCATTCTATCTCAAAAGTGGCATATCGGTTGATTTCAGAAACCCATTGTGCCCACATCACCCTTGTGACATTACAATCCCTTTGTGACCTCATATTGATAATGTGATATCATTAATGCAATGTAACATCACAAATCTGTCGTGTCCTCAGAAATTTTGTAACAAGCGACTACCTTGACCTGGGCTGCATGCCCAGAGCTAATTGCAGCCTCAACCATGAACCCTCAGACATCCAAAGAGCAGCCAGCCATTTGTTAACTAGTCTTCAAACAACCAACCCACAAAATAATGATCTCTAAAGTTACACACTTCAAAAGACAAGGCTTTTTACTTTCTCTTCATCCTCCTTTTCAGACCTGTCCTATATTTCAGGTCTTTTCATTTTTTCCTGCGACCATTCCTTTCTTTTCTTCAGGGTACTCTACTCTTGATAGGCCTGCCCTGCCTTATCCAGATGGTCAGTTGCCATCCTTCACCTCCTGCTCTCCCTCAATTTCCTCTCCTCCCAGGTCTTTACCCTCCTGCAGTCTCATCACTTCTTTTCTTCCAGGCCTTTCCCCTTTTTCTCTCCCCTTCTGTTGCTCTGAACATGCAGCCTAAGTATAGGCTGTACCTTTCCCCCACTGCAATATGTTTCTTGCATAACAGTTTTCAATCATCACTTCCCAAATGCCCATGCACAATCACTTCTTGGCAGACCACCATGTGAGGCTTGACATCCTATCTCCTTCAGCAGCATGTCCTGCCCCCTCCAACGGCATGCACTCCCCTCTCTGATGGTCCAGACCAGGAAGCCATGATGACTATCTGTTCCCGTGGATTATAGGGGCACTGATGGTTATTACAGTGTCTTCATGGTGCACTAGGAGCAATTGAAATTGAACAAATAATTTTGATATTACAAACTTGTGAAATAACTAACCCATTGTGACCTCATCACCACTGTGACATCACAAACCCATTGTGACATCACATTCCTCTTTTGACACCAGGATCACATTGTGGCCTCCCAAATCTATTATGACCTCTTATATCCTTTGAAAAAAATACATAGCTTTGTGACATCACAGTCCCTTTGTGTACCCAAATCCCCACTGTGAACTATTAATTGAGAATCAGACATGACATTTTAACATCAAAAACAGTTTGTGAGATTATCATAATTGTGACATCACATTGTCATTTTGACACTGTGTGCTCATTGTGAAATCACAAAACTAAAATGATATGATAGAATTATAACTTCACATTGTTATTATGACATCATAGACACATTATGAATGCCTTTTCTGTGATTTCATCATTCTCTTTCAGATGTGGCCCGTACGTTGATATCATAAACAAATCTTGAATTCATAGCCATTGTGACATCACAATCCCTTTGTACATCACATTGCCATTGTGATATTACTAACCCACTGTGACATCACAAATCTATCCTGTCATCATAACTTTTGTGACATGCTGCAATTCTGATACGTTAGGCCTTTTTGTCCTCATAATCTGTTGTCGACCACATTACATTTCACATATGACATGTGATACAACAAATTCCCAGTGACATCATGACCATGGTGATATCACACTGCCAGATGTCATAACCATTGTGCCAAATTCTGACATCACAAACCTTGTAGGATTTCAATGTATTTGTGCAACACATATTTTTGGAGAAATCACAGACCCTTTTGAACTTATATACTCATTGTAAGTTAAAGACAATTGAGAACCATTATGTCATTGTGAAATGCCCAACATATTGTGACATCACCAATATTTTGTGACATCATCACCAATGTGGCATCATCAACTAATTGTGACACCAAAACAATATTTTGACATGATGCAGTGAGTTGACATTGCCATGGTGATATCACTGTCCCATTGTGTGTTCACAAACCTAATATGAGCTCAAACATTAAAAAAAATTCATGTCCATTAGTATTTCAAACTCCTTCTGTGAACTTGTGTGCTCATTGTGAAATAGTAGCAATTGAATTTGGACATGTGTTTAAGATATTACAAAAGCATCATGACATCAAAAACGCATTGTAACCTCATCACAATTGTGTATCATAAAGCTATCATGACCCCTAAGTATCTTTCAAAACACATATGGCATTTGTGACATCACAATCCCTATGTGTACCCATATCCTCATTGTGAACATATGACAATTGAATTAATATGTGCCATTGTAACATCACAAACCCTTTGTGAACCCATCACCAGTGTGACAACACATATTCATTATGACACCATAACCTCCTTGCAACATCACCAATTTACAATGACCTCATATCATTATGACATTATTGTCATTGTGATGTCATAGACACATTGTAAATACCTATTCTCTTATTTCATTCTATTTCAAATGTGGCATGTGGGTTGATATCAGAAAACCATTGTGATCTCATAAATATATGGTCCTTTCTTGTTACATAGTTTCATTTTATTCTCCATTGTTGGTAAATAAAGCCTCCAGATTGGATTTCAGGAGCTGTCCATGATCATTGCTTCATTCCTTTTCCCTGCTCTTCCTTTCCATTTAAATTCATTTTTACTTTTACTTTTTTTCAGAAGCAAAGAGGCAATTAAAAATCTATATGTAATGTTAATTTTTATTCTTTTTTAGGGGGCGCAGTCGTGGGCCTTAACTCCGGGCCTGGGCGCTGTCTCTCAGCTCTTCACCTCAAGGCTAGAGCTCTACAACTTGAGCCACAGCGCCACTTTCGGGCATTTTTCTGCTTATGTGGTGCTGATGAATCGAACCCAGGGCCTCATGCATGCAAGGTAAGCGCTCTACCACTGAGCCACCTTCCCAACCCATAGTTTTTATTCTTGAATTACTAAAATTCATGCAGAACATGTCAATTCAAGCAGCATAAAATGGCAGATGTCATGAGTTTGATCTCTGTCCCTCTCCTGTGGCTCTCTTGCTCTACCATAGGGTGACCACTCCTAGTAGTTAGTTATGTATCCCTGCATCTAAACCAAATGTGCACAAAGGGGAAGCTATTAAAAAGAGAGTCACCCAAGGTCCTCCAAACCTATCTTACTAAGAGGCCAAATTTCCAATTCACACTATGGAGATTCAAACTTCTACATTCAGGTTCAAAGACCTGAACCAAGTCTGTGATGGAACCACATGACTGAAGGTGGTAGCTCATTGTTCACTATAGAAGAAGTCTGCAATAGCTGGGAATCAGCCCTCTGCCTTTCCCACTAAGTCAGGTATGAGAACTAAGGAGTTACACAGACCATTTAAAGGTTACTAGACGTTGGGTTTTAACTTTTGTAATTCCAAGATTCACTTCAGATCAAATATTGGGCCTGCACAGCAGCAGCCCAAGAGAAAATGATGTCCAGAACTTGTGTAAGTGTCTCAGACTATTTGAATTCGTTTTTATTGATCTATCTTTTTTCCTACAATGCACACCTGTGGTCAAATGGGGGCTTTCTTACGGTCTTAACGAATTTTGTTATAGCATCACAATGAAATTGAAATACACAGCTATAACTCTTTCTCTAAAAGAATACTGATGGATTTGGCAGTAGGAGAGTTCAAACTGATGACCTCCAATATTCTAGGCAGGGGTTCTATTACATAAGTCCCTTACTCCAACCCTTGTTCTTCACTTTGAGCATATCAACACACTGCCTTACGGATTTCAAGAATGCTGATGTAAACTATCTGTTAAGAAACTATCTTTGGAAAGGATGATACTCTCTTTTCTCTCACTCTTATAGGTGTTAATAACCCGTTTCATGGAGCTGTATGGCATAGGGAATTTTGCTACAATATTAGATGATTCTTTTATTTTTTGGGGGGGTTCCGGTCATGGGTCCTGAACTCTGGGCATGGGCGCTGTCCCTCAGCTCTTCAGCTCAAGGCTAGCACTCTAGCACTTGAGCCACAGCACCACTACTGGCTTTTTTGTTTGGCTTATGTGGTGCTGAGGAATCGAACTCAGGGCCTCAGGCATGCAAGGCAAGCACTCTACAACTGAGCCAACTTCTCAGCCACTATCAGATGATTCTGAAGTAATTCCACTATTCTTTTAACATCAGTCATTCTAGATTTAAAGAAAAAGACCTTAAATATCCTCAGAAAATTGATGAGGTCTTTAAAATCCAAAAGATAGAGCAGCTTTTCAGATTATGGATGCCATGTAGTATCGTACTGGATTTAATTTTTAAGTGAGAAAACAGCTGCTTTCATGACCCACCTAACTATAAAACTTTCTTGGTCTTAGTTATGTTGCATTTTAAGGTAAATGACAAAAGTGCCAACTTAGTGACTTCATAAGGGACTCAGCATTACATAGTTAAATAGTTGTCAAAATTTACTGAGTTTAATAGAGAACGTGCTTAATTTATATTAAAGTAGTAATATATTGCCATTAATGCAAGGATGTATTTTATTAGTAAATACTGAAAAGGAAAAAAAAAGTATTTCTATAGGGGATTCATCCTGGCAATAGTGACTTTGCTGTAGGCTGATACTACCTGCATTCTTTCAAACACATGCTATTTTTGAGTGTGTTATTGTTTTAATTCTTCTCAAGAGCTATGCGGTTAATCTTGGATTCCATTGAGAAAACACCAAAGTGCATACTGATATTATAACTTTTTATTTATTTATTTTTTTGTTGGTCATGGGGCTTGAACTCCATGCTTGGGTGCTATCCCTCAGCTCTTCAGCTCAAGGCGAACACTCTAGGGCTTGATCCACAATGCCACTTCTGGGTTTTTGGTGGTTTATTGGAGAAAAGAGTCTCACGGACTTTCCTGTATGTTTTGGCTTTGAACCGTGATCCTCAGGTGTCAGCCTCTGGAGTAGCTAAGATTACAAGCGTGAGCCACCAGTGCCCTGTTCTGATATTACAATTTTTAAGACCAAAAAATGATGTATTGTATGTTTCCAACAATAAATCAAGTCCATACCAAATAAAGACTTTAGTATTATTTTAAGCAGTTGTGTTTGGGGGTTATAATTCAACAAATACAGACACTTCATATGCCTTAACTACTTCTTTGAATTTTCTCTTTATTGTCAAGTTTAAAAAAATCTGGATCTACTTTAGTGAAAGTTTCCAATTGGACCCTTTGTCATGAACCCTCTGCACCAAGAAATACATAGAAATTCACTTTGTTTTTAAATTGTTGGAGCAAGTTCCAAGACCTGCACATATGTTGAATGGAAGCCACTGGTGTATGTTTGGCTCTTGCACATGGCCAGCTTTCTAACAGGAGCATACATGAGGACATGGATAGTACTGAAGGACAAAATCTTTGGGAGCAAACACTGGGACCTGGCAACCACTGAGGACAGAAGGCATTGGCTGATACCCTTGTAGTTCCTGCAACACTGCCATGGCTGTAGCATGGCATCATTCTGTGCCCCTCGCATACCTGTAGAAACCTTGGCAACAGTCCTACAGGCTCAAGACTAAAAGAGCCAGTGGGTTCATGCCAACCTGTGATTGGTCCATTGCAACCATTGTGAGTGGTCTCTACAGTCTATTAAAGTGCTGGGAGTTCTTGGTGACCTGCTGGACTCAGTTCTACGTTGACAATTTTGAGTGTGTGGTAGTTTTTTTTTTTTATTTGGAGGGGGGGGCTATGTTTTGTTTGGGTTTGGGTATTTCCTTTTGGTTATTGCTCTGGGGTTGTTATTTGCTTAGCTAAGTTTAGGTAGATTTACTTCTTGCCATCCTAGCAAAGATGGGAGAACACAGTGAATTAGGCTCAAGCTCTTAGGAAAGGGATATTTTCACTGAACAAGACAGTATGAAGGAAATCATTGGCTACGACAGGAGATTTTCCCTCAACAATACAGTGTGAAGGAGGAGATCATTGACTAAGGTAGTATGGATATGTAAAGTTGGCCTAGCACCACCTTATAGACACTAAGGTGGTAGTGAAAATAATCCTAAAGGGAGAGTTCAACAATTGTCAGATCAAAAATGAGATGGACAGGTCAGGACTGTGGCTCAGTGGTAGATGTTTGCCTCACAACCAGGAGGCCCTGGGTTCAATTCCTTATCACCACAAGAACAGAAAAAGCTGGAAGTGGTGCTGTCGCTCAAGTGGTAGAGCACTAGCCTTAAGCTGAGGAGATAAGCCACAGTGCTTACGCCGAGACTACAAGCCCTAGGACCCACAAAAAGTTAAAAAATGAGATGGATATTATTAAGTTTTTCCATCACTGACCCATGATGAGGTCATACCAGGTGAGGGAAAAGGATGAGCACCAATACCTGGCAGTGGAACTGGTCATCCAGAGACCTCCTAACATATATGTGAAAATTATACCACCTATTCAAGAATGAAGTCAGCAGATTGTTCAGATTGTGAATACTGTGCACTACTTTAACGAATATATAAATGAACAATGAGACCTTAAACCCAATAACATCGTGTTGGATGACAAAGGCAATGTGAAGGTCAATGACTTTAGCATGAGCATAAGGACTTCCCAAGGGTAGTTGCTGAAGTTCATATTGGTACCTTAATTTTGTCCCTATAAAATATTCCTGCATGGAAATTACAATGCCTGCAATGTAGACATCTGGCGCTTGGGTGTCCTCGTTTGTATTCTATGGGGATGGCACATTTCCCATTTGAATATATGAAGTTTAGCCAGATAGAGGTAATTGTCTTGAAGGTCACATACATTTCTCTATTCACTTGTCTTCAAAAGAACAAAATATCATCTTGAAACTGTAAACTGCAGACTCAAGGGAGCGTCACAGTATGGAACAAACAATAAAGATTGGCTCAACCAAGTTGAGGAATATTTCCTCTGTCCTGATGAGCTACTATGTAATGAGCTAAAACCTATTATTCTTGCACTCATATGTGACATGGGGTATAGCCTGCCTGATAAGCACAAATCTAGATTGGACAGGACATTCAATGAAATAATTAAAGTAGAATGACAGCAGTGAAATTGAATCAGTGCCTTCAATTGTTTCAGTGTGCCAATCTTCTGCAGATATATAGCATGTATATATGTATATATTTCACAAATATATTACATATTAAATATGTTATATATAAATATATGCATAAATATACATAATTATGGAGATGGAGTTTCATGGAATTCTCTGCTTTTGCTTCAAGCCAACATTCTCCTCATCTGAGCCTCCTTAGGTGCTAGGATTATAGACTGGGGCCAGGCAAAACATTTCCTAATAAATGCAACAGAGAGCCTGTGTTTAACTTCCAAGAAACATTAGAAACTGAAAGATAGTAGAATGATGAATGTAAAAAAAAACACTTAAGTTATTGTAAAATTTCCAAAACTTATTTCATACAAACATTAGGGGACAGTGTTACTAGATTTATCTTTTACAAAAAGATGAATAAAAAATTAAACACAGATACAGATCCCAGTTTGAAGTGTGAAAGTAAGTGGAAGGCCCATAAATTCAAGTCCTAGTACTGACCCATAACCATATATAAAATTAATTTTCTACCTGTTTTATTATAAAAATCTGTACAGAGCTGCTACAGTTACATGAGCAAGGTAATGAGTACATGTCCTGTCAAGCATTGTTGCCTCCTCCTTTGTTTTTCCCCTACCATTCCTTCCCTCCCACCTAAAAAACTACCCACCCCGAGGTTGTAAAGTTCGTTTTCAAGGTAGTGTCTTGTATGTCTTGTACATAAAATTTTTACAATGGGTCAACCTGTATCCTTAATTAAGTATTTTGTGTTTTCCCTTACACTCCCTGAATTAGAGAATTATATATACAAGATGCAGGTTACCAGAATAAAATATAGTGAAAACAGGGGTTATACCATGGGGAAGGAATATATAAAGCAACCAAAAATCACATGGTACCTTATAAATAGGTTAGAAACATTAGCAAGAAAGGAAAAACTACTTGCGTCCCTATCTTGAGGTTTATTTCGCTTAACTTCATCTTATCTGGTCATATGTACATAGCTTTTCACCTTTTCTGCTTGTCCTAGATATGTACTAGTTATTGCAAATAAGGGAAACCATGGGACCTATGTTTCATTGGGCATGCCTTACTTCACTTAATATAGTTTTTCCCAAGACTTTCCATTTCCTAACAAATTGGGCGATGTCAATTTTTTTAATGGAGGCAGAGAATTCATATATATATATCACATTTTCTTGATCCATTCCTCTACTGAAAGGCATCTGGGTTGGTTCCATATCTTAGCTATGGTAAATAATGTTGCAATAAACATAGTTGGTCTGGTAGCCTTAGTATGGCCTAGTTTGTGATCATTTGGGTAAATGATCGAAAGTGGGATGGCTGGGTCTTAGGGGAGCTCTATGTGGAATCTTTTGAGGAACCTCCATATTGTTTTTGAAAGTGGTTGAACAAATTTATACTCCCACCAACGATGCAGTAGAGTTCCATTTTGGCCACATCCCTTCCAATATCTATTATTAGATTTCTTATTTATAGCTAATCTAACAGGGGAAAGGTGGAATCTCAATGTTGTTTTGATCTGCATTTCTTTTATGGCTAGAGAAGTTGAACATTTCTTCATGTGGCTATTGGCCATTGTTATTTCCTCTTCATAGAATTTTCTTTTTAAGTCTTTAGCCCACTTACTTATCAGGCAGTGTTTATTTGAGGATTTGTTGTTGGGGGATTTAATTTTTTGAGTTCAAAGCATATTTTAGATATGGGACCCTTATTTGTTGTATGGCTAGTGAAGATTTTCTCCTAATCCACGGGATTCTATTGATTTTGCTAGCTGTGTCCTATGCCATGCACAAGCTCTGCACTTTCATGCAATCCCCATTTGTGCAACCTTTCTTTGATTTGTTCTGTTTCTGGGTCTCTATTAAGAAAATTTCAGCCTGTGCCAAGGAGAACAAGGGTTCTCCTATTCCTTCCAATATCGTTTTCAGGGTGTGTGCTTTGACTCTGAGGTTGACAATTTTGTAGGCCAGAACTTGTTTTTTACCCCATCCTTTGTGTTCATAGAATTGTCTGTATTATGTGTAAACAGGCTGCTGTACAAGGTATCTTTCCATGTCATACAGTAGGTATTACATGGCTCTATATAAGTATTGTATAATGACATAGAACTTTCTAATGACTTAGCTATAAAATCTATTAATGTTAATTAAGTGCCATGAAGAATGCCAAACCTCCATTTTTGTTCCCAACTCCGTCCTTGTCCTCCCTATTGTTTAGCAGCTTATATCACACTGAGCATAACTGAAGCTGGCACATGGAACAGACATGAACTCTATGGATCCTATCTGTGAGATGGCCCCAAATACAGCAAAAATCAGAATCAAAGAGATCGAAGCAGTTATCCAAGGTTCCTAGTTGTATGAATGACTTCGGCTTCCAATGGTTGTACCTGCCTCTGTCAGAAGCCTGTTGATGGTCTGTCACCATCAAAGCTCACACTGAAGCTTAACTTCTCAATGTAGCAGTGTCAGGAGGTGGAACCTGTAAGAGAGGTTTCAGTCATAAATAGATTAATGCCATCTCATCAACTCTGAAGGGACTAACATCATCGTCATTCTAGCACATGCCATGATGCCAAGATACTCTGTGATATGATGAACATAGGGGGCCTTAGTCCATGTGCTAGCATGTTATTTAGACATTGCATCTACTATTAATTTTGATTGAAATCGACCTTTATTCCGTATGAAGTATACAGCTTCAAGGATTTTGTTAAACCATGACAAAATGGACTGAGATGCTATACTTTTTGTCTTTTTCATGGAACTGAGGAATAAACTGAGAGCCTTACACATACTAGGCGGATACGTTACCATTTGAGCCTGCATTCCCCCAACCATTTTTTTTCTTTTTCATTTGGCTTTTCATATAGTCTTGTGCTACACTTCACTCAAGCCTCCCTCATTACCCCATCCTCCTATACCTCTAACTCTCAATATCTGGGATTAGAGCCTGTGACACCAGTTTACCCCTTCGAATATACTATTCTTTTGGGAAGAGAGATACAGACCCCTGAGAAGAAGCTTATGTGTATTTGTGTGTGTGCTTGTGTGTGTGTGTGTGTGTGTGTGTGTATGTGTGTATTCGGGTACTGGTCTTGGTGATTTATTTTGTACTGAGGGTGAATCTTCCTGATGATTCTGCATTCTAATTCTTTTCACTAAAAAAGAAATGCTTCTCTGCGTGCTAGTGGCTCACAACTGTAATCCTAGTTCTTCAGAATGCTGAGATTTGGGGATAACACTGTTAAGCAAGGTGAGCCACGAAAAGTCCATGACACGCTTATGTCCATTTAATTACCAAAAATGTCAGAAGAGGAGCTGTGGCTTAAGTAATAGAGTAATATTCTCGAGGAAAAAATAGAAATAGCACCTAGGCTCTTATCAAGGTTAAGGACCAGCACCCATACAAAATCTCCAGATAGCACTTGAGCTATTACAATGAGCTCTTGTGCTTTTTAAAGTCACAATTTTGTCTAATGGATTATCTGTACAGGATAGTTGCAGTAAAAAAAAAATCTTGTATTTCTTCATAAGATATGTTCTTTCTGGACCATCTTTATGACCCATTTTTGTCTCTTGAATGATGTGTTGATTTTGAAATAGAGGAAAAATTCAGTGATGAATTTGTTCTCTGCATCCTTCCCTCATCCATTATTAATATGTTCTCTCTTTTTATTTTTTGGCAATCCTGGGGCAGGAACTCAGGGCCTAGGCACTGTCACTGAGCTTCTTTTTTGCACAAGGCTAGCACCCTATGACTTGAGCCACAGTGTCACTTATGGCTTTTTCTTTTTATGTGTTACTGAGTAATTAAACCAAGAGCTTCATGCATGCTGAGCAAACACTCTACCCCTAGACCACATTCCAAGCCACATGATCTCTTTTGAAAATATATCTGTCATGTTTACTTCTGTCCCATTTCTGAAGCCACTGCCACTGTTCTTGAATCTATCCTCAGTTTTACTCCTAACTCCCTTTCATTCCCTTTAACTGCTGAATTGTTTTCCACTCCACCAAAGAAACTATCTTTCCTTTTCTTAAATTTCACACTTCATTTGCTAAAAATGAAGGAATAACTCAATTACCAGTGTCTGAAATTGAGGACACTTAGAATAGTAAATAGCTTTTTCTACTTATTTTTTCAGCCGTGATGCTGCAACTCTGGGCCTGGGCGCTGTCCATCAGCTCCTCAGCTCAAGGCGAATGCTTCACCACTTGAGCCACAGTGCCATTTCCAGTTTTCTTAGTGTGTTATGGGAGATAATAGTCTCTCAGCCTTTCCTGCCTGGGCTGGCTTTGAACCGGCAGCCTCAGATCTCATCCTTCAGAGTAGCTATGATTACAGGAATGAGCCACGGCTGCCCAGCTAATAAATAGCTTTTTATGTGTATCAGGTGATACACAACAACTCAGAACCTTGGGATATCTTTTGTCTTCCAGTCTGGGAAGGATCTAACCCCACAATATGCCCTGCAAGACAACAAAATTAAAGAGATTCTACAAATGTAATTAGTTCCCACAAGATTTGGGTATGGGTTACTTCCAAGTAGAGAGTGCAAAATAAGGCCTTTCTAGAAGTCAGTGCCGCCAACAGGATGAATCAAACAGTAAAGAGAATATGTTTGTCAAGAAAGTATGGAGGGGTCTAGGAGCTGACAAAAGTGGTTGTATGATAGGAGACAAGAAACCAGAAATCACAGTCTCACAACCACAGAACCTAAAGCATACCAGGCATCCCTTAAGCTTGGAAGAGATCCCCACATTCCAATGAGAGACTATAGCCTGGTGGCCCCCTGGTAGAAACTGAGCAGCTCCTAGAGACAAACTACACCCAAACTACCAAACTTATGTCCTACTATTGGTGGTATTTAATGGTCAAACAAATAAATTTGTGGTAATTTGCCACGTATCATGACTAAATAAATGCATCTCTCAGAGTACTGGTGCCTCACACCTGTAATCCCAGCTACATAGGAAGCTGAGATCTGAGGATCCAGATTCAAATGGATCTCAAGCAGCAATGTCTGTGATATTCATATTGCCAATAAATAGCAAAAATATTGGAAATGGTGGTATGGCTTAAGTAATACGGCACCAGCCTTAAGGGAAAAGCTAAGTAAAACTCAAGACCCTAAATTAAAACTCCAATACCAGTACATACACAAAAAATAATGGAAAAATGAGAGCATTTATTGAAAAGCATCTGGTGTTTTCTCTGCTCTGTGTAAAACTCTAACATCTCTCACACTTTTTGCTTGTGCTTGAAGAAATTTATTAAAATCTATAACACCAGGTTAATGATATCTAACTACATAACTACACAAATGTGTTGGTCACACACTTTTCACTATAGCATATTGTAATTGTTACTGCAAACAAAGTACCTTTCCTACTAATTTAATCTAATTAATCTCAGTAACTGGATTTGTATATTGGTATTTCTCACAATACTTTATCTGAAATCAAACTTAAACTTCGTAACTCATCAAAAGGGAAAACTTATGCTGTATCTTCAGGTACATTCCTTTCTGTCACTTTTCCTACAAATGAAAATTAATTGATTCCAACATTTAAAAATCCTACATCCCAAATTAAGAGAAGACTCTGATTAAAACTAAAAACTTTAAAGTGTTTTCAATTTCTGTTTAATTTGGACAAAGTACTTAAAGATATCTTTGGACTTCCATAGAGATATCATATCCAAAACTTCATCTATACCATATAAATAAGTTCCCTAAAGGCTGTCTATAAATTCACATAGATGTTGCTCAATTCACTAGAGCAAAAGAACTATAAATTCTGACTTACATTTATAAACATCCCATGACAATTTCTAGATCATTCCATTTTACTCAGAATCATGAAGGCTGCCAATATACTCACTAATGGTTAGAGGAAAAAAGAGCAAGTTTGCGATGGCTGATATTTTACAAAAGCCTTATTTGCATATGGGCACACACAGAAAGCTATACAATGTTCAGCTTTACGTGGAAAAAAAGGAACTCGCCCTTCAGAGAGAGAAAACCCTTGGCAGGAGGAAGATGGACTAAAGAATTACCTGAATGCATGTCTTCTCATATATTTCCCTCCATGTGATTCATGGAGTTTTCTCTGGGACTCAATGCTCAATAAGGCAGACCGCGGTCATCCCAGCAAAAGCACAGACAGCCAAGACTCAGGTAACAGCCACTTCTTTGCTCTCCCTGTGAAAACATCACCAACCGAATGAAAAATAAAGCAAAGTGGATTTCAGGGGCACATAAAGAGAACCATAATGGTTTTGGGGACAAAGAAAACATGTGTGTGTGTGTGTGTGTGTGTGTGTGTGTGTGTATGTGTGTGTGTGTGTGTGTGTGTTCTTGTGGGGTGGTACTGGTACTTAAAATCAGGACTTTGGAACTATCCTTTAGGAACTACACATAACTACACTTTAGCTTCTTTGCTCAAGCCCGGTGCTCTACCACTTGAGCCACACTCCACTTTTGGCTTTTTAGTCATGAATTTAAGAAAAGAGCATCATAATCTCTCCTGACCAGGCTGGATTTGAACCTTTATCCTCAGATTTCAGCCTCCTGATTAGCCTGAATCACAGGAATGAGCCATCAATGCTGGCATTAGTGACAGACCAATGTACTGATTTCAAGCCCCAATACCAGCACAAAAACCAAAACCAAAATCATACTTCGTAGCCTATAAATATACTGATAGCATATTAAACCAATATAATGAAATGTGGAGAAATGTGAAGGACATCTGAAAATGATTATCATTATTAGCTTTTCTGATTTTTAAAAACCTAAAATTCCTTTCCTAAAATGTAAACTAACTACACAAGGCCCTCGTACCAAGGTGTATGTTTCAAATGAGATAGCAGATAAGAACAAACAGAAAATGCTGAGGAAAACAAATAATTTTAGAATTCAGTGATTATTACACAGAAAATATACTTTAGCATCTGTACTTTGAAACTGTTTCAAGTAGGCTACAGTAATGACAAAAACTACTGTTCTTCTCATTAACACTCCTCATGAAAACAGGTTTACTTTATTCCCTTTATCTGTGAATATTTGATTCACTTTTCCCAAAATGACACTAAAGAGACTCAGTCTTTCCAAAAATCCAAATTTTATATCTTAACACTTAAATCAAATATATCAGGTATCTTCTTTGGGTTGGGACTATCATAACAACTTTTAAGTTGTTCTTTTACCTTTGATGCCAGGAGGGTGTGTATTTTCACAAAAGAGGACAGGAAAACACTCAGTAGATCACCTGAAGGCTGAAATCTGAAGATCATGGTTGAAAACCATGAAAACTCTTACCTCCAACTGAAAAACAAAAAGCTGGAAGATGTGGCTCAAGTGAGAGGCTGCTAAAGCAAACAAAACCAAAAGGAGGGGTGGGGACAGAGGACAGCATCCAGGGCCAAACTTCATATTCAAAGACCATCTCACATATGCACAAATAAATCTGACAACAATTCAGATTAACATCATCTGAACTGCCTAATGGGAAGTGTGCATGAGAATTTAAAAATATTTCTATTTTTAAGAAACACATTTAAGGAGTTCTGTGAAGATGGGGGAGGAGAAGCTGGAGGCTAAACATGCTCTCACATAGGAAGCAGTTTTAGTGTTCCAGTGGACAATCGTAGGCCAGAGAATTTCACCAAGTGTGCCATTACAGTACAGAGAGTTTGGCCAGAGAGGGAAAATACAGGCAAGGAGACAGATCTGAGCATGTGCCAGAGGCCATGGGTGCTGTTGTGTTGGCAGCGGCAGCGACGGCCATAGCCATCATACTTACAACAGAAAGAGTCCGGGACAAAGGCGCCAGAGGCAGCAGGTGAGTGGATTCTATTCAACACCAGCAAGAACTGACAAGTGTCAGATATCTTCATCCTGCAGATTGCAGACCAGAGACAACCCAGGAAACAAGACTCTCTTGAGTAGAACCCTGACATTCTCACTCCTTCTCAGAGAGCAGAGGAAGGAAGGCCACCCTTCCGCCCCCCCCCCCCCAACTACCGGAGATCTCTGTCTTTGATACTCACAAAGACCAGAGAAAACTCTGCCCCTGTGGGATGGACTTTCTTCACTGGGTAAACAGAGCCAGAGGCTGCCACTCCCTACAGCAGACAAGAAAATCAATTGAAATTCAGTAAACATAAACCCTGAGAAAGGCTACAGACTAGGCTCTGTGAGTGTCTCAGAAGCTAGCCCCTCAGGAAAAAGCTACTGTTTGCTGAAAGGCCTCAACACTACCCAGAACCTAGCCTCATCACAGCAACTCTAAACTAGAGGAAACAGCCATCTCCCTCTTTTGTGATGCTCAAAGCAGATCTCCCTCCCTCTGAACTAGCCTGGGAGGAGGAGGATCACAAAATCCTGGGTAAAGCAGTGCATTTTTCTGCCTGCCCAAACAAACTGACTTAAGTAACCAATCAAGCCACAGGAAAACCAAACACCACAAGCAGACCAGAGACTCCAACAGGACACAGGTTATGGACACAAGGGAGATACAGGATCTTCCCATCCCCCCAAAAAAATCAAAGAAATCTTTTCTTTGTACCTTTTTTAAAAACTTTTTAAATTTTTTGTTAAATTTTTACTTTTTAATTTATTTGAAAAAATTGTTCTCTATTAATCTTTTTTTCTTCCTCTTACAATTTTTATTTTAGATTTTAGGTGTATATGTGTGTGTGCTATTTTTTAGCTCTATTGAATTTTTGATCCTTTTTTCTTTCTTTCTCATTCTTTTCATTTTTCTTCTCTTTCATTCTTTTTTGCATGACTTAATTGCTCTCTGCTCATCCCCAGATATACCCGACATTGATTATTAGACCTTATCCCATGTTGTGTACACACTTAATCCAAAAATTTATTACTCAATTCAAAACCTCTTAGACTTAAATTCCTTAGTAGCAGTATTAACCCTTTATACCTATAAAATATTTTAAGCATTTTTTAGTTTTTAGTTTTTCAACTCTTTCTATCCCTCACTTCCTCTCTTCCTATCCCCGTTCTTCTCAGAATACTACTTCTTTAAACTTGCATAATTCTAAATGTTTCACTTTTTAATTTTAAATTTTTGTTTTTCCATTTTTTCTTGTCTTTTTTTTCTTTTTCTTCTTTATTTCTCTCTACTATCATCCTATCCAATCCATTTCCCTCCTTGAGATAAGGACCTGGTTAATTACACTCTCCCTTTAACTTTCCACATCCCTTTAGTCTTATTTTTACCCACATTTCTTCCTAATTTCTGCCAAATTCTTCTTTGTTGTTTGTGGACGATTAATACATAATTGTTTGGTATTTAATAAATTGTATCTTTTGAATTAGATTGTATCTGCAGGCTTTTGACTGTGCAACTACGGACATTGGTTCATGGTTGCCTTAAAATAGTGTTCTACCACAAAGCTGGTGTTACTCTCATCCCAAATGGGCAGAAGAAGCTGGAAAAAAACACAAGAAAAATGGCAATCCGGGGAGCTCAACTCCCACTCATGACAATCAGGGGGCAGAACAGATCATGAATAATCCAGACAAGAGTTCCCAAAAAGCTCTACAAATACTAATGGTAAACATGGTAAATGAAAAGATTGAAAACCTGCAAAGGATCAGTAAGAGCATGATATGGAGAAAGACGAGGCAAACTAAAGATCAGTACAGGAATCTCATGAGCGTGAGGATGCTACTCAAAGACTGATACAGGAATTACATGAGCAGATTGAGAACACTAAATGAGAAATAAAGGAATTAAGTGAGCAGGCCAAGACCAGACAAAGAGAAAGTCAGGAATGGAGTGAGCAGGCTGAGAACACTTAAGGAGAACTACAGGAATTGGGCGCATATGAGGAAGCTAATCAGATTAATACAGGAATTGAGAGAGTGGGACGAGAATAGACGAAGATCAATAGAGGAATCTATGGAACCCATAAACAGAGAGCTGAAAGAAGTCAGGGAGACTACAAAGGGAATGCTGAATGGAACCCAACAGAAGGAATGGAAGTCCAAGGAAACCATAACCAATTAAATAAGTGATTTGAGAATAAACACTGAACACCAAATTAAGGATGTAAAAGAGTTCATACAATTTCTATAACAAAGCTTCAACAAAGAACTTGAAGCCATCAAAGGCGACCAATTAGAAGGAATAAACAAAAGAAACAAAGTAGAAATTTCTGAATGTAGGTGAGGCCATCCGGAAGATCGAAACTTGGGGATTGAAGACAGCCTAGATATTATAGAGTAAGAACCTACAACAATCGAAGACAAATCCAAGATATATGATAGATCTATTCAAAATTTGGAAGACACCATCAGAAGCATAATGGTTGTAGAGGAGCACCTAGAGACAGAAATTAATGGTCTAGGAATTTTTTTTAACAGGATCCTAGCAAAGAACTTCTCAAACTGGCAAAAAGATAGGCCTATTCAGATACAAAAAGTTTTTAGAACTCCAAATAAGCTAGACCAGAACAGGCTATCCCACTGTCACATTATAATCCATACAGGATCAATTCAGACCAACATAATGATCCTGAAAGCTGTCAAGGAGAAAAGATTAACCATCTATAAAGGGAAACCAATTAGAATCACCAAAGATTTCTCAGCAATTAAAGGAAGTAGATCTTGGAATATGCATGCGATGCCTTAAAGACAAACAACTATCAACCAAGAATACTGTACCAGTCTAAACTCTCCTTCATAACTGAAGGTCAAATGAACACCTTCCATAGCAAAGAAACACTGATACAATATATCTCCACAAACCAGACCTACAAAAGATTCTTAAAGATGTTCTACACATAGAAAACCAACAAGACCACAATGAAGGTCAAGAAACTGCATTGAAAATGAGAATCCAAGAACCATAGGAGAACCTAGTTGCCACAGCCCCCAAGAAGATGGATAAAATGGCAGGAACTTCCAAATACTTCTCAGTCCTGTCTCTCAACATTAACAGACTTAACTCCACAATTAAGTGACATAGACTGTCTAGTTGGATTAAAAAGCAAGATCCTTCTATTTGTTGCCTTCAGGAGTCACACCTTGCCCATAAAAACAAACATATTTAAATGTGAAAGGCTGGAACAACATCTACCAAGCAAACGGCCCCCATAAACAGGCAGGAGTTGCAATCCTAATATCAGATAAAATAGACTTATATTAAAATTCGTAAGAAGAGATAAAGAATGTTGCTACATAATACTTAGGGGATCTCTCCTTCAGGAGGATATTACAATTATAAATATCTATTTGCCAAACAACGGAGCACCCAAATTTATCCAAGAAACACTACTTTCCCGCAAATCTCACATAGATCCAAAGACATTAATTGTTGGGTGTCGGGTCTTTGTCCGTCCCACGAAAGATGGACGTGGTCTGAGGAAAG
Organism: Dipodomys spectabilis; assembly: GCF_019054845.1. Classification (NCBI taxonomy): domain Eukaryota; kingdom Metazoa; phylum Chordata; class Mammalia; order Rodentia; family Heteromyidae; genus Dipodomys; species Dipodomys spectabilis. The sequence goes on from NW_024871063.1 coordinate 921,850, forward strand.
GTAATTGCGGCTGCGCGGCCGATCGCCAGCCTCCCTCAGCCCAGGAGACAATCAGAAGCAGCAGCAGGGAGTCAAGTCAAGTAGGAAAACTCATTTATTAACACAGAGCAAGCCCTTTTAAAGGAAAAAAGAGCATGTGGCATGGCAGGGGAGGAAGAGGAACCAATCACTGTGAAGGTCACACCCTATCATGCACCTAAGTTTGCACGGGCTGGTTTGGCACTGAACATAAAGCAAATTGGGCTCTGCCCACTCAACTCCCTTTCAGTGCCATCTTTGCTGTCCATGTGCTCTACAGATTCCCCTTTTTTGTTTTAATGGCAGATCCACCTCCCAGTTAGTTACCGTTCTCCTCCCCCCCCCCCCCCCCCCCCGTAAAGGTTATTTTAACAGGATTACATTTGTAAGGATATCATTGGCCACACAAGGGGTTTGAGGCAAGTCTGGGGGTGAGATTCGCTAGACAAGGATAGGGAGGGTCCGTGTGCATGATCCAAGAGCCCGTCCCAGTTACCTCACATCCCCACATAGCACTGAAATAACCATCTGTCCCACCACAGTTAGAAATGTCCAAAGCAGTTCAATTAATTCCTGGGCATATATAAAAGTCAGTATCTCATAAGGTCTTCCTCTTCAGAACATGGGAGCAACCTGGGTATTGGGAGTTCCACACATGCAGCACGGTGCATCCTCGTGGGCCCCCACACTCAGGCCATTCTACTATAGTCCAGAAAAACAAGGAAAATTTAAAACAAACTGCAGACAAAGCAAAGCAATACTGGGCATCTGGTGTCTTTTAAGTAAGCCAGTTCCTTTTACATGCCTTTAAGTGAGCACAGGGGTCAAGATGACGTTGAGCTTTACTGTCAGCTCCCAATGGCTCCCAACATCTCTACCATTTTTCTTTAAAGAAGTGAACTGCCTGCCTTAGGTTGGGTGGATCGCCTTATATGCCTGACCCATCATCGGGACTTTCTTCAGAGCAAAGCTGAAAGCCCTGTCTTAGATGGGTCAGACTGACACCCCCTCTTACCCATCTCTGGCTGCAATTCCTCTCAGGGGAAATTCATTCACTTGGAGCTTGATCTTATGTAACTGGCTGGCTAAGCTCATAAGAGGTTTGCAGTGCACGTATAATGCAAGGAAGGCATAGAAAAACCATCAACAAATGCATTACCAGGCCAAGAAATGTCAATAGCAGTCCTTGAACATTAGTCAAGGATGGGATAGCAGTCTTTGCCACTTCAGAGTTCAGAGCTGGGGCTTGTTCTAGAGCAGGTTTTAGACATGTTTACAGGAAAGCATAACAAAAGGTGGTTGTACAAGCAATGAATAAAAGAACAATTAGAGCAGGTAGCATTAAAATAAATAGCTCCTACAGAAATATTAAACGGTCCATACATAATGACATAGGGTGGTGATCAAAATGAAGGTCAGGCCAGCAGGTAGACTGGACAGCTTTTCTTGTAGTATTATTGGTGATTTCTGCATTGCCAGCACTGATCACTGCCCAGGTCACATGTTGAGGTTGATGTAGGTTCTGTAGGGCCATTACCGGGACTGGGAGGGTCAGGACAGCCAACAGCTGGACTATCGCCATCTGCAATTGTTAAAGAACACAACAGATTCTCAAGGGCTGGTTGCCCATGGGGATGGTTACTAGTTGTCATTCTGGCTTTCCTCTTTTAAACACAAGCCTTGGTCACCATAGCCGTTTTTCTTTCCTTGTTGATCAGCTTATCCTTATACATCCTCCTGTATAGAGATGATGGGTAAAAACTTAAGGTTCCTGGCAGGGATCCAAATGGGGGCTGTCTCCCCTATGGGAAAAACGCATCCAAATCCTCTGCCCATGGTAACTAGGGGGTCAGGTCCTCTCCATTGTTGTGTCAGGGGGTCCTTCCACTTGACTTTCACTTGGGGCTTAGGGCTTAGTTGTCCCCAGTTCTTCTGAAATCTGGATTCAGTTGCCCCTTTTGAAAAATTTAAAATGTTAATTGTAAACAAAGCTATCTGTAACTGTATATGGTGGCTAACTCACCCTTTTTTGTTTTATAGGTTATCATAATACAAATTAAAGGGTTTTTGAATGTCCTGAATGGCCATAGTTATGGCCAGCTTTTCTTTTATATTGTGCTGACCCTTGACAAGGTTGAAATCTTTGTTGGCTTCGGGTCTTTTGTTTCTCCTCAAAGGCTGCATACAGAGAGCCTTTACCTTCGTCACTAAAAACATGGAGGGCGCCAGGAATAGTCGTAGGAGAAAATAGAGATGGCATTTTGAGGGGAAGTCACCATAACATGACAGTCCATTTGGATGACCCATAATGACAGTCAATTTGGCCTAGAAACCTCTCCAAAGAGAAAGGAAGATGAGCATTGGCTAGAGTGAGCCACTCAACGTCTGCCTTCCAAACATGAAAAACAATGAAGTGAGGATCGAGGCCATAATGCCCTTGGGCTTGGGTCCTTCCCTTGAGGATAGCATCTGCAAGTTGGTTTGCCTGAGAGTACACCCAAGGTGTGTCCCCCATTGGAGTGTGAACCCACTCTAATGGCTCCCCCCCTTGAGTTAAAATTGCAGGTATTACTGTGACACCTGCAAACAATCAAAGGGAAATGGGCTTAAAAATAGAATACCTCTTTAGGGAAACTTTATCCAGGGCTTTTTGGAACTGAAAAAATATTACCCGATGGCTGTCTGTAATTGTAATAAATTCTTGGGGTATCCTGTTTTTTAGTATGGTGAATAAGGACACAAGACTATCTTTAGGGACAAAAACCCATGGCAACAGCCAATTGATTTCCCCTAAAAGACTCTGAAGTTAGGTTAAGGTCAGAGAGCCTGGAAATCCAGCAAAGGCTTAAGGGGGCTGGCCTGAGTCAAGGTAAGGTGGGTTCTGAGCACCTTAAAAGGAGGTACCTTTTGAACTTTATTGAGGGCTATGGTAAAACCCCCCTTTTTAATATGGCACAAACCTGGACCAGAAGACCCTCCAGGCGGCTCCGGTCTTGGTGCCCCAAAATTATATCATCCATGTAGGGAGGTATCTGAACCCAGCACAGGCCCTAAAAGTGTGGCCAAGTATTGTTGGCAAAAGGCCTGGCTATTGGCCATTCCCTGTGGCAACACGGTCCATTAAAACCTCCGATCAGACTGGGAAAAATTAAGAGAAGGAATGGAGAAAGCAAACTTCTCGCAGTCATCTGGATGCAGGGGGATAGAAAAAAAAAACTTTAATATCAATCACAACTAAGGTATATTCTGAAGGTATAGCAGGAGTCCAGGTCATGCCTCTTAGGGGCGTTCCTACTAGCTCCATCCTTTCATTTACCTTACATAGATCTTGGAGCATAAGCCAAGTCCCAGAAGCTTTTTGAATAATCAATACGGTGTGTTTCAAGGACTCATAGAAGGGTGTGTGTGCCCAAGGTTTATCTGTTCCTTTACCAAAAGGTAGGGGGCTACAAGTTTATGTTTGGTCAATGGCCACTGCTCCACCCAGATAGGGTTTCTCATCTAAATCAAAATTGGATCGACAGCCGGGCGCTGGTGGCTCACGCCTGTAATCCTAGATACTCAGGAGGCTGAGATCTGAGGATCGCGGTACAAAGCCAGCCCGGGCAGGAGAGACCCTGAGACTCCGATCTCCAATAAACCACCAGAAAACCGGAAGTGGCGCTGTAGCTCAAGTGGTAGAGCGATCGCCTTGAGCTGAAGAGCTGAGGGACAACGCCCAGGCCCAGAGTTCAAGCCACACGACCGACAAAAAAAAAAAAAATTGGATTGACAATCCTTTTTTCTAAGGTATCCCTTCCTGCGCCTTGGGCAGGGTATAGGGGGCAGTTTGGCTCCCCCTGGGCAAGTTGGTGGGGGATTGTTATGAACAGTCCCTCTCAAAGTGCCCCTCCTGCCTGCATTTAAAATAAGTCCCTCTCCCCAATGGTCTTGGGGTTCCTAGGCCCTGGGCTGCCAGCACATGGGTAATAGCCTCAGTCATTGCAGATGTCTGAGCCTGTAAAGCTAAAACTAGTGATTGGGATGGATTCTGTTGCTTTCCTACATCCTGTGAGGCCACCTCCCATCTGCCCAGGAAACTCTCTCTCAATCCCATGCGGTGGTCTGTATTCATCCCTTCCCAGACCAGCTGCTTTACAAACTGACCTTGAAGGTTCCCTGCTGGCAGCTTGCAGACTGCTGTACTCAGCTGACCAAGTTTTTGTCTCACTCCTGCTATGCGAGACTCAGTAGGCCCATCATCCAGTTTGTACCACGCAGCAAGTCAAGCCTGTTTCACCTGGTCATGGTATAGGCCAGGTATTGTGGCATGTTGGACGGCAGTGGAATACCCAAACCATATCTCTGTTAACATGGCATAAGTAATAGGTATCGCTGATTGAGCCTGCCGGTTATTCTCCTCTTGCACTCTGCATTCCTCCTTAAAGAAAGCACACCATTTAATAAACTGAGAACTAGTAAGGATGACTTTGGCCACATCCAGTCAGTCCTTAGGGACACATGGGTGATAAGCAATGTCCTGTAATAGGGTCTGGGCCCAAGGAGAGTTTGGACCATCCTCTGCCACCGCCTTTTGGGGCTCTTTAAGATCCTTAGCTTCCTATGGATACCATTCCAAGGGCCTGTTAGACCCTGGTGCCAGACTGACTAGATACCCTTGGGAAACGAATCCTGTGGCCTAGGGTTCAGGCTCCCGGGTGGCTCTTCCTTTCCAGGGTTATTTCGCCAGACTTCAGCCCCTCCATGGAAGGTTGGTAGAGATCCTGGTTTTGCAGGTTGCGTAGGATGCTGTACTTCCCCCCCCAATCGGGGGAAAGGGAGGGGACCTATGACCATCAGGGTCACCTGAGTCAGAGGGAGTAACTTTCACCATCGTTTTGAATTCCACTGTGCATGTTTCAGTGCGTTCTCAGTTGAATTTGGCCCATTCCTTTTCCTTCTCACTTCCCAAGTCCTCCTTTACTCCCTCTTGGCATAATGTTGCCTCCTCCTCCTTCTTCTGTGAGATAGCATTACCCATTGTAAGGGTTTCTCTTACCCTGAGAGACTGCATAGCATAGGCTGGTAGTTTTTCCTTTCATGGCCCACGTTGGGTGCCACATGTAGGGTCTTCATCCATTCCACGAAAGACGGACGGGGTCTGAGGAAAGGTAAGTGAAACCACCCGCCCCATCCCCAGCCTCCCTCAGCCTGGGAGACAATCAGACTCAGCAGGGAGTCAAGTCAAGCAGGAAAATTCATTTATTAACACAGAGAAATCCCTTTTTAAAGCAAAAAATAGCGAGTGGCATAGCACTGGGGAAGAGGAACCAATGACTCTAAAGGTCATACCCTATCATGCACCTAAGTTTCTACGGGCTGGTTATGCACTGAACATAAGGCAAATTGGGCTTTGCCCACTCAATTCCCTCTCAATGCCATCTTTGCTCCCCATGTTCTCTACAGTTGGGGACTTCAACACATCAGTATCCACAGTAGATAGATCAACTTGACAAAAATTCAACAGAGAAACTGCAGATCTAAACATCTGCATAGATCAAGTAGATTTTGCTTACATCTACCTAATGTTTCACCCAACAGCATCAGAATACACGTTTTTTTCAGCAGCACTTGGAACATTTTACAAAATAGACCACATTTTAGATCGCATAGCAAATGTGTACAAATTCAGAAACATTGAAGTTATTCCTTGCATTCTCTCAGACCACAAGGGAATAAAATTAGAACTCTACACCAAAAGCCACCAAAGAAAGTCCTGTAATACATGGATGCTGAACAACACACTGCTTAATCATGAGTGGGTCATGGAAGAGATTAGAAAGGAAATTCAAATGTTCATGATATTCAACAAAAATGAACACACAAATTACCAGCTCTTCTGGGACAAAGTAAAGGCAGTACTCAGAGGCAAGTTTATAGCTCTGAGTTCCTACATCAACAAATTGGAGAGACCTGAAACCAACAACTTAATGAGACATCTGAGTCTCCGTGAAAAGAGCAGCAAGATAAACCCCAATTCAGTAGATGGAAAGAAATAATTAAAATTAAATCAGAATTAAATGAATTAGAATCCAAAAAAAAACATAGAAAAAAATCAACAAAACAAAGAGTTGGTTCTTTGAAAAAATTAACAAAATTGAGAGACCCTTAGCAAATTTTATCAGAAAAAGGAGAGAACACACCCAAATAAATAAACTCAGAGATGAGAATGGAAACATCACCACGGAAACAACCAAGATTCAGAACATTATAAGGGAATATTTCTCAAAACTTTATGCCAATCAGTTTGAGAACTTGGCAGAAATGTAGCTTTTCCTAGCAAATATCAACATGAAACTAAACCAAGGTAAGTTAAACCATCTTAACAGGCCCATATCAAGCACTGAAATAGAAACTGCACAAAAAGACCTCCCATCTAAGAAAAGCCCAGGACCAGTTGTTTTTACAGATGAATTCTTCAAGATTTTCAAAGCACAGCTAACACCGATACTCCTCCAAGTCTTCAATAAAATTGAAAGAGAAAGTTCACCACCTAATTCATTCAATGAAGCCACCTAGACCATGGTGCGCCTCAGTGGGAGCCATTATTCTTGAAAGTGCTAAAAGAATTACAAACAGCAGTAAAAACTATAGGTCCTTCTGCCCCTTTTACTTTAACAATCCTTGACTCCATAGCAACTGATTGGCTAACTCCTTATGATTGGTATCAAACAGCAAAATCGGTGCTAACCCCGGGGCAATACGTATTATGGAGAACAGAATATGAGGACCTTGTTAACGGAGAGGTGCAACGGTGATTATTCACTACTTCAGGCCCTAAGCCTACAGTCTCCATGTTAACTGGTCAGGAGGATTTTGCAGACATTAGAAAACAACTTAAATTCTCAAAGGAGATTTTAGAAACCATCACTAAGCTTTCTGTTATGGCCTGGAAAAAGTTACCATCAGGGGAAGGAAAGACCACTGTTCTATCAGGAATTAAGCAACGGCCTGAGGAGCCATATGAGGAATTCATAGCTAGGTTGGAGGAAGCTATTACAAGAATGTTCCTTCCTTCTGAGGGATCTCAAATCATTCTCAAACAATTGGCATGGGAGAATGCTAATATTGTGTGTCAGGAATTAATCAGGCCAGTAAGAAAAACAGGAAGACTACAAGACTATGTTAAGGCTTGCATAGATGCTTCTCCTGCTATGATTCAGGGACTTGCATATGATGCTGCCATGAAAGAAACGCCTTTTCAAACATATGTGACAAAGGTAACCAGAAGCTCAGGATATAATCCTGAACAGAGAGTATGTCATAATTGTGGCAAACCAGGCCACGTTCAAAAGGAGTGTAAAGCTCAAAAGCAACAGAAGGGATCAAGAAAAGCACCAGGCTTATGTCTTCCGTGTCAAAGAGGGAACCATTGGAAAAGTGATTGTAAATCTAAGTTCCATAAAGACAGAACTCCTCTTCTAGAGGAAACAAAAAATGGACGGAGGGGCAACCTCTCAGCCCCTCCCCAAGAGAGGAACTAAAGCAAACTATTCATGACTTGCCTAGAGCCACTCCAGGGAGTGCTGGACTGGACTTGGCTGCCACTCAAGATCATATCATATCCCGAAATAATGGGGTTGTACTGATAAGAGACAAACATAAAAGGGGAACTCCCTTCGGGAGTAATGGGCCTAATCATAGGCCGGAGTTCAAACTATAAAAAGAATTTTGAGGTTTTACCAGGAGTAATAGACTCAGACAGTCCTACAACTATAAAAGTCATGATAAGGTCTCTAAAAGAGACTATTCAAATTCATAAAGGGCAGAGGATAGCCCAAATACTTTTACTTTCATATCTAAAGTTGCCTAATCCCACCTTGACTCAAAATGGAGAAGGAGGGTTTGGCACCACAGATACTGTAGCCTGGGTTCAGGAAATTACAGATAAAAGACCTTACAAGGCCATTAAGGTCAATGGAAAACAAATAACAGGACTCTTAGACACAGGGGCTGACAGATCCTGTATAGCTGGAAAAGATTGGCCTACGACCTGGCCAGTGCAGGAGACTTCTTCCTCCCTAATTGGATTAGGGATGGCTTCTAATGTAGCTCAGTCAGCTCAGAAACTCAAATGGGTATGTGAAGGGCAGCAAGGCCACTTCAAACCTTATGTTATCCCCAGCTTGCCCTTTTCTTTATGGGGCAGGGACATCATGCAGGACATGAATATACAAATACGACAAATAGACTCCTCATCAAAGGAGCAAAATTTTTCATAGGGGCAGCTGAGGAACAGCTTTATGCTGACAAAATAATATGGAAAAGTGATGATCCTGTATGGATTAATCAGTGGCCCCTAACTCAAGAAAAGATTCAAGCCATACAGGACTTAGTTCTAGAACAATTGAGTCAAGGAAGGATAGAAGAGACTACCAGTCCATGGAATACTCCAATTTTTGTAATAAAAAAGAAGTCAGGAAAATGGAGGTTATTACAAGATTTAAGGGCAATTAATGAGACCATGCATGACATGGGAGCCCTTCAACCAGGCCTACCCTCTCCTGTTGCAATCCCACAGGGTAGATATATAATAATAATAGACTTACAGGATTGCTTTTTTACAATAAAATTACAACCAGAAGATTCCAAGAGATTTGCCTTCAGTGTCCCTTCGGCTAATTTTAAACAACCTTATGATAGGTACCAATGGAAAGTGCTACCTCAGGGCATGAAAAACAGCCCTACCTTTTGTCAACAATATGTAAAGAGGGCTATAGAACAAATTAGACAAAAATATCCAGGGGCATATATTATTCATTATATGGATGATATACTTATGACCGATGAAACTAGAGAAAAGACAGAGAAAATATTACAGGATATGGTAGAACAATTAACAAAATTCGGGTTAATAATAGCTCCTGATAAAGTTCAACATGAACGACCTATAGATTATCTAGGAAAAGTGATTGGACATGATTATATTATGTCCCAAAAGACACAAATTAGAATAGATAAACTAAAAACATTAAATGATTTCCAAAAATTATTAGGGAATATTAATTGGATTCGGCCTAGTTTAAAAATAACTACAGGACAATTAGATCCTTTGATGAAAATGTTGAACGGAGATCCTAATCCTAAATCTACCAGGGAAATAACTCCTGCAGCCCTATCCTGTATAAGATTGGTAGAAGAAGCATTGAATACAGCTAAAATACAGCAAATTAATATTACACAAACATGGTCCTTTATAATTCTGGCTACAAGCCTCACTCCCACAGGATGTTTTTGGCGGGATGGGATACTGGAATGGATCCATTATTCCCATAACCTTGGAAAAATAGTTGCTTCATATCCCTTCTTATGTGCTAATTTGATTCTAAAGGCTAGATTAAGAGCTAGAGAATTATTTGGCCAAGAAATACCTAACATTTTTGTCCCCTATAATAAGAAACAATTAGATCATTTGATACAATTTGATGATGATTGGAAAATTGCTGTATTAACTTATACAGGTAAAATAAGCTTTCATATGCCCCAACATCCTTTGTTACATTTTATACTGAAACTCCTGTGATATTTCCAAAGGTTGTGGTTACAGAACCTTTGGCGGGGCATTAACTATTTTTACAGACGGATCTTCTAGTGGAAAGTCTGTGGTTTATTGCAGCACAAGACCACCATTAATATCTTATGACCCAAATGTATCTGCACAACAGGCAGAACTCATTGCAGTTCTGCTAGCATTTCAAAATTATTCAGAGGAGTTTAACCTTTACACAGATGTGTGTGGTTTCCTTGTTTCCTGCCATTGAAACAGCCCTAGTTACTGGTCAATCTAAAGTTAAAGAATACTCAGTAAAATTACAACAGCTATTACAACAAAGAACGACAAAGGTATTTGTGGGACACATCAGGGGGCATACCAATCTCCCTGGACCTTTGTCTCAAGGGAATAAGTTTGCAGACTTATTAACTAAGGAAAGTCATGTAATGTCAGCTTTAGAAGAAGCTCAGGAAAGTCATAGACTACATCATCAAAATGCTAATGCCTTAAGAAAGATGTTTCAAGTGTCCCGAGAACAGGCAAGACAAATTATCAGGGAATGTGAGGCATGCCCAGAAGTTTTTCATCCACAAAAAATGGGAGTTAATCCTAGAGGCTTAAAGCCTAGAGTGTTGTGGCAAATGGATGTTACCCATGTAACAGAATTTGGGAAACTCTCCTTTGTCCATGTTACTATAGATACTTATTCTCATGCCATGGTTGCTACAGCCCATTCTGGACAGGCTGTGAAAGATGTTATTCAACATTTGATTAATGCCTTTGTGGACCTAGGAATTCCCAAGGAAATAAAAACGGACAATGGACCATCATACACCTCCAAAGCTTTTGCTAAATTTTGTGCACAATGGAAAATTGTGCACAAAACAGGGATTCCGTATAATCCACAAGGCCAAGCAATAATAGAACGGGCTCATCAGACCTTAGAAAACCAATTGACAAGAATTAGACGAGGAGGAGGGAAGCAATACTCCCCCCATTACACTCTTAATCATGCTTTGCTGGTCCTTAATCATTTCAATGCTGATGAGCAAGGAATAACCCCGATGATGAGACATTGGGGCATGGAAAAAACTACAACTTTTCCTTTAGTAAAATGGAAGGATCTACTCACTGGAACCTGGCGTGGGCCAGACATCCTGTTAACATCTGGGAGAGGCTATGCTTGTGTTTTCCCACAGGATGCAGAATCCCCCATTTGGGTCCCAGACAGACTCATCAGGCCTTTCTTGGGCCCAAAAAAGAGCCAGGAAGAAAGTGAAAATACATTGGGAGTGAAAACTGGTGCAGAAGATGAAGACATTCTCTCTATCACCACCGCAGGCTGATTCTACAAAAATCGCTGCACCACCTACGTGGGAACAGATCAAGAAGTTGTGCGTGGAAGCTCGACACACTGTTGAGATCACCGGAAATCAACCCAATCCGGAAAACATGTTTTTAGCCATGCTTGCCCTTGTTTCTTTACAGGTGAAGTATGCTTTTTGTACAATGTATTGGGCGTATGGTCCTGATCCACCTTTGCTTCACCCCGTGGGTTGGACTCACCCATCTAACATAAAAGTACTAATGAATGATACCTCTATACTAGGGGGCATTCCAGTGGGGTCAGAAAAGCCTATGATCTCCACGTATCTAGATTATGAGGGAAGATCTGATGTCACCCCTATATGCTTGGCTTTAAAAGGCCGTGCTCCCTTTGCATGCTTGCCTGTTCACTACAGGACCCTTTATGCTGATGCACCTGATAAGACTAACACTGCTTCTAGCAGTAAGAGGGTGATGTGGGAATTGAGTTTTCAAATACTTGGGTATTTTAATTACAATGAGACCTTTGACAAAGATAACAATGTTAGCATGCCTTTTCCAAATTGTTTAACAACTTACCAGGATAAAGCTCAATTTTGGGACAGCAAAACAGAAAAAAACTTCCAACATGGTTGGATTGTGGATTTCCACATTCTGCCTCTGTACATTGGCCTAGGGGTACTACAGATTTGGTATTTGATTTTTCCATTGCCAACCCAACTTATGACTATAAGAAATATTTAAAAGAAAATGAGAAAGTAAAATTCACAAGCTATAAAGCTCCAGTTGGCCCGGAACCGGTAAGGCGTTGGTTCATGCCTGGGTTTGTCACCCCAATGTGGGTTGCTAAATCTAGTCATTATGGAACCACCGTTACCCATAAAAATTTGTTTAGATTTGCTGCAGCTGCAAATATGGTATTGCTAAAAAAGCCCAAAGCTAACCTACCAGAATCAATTGCATTAAGAGCTTGTTTGTCTTATCCATATGCAGCTTTAATTGGAAGTGATAAAAGAATTAATATTACACAAGTAGGGAATTCCTTTTTAATTCAATGTTACTCTTGTCGGTTGACCAACTGTGTTGATGCTTCCATAGATAAAGAATTTTCAGTAGTAGTTATTGTAAAAAGACCTGAATATGTAATGCTTCCTGTAAATTTGCATAATGATCCTTGGTTTGATAATTCTGCTTTGCAAACACTTCGTGTTTTGTATGAATTAATATGACCAAAAAGATTTGTTGCAACATTGATCTTTGGAATTGCTTCCCTTATAGCATTAGTAACCTCGCTTGCTGTATCCACCACTGCACTAATACAACAAGTGCACACGGTGCATTTTGTAAATGAGTTAAATAAGAATGTTTCTCTAGCATTAACAGAGCAGCAAATCATTGATCAAAAGTTAGACAGCAAACTAGAGGCTTTGGAGGAAGTAGTCTTAAAGTTAGGGACTGAAGTTAATAATCTTAAAACCCAGCTGACCACTAGATGTCATCAGTCATTTAAATGTATTTGTGTTACCCCATTGCCTTATAATGACAGCTTAGATTGGGAAGCTATCAAAGTGCATCTACAAGGAATCTGGAAGGACAATAGCTTAACTCATGATATAGGACAGCTACAGGAAGACATTTCAGCCCTTAGTCAAGCTCATTTGGAAACCGCAGGGATAAATTCTTTGGCAGAAGACTTACAGAAAGGATTACCCAGCAATCCCACTTTTGGGCATTTACCCTAATGTTTACAAAAAAGACCACACTAAAGCTACCAGCACAACTATGTTTATTGCAGCATTATTTACCATAGCTAAGATATGGAACCAACCCAGATGCCCCTCAATAGATGAATGGATCAAGAAAATGTGGTATATATACACAATGGAATTCTATGCCTCCATCAGAAAGAATGACGTTGCCCCATTTGTTAGGAAATGGAAAGGCTTGGAAAAAATTATATTAAGTGAAGTAAGCCAGGCCCAAAGGAACATAGGTCCCATGGTTTCCCTTATTTGCAATATCTAGTATAGGTATGAGTCAAGCGGAAAGTCAGAGAATGTGATGTTAGGAAAACGAACCCTCAAATATGTATTTTAATGTTTTTGTTTCTTTCATGCATGTGTTTCTAACGCATTTATAAGATTATTTCTTGGTTGCTTTGTATGTCCCTCCCCCACAGTGTAACCCCTGCTTTCACTATATTTGATGTCAGTATAACATGTGGAGGAGATGGGGACAAACAAGTCGTTTAAGGATTCAGGTGGACCTGTTGCAACAATGAGAAGTACAAAATGTCATGTCAAAACCAGCTTTACAATGTCGGGGGCGGGAGGAGGGGTATGATTGGGTGGGGGGGGAGGGGGGAGGCTGGGAAGGGAGGTGAAGGGTAAACAAAGGAGGAGGCTGCAATGCTTGGTAAGAAATGTGTGCATTATCCTGACCATGTAATTGTAACCCCTCTGTACAGTATGTTCTCAAATAAAATAAAATTAAATTAAAAAAAAAAAAGTCTTAATCCTTTAGATTGGTGGCACTACTTGGTTACATTTGGAGTCATAACACTAATTGTTATATGTATTCTTGTTGTCTTTCCAGTCCTCTTCAAACTAGTCTTCCGCTCCAACTCCTCTATACGAGAAGAAATTTCTCTGGCACATCCAAAAAATAAAAAAGGGGCAAATGCCACGCCTACTCCAGTGGAGACTGCTTAGCATGGGAAACCATCTTTCAGACCTGAGAAAGGGGCTTTAGAGACCTATCTCTGAGTATTGGGACTTCACCAAAGTCTACCTCAGAGAATGGGGCTTTACAGAGACCTATGTCCGAGTTTTGGGACTTCACCGAAGTCTACTTCGGAGAATAGGGCTTCTAAGAGGCCTACTCCTGGAAAGGCTGGCAAACCCCTGGGAAAGATGTGTTTCTGCCTTTCTTTTCCTCATAAGAGTGCCTATTAATCTTTTACTGCTTCTACTGCTCTTTGTACTTACTCATTGTCAACGTTCCTTTATTCAAAGCTCTTTCTTAAGAGTGTTGACGACTCCAATATCTGATGAGTATCTTAAAAAATATGACTAACTCACCAGAGTTAAGTGCTACCCTGAAACCCCTCTTATGGAGGCTAGTAGACAAGTTATAAGTAAATATAAAAGTATTGGGAGTTTCACGAAGTCACTTCAGCAGAAGGAATTGTTTGTAAGGGACTTACAAGAAGCTGTAGGCTCAGCTAGAGCAGAAAGAATGTATGGCAATTGCTGAGATAACTATTTAGGAGAAAGAATTTCCTGCTACTCTCTTTTATTTACTAAGAGACTTGCTAGATCTAGGTCTCCTTGAGGTTTACTATTAAAGAAGAAACAGGAAAGATCTTATGGGAAAGTTAAGGCCTCTATAAAGATAGGTAATGGTTAATTGGTGACAAACATTGTAATCATTGTATTTCTTAGAGATAAGCCGGAAACAAGTGCCTATCAGGTGACCAGCTGGTGACCACCCAAAAATGAAGCCATGCAGCAAGACTGTGTAACCTTTTGCCCTTTCTCATGAAGACTTTTGCTATAAAAGTTTGTTATCCTCTGCATAAATCACACTCAGCATCCACTCCTCTTGTGTGTGAGTTGTCTGTTTGCCATCTCCCCATCCTATTCCAGGTTTCTCCCCTAGGTGTCCTCCATCGTCCCGACAGAGCCCCGTCTGCGGCACCATGTCTTGATTTTGAATGGTTAATTGGAGATCAAAGTTTCAGTGTTGCACATGTTCATTCTTTGTCCCTCCTTTTCCATGACCCCTTTAACTTCTGAAAGAGAGATAAATGTAAAAAAATGACAAAAATGAAATCAAATAAATATCATCTTGTTTCTGTTTCCTGGTAACTGATTATTTTTGAGATAGTGCTTCTTACTAATAAGAATTATTGGTAGAATCTGAAAACATATTTGAGTAATAAATAGACGAGGAAAAATGTTGTCTCCTATTTTTTATCACTACATTTCTTTTTGTCTAAGTATAAATGCTATACTTACACTAAGTGCCTAGAGTAAGCAAAATGACTTATAGAGCTCAGATCATACCTTTCCACAGAAGATGACAGCCCCAGAAGAAAAACAGGGCAACAACTTGCACAAGAAAGAGAGAGTTTGATGTCTCCTTAAATCTTAGGATCAAATGCTCATGAGGAGCCCTCGGGACTGATGACAGCTTAAGGACCTAACATTTCCTGTGTCATTCCATCAAAGAAACAGTCACCAGTCTCCCATCACACTGTAGGTGCCACGCCTGACTGTTGACCTTGGCTGTGTCATGAGAACGTGCAGCAGGGCTCTGTCATGGTCACTGGAGAGTCAGGATTGCATACTAAGAGGACATTCATGAAGGTGGTAACAAGGCCTGAGTCAGGGTTTTGTCAGATCTAGATTATTTGTAACAGGCACTACTGTCTTCTGGCTAAGAATGTGGACATATCATCGGGGTCTTGCACACAAATTTATCAAGTGTTAGCTTGCAACATTTCCGTATGAAAGCCAACAAAATATCATCAATGCCCTCTGAACATATTCTCATCAATATTTAGTAAGCAAAAAGCTATAAAATCAAGTTCATCATGAGGAAAATACCGATATGAAAACCAAATTGCAAGAGCATTTACAAAAAATGTTTTTCTGTATGTATCAAATGTGACAAAATATTAAAATTTAATGAAGCTGGGAAAGTTAAATTGATTTCCTTTTTTATTATGGTTGCAACTATCTTTTACATTTCAACTACATAACAAAAAGAAGGTAGGCCAATCACCACCGGTGGCTCACACCTGTAACTCTAGCTATTTAGAAATCTGAGATCTGAGGAAAGTGAATTGAAGTTAGACTAGTTAGGAAAAAACCAGTGAAACTTTGATCTCTGATTAACCATTTAAAATCAAGACATGGAAGTTTGGTTCAAGTAGTAGACTCTTACTCTTGATTACAAAAGCTAAAGGTCAGCTCCCTGAATTCAAGCCCCAGTATTCACACACACACAAACACACACACACACACACACACACACACACACACACGCTCTCAAAAATAACCAGTGACCAGGAAAAAGAAACAAGATATTTATTTTCTTTCATTTTTGTCATTTTTTTTACATTTATCTCTCTTTCAGAAGTTAAAGGGGTCATAGAAAAGGAGGGACAAGGAATGAATATGTGTAACACTGGTATTCAATTGGTACTATGTGGAAAATGACCTATGTAATTTGTTTTTTTGGAAGGACAGGAAAACGGAAAAAGATAAAGTGAAACGTTAACATTGTCCAAAAGAAATGCATTCAGTGAATTAGAGCTATGGCTCAATTTGAGTGCCATTATTCAGCAAAAGAGCTCAGAGAGAGAGTCCAGGCCCTGGATTAAAGCTTCATTACGGACTAAAACAAAAAAAATAATCATTACCACAAGATTGTAACTAAACCCTTTACAGCATAATAATAATAATAATGATAATAATAATGATAATGATAATAATGATAATAGAAGAAGAAGATGAAGAAGAAGAAGGAAGTTAAAAAAAACCAAACTAGTGAGAAAAATTGATAGAGCAAGGGAAGGACTGACCTTTCAAAAAGAAATATATCCATACCTGACTTATATGACTGCAACCTCTGTGTAATTCACATTTATAATAATAATACAAAAGAAAAAACAGAAATTTAGTGCTGGAGTCATAACTCAAATGGGAGGTCATACTAATATGTATGTGATACCAAGGTCAAACCCCTTATAAATTTCTCCTTCAAAAATGGCTCTTCTCATCACTTGTGCTTTCCAGAGTTTATGAAAGTGGGTGCAGCTAAAGAAAGAGAAAGATAATCTGTCAGGCACAGAACTATACTTGCAAAGAGCAATACTCAATAGAACACGTGTTTACTAGACCACATGATGACTCCATGTTTTCTGAAATAAACAGAACTAGTTGGGCTTGAATACATTCTCCACTGTATATTAGATGGGGACTCAAAATTAATGAAACTCTCTGGATCTCAAATTCTTTACAGGTAAAGTGAGCATAACAATACATATCTTATGGGATTATGAGACCTGGTTGTCATCAAACATGGAGTGGGTTTTATCTTAGGTGTGTGTGCAACACTCAAACACTGCTGGAAGGAGTATAAACTGGCATGACGTTTACTGTTACTTAACAGTAATACAACATGCCTGTAATCATACTTACAAAAGAGGATGAGAAAAGAGGATCAAGGTTTTAAGTCTGGACAGGAAACTGGATCAGACTCATCTCCAATGATCTCTAAAAAAGCTTGAGGTGGAGTTTGGTTCAAGTGGTAGAGTGCTAGACTGGAGCATAAGCCTCAGAAACATTGCCCAGGCCCTGAGTTCAAGCCCTGAGACCAGCACAAGCACACACACACACACACACACACACATACACACACTAAATTTTGTGTGTTCCTACCCCCCGCTTAACAATATATTCCCTCTTCCAAGCTCACCTGATTTTTTTGTTTTAAAAGGGACTTCCTGTGTAGCACAGGCTGCTCCTAAACTTACAATCCTCCTGGGTACTGGGAGTACAGGCATGCCTACTATAATTGGCTTCACTCAGCAACTCTATTCATAACATATTTGCAAGAATTTCATTCATACTCATGAAGATATTTGGCTTAAAGCTGCTCACAGTAATATTATACTGCACAAAATGTAAATAATATAACTGGGCATGGTACTATCTTACCATATGGTAATACCAGCCAATAATTAGGAACCTGACACAGGAGAATAAGCAGATGAGGAAAGCCTGGTCTACACTGCAAAACCTGGTCTCCAAAGGAAAGAAATTCTATAAATATTAATCTACGATGAAACATACAATATGTTAAATTTATATAATGTAACAAATAGACCATTGTTAATAGAAATAAAATCTTGGCAGAAATTTTAAATACATACATATGCATATATATTTAAACTTAGAGAAATAAAATTTCAAGTGCTTCAATCTGCATCTTTCAGTCTACCTGTCACCTACTTATTTACTGACACATTGATTTCTATTTAGTCTTCACAAAACACTGTTCTCACACATAAGTACACAAAATTGTAAATCAAAAAGTACAAAACAAACATTATCATAAATACAAATGTAGTTAAATCCCTACCATAATAATTTGGAGAAAGCATACATTAAGTTAATGGCATTGTATACTGCTCATGAGGGGGAGTCTAGGAAAACGTAGATTGTGTGTGTGTGTGTGTGTGTGTGTGTGTGTGTGTGTGTGTGTGTGTGTGTGTGTGTCTGTGTCTGTGTCTGTGTCTGAGTCTGTGTGTTTTCCTTGAGTAAATAATGGAGATAGAATTAGACTTATTATTCTTGCTTGGTCTTTTTGCTCAAAGGTGACACTATACAACGTGAGCCACATCTCCACGTCTGGATTTTGGTTTCTTTTTTTTTTTTTACATTACTTTTTTATTTTTTTATTGTGAACATACAGTACAGAGGGGTTACAATTACATGGGCAAGATAATAAGCACATTTCTTATCAAGCATTGCAGCCTCCTATTTGTTTACCATTCACATCCCTTTCCAGCATCCCCCTACCCTCCCACCCAATCCTAAACACCCCACCGAAGATGTAAAGTTCGTTTTCGACATGAAAACTTGTATTTCCCATTGTTGCAACGGGTCCACCTGTATCCTTATTTAAACGACTTGTTTTATCCCTTCCCCTCCACAAGATATACCGACATCAAATACAGTGAAAGCAGGGGTTATACTATGGGGGAGGGACATAAAAAACAACAAAGAAATAATCATATAAATGCATTAGAAACAAATGCATGAAAGAAAAAAACACATTTAAGTACATATCTTAAGGTTCATTTTCCTAACATCACATTATCTGACCTTTTCAACTTGACTCATACACATAATAGATATTGGAAATAAGGGAAACCATGGGACCTCTGTTTCTTTGGGCTTGGCTTACTTCACTTAATATAATTTTTTCCAAGCCTTTCCATTTCCTAACAAATGGGGAAATGTCATTCTTTCTGATGGAGGCATAGAATTCCATTGTGTATATAGACCACATATTCTTGTTCCATTCATCTACTGAGGGGCATCTGGGTTGGTTCCATATCTTAGCTATGGTAAATACTGCTGCAATAAACATAGTTGTGCTGGTAGCTTTAGTGTGGTCTTGTTTGTAAACATTTGGGTAAATGCCCAAAAGTGGGAGTGCTGGGTCATAGGGGAGCAATATGTGAAGTCTTTTGAGGAACCTCCATACTGCTTTCCAAAGTGGTTGAACAAGTTTACATTCCCACCAACAATGAAGTAAGGTTCCCTTCTTTCCACATCCCCTCAAGCGTCTGTTGTTATTAGAGTTCTTGATTTTTACCATTCTAACTGGGGTGAGGTGGTATCTCAATGGTGGCTTGATTTGCATTTCTTTTATGCAACCTCTAGGGAGGCTGAGCATTTCTTCATGTGTTATTTGCCACCCTTCTTTCTTTTTCAGAGAAGTTTCTCTTTAAGTCTTTAGGCCACTTATTTATTGGGCAGTTGTTTCTTTGAGGATTTGTTGTTGGGGGATTTAATTTTTTGAGTTCCAATTATATTTTAGATATGAGACCCTTGTCTGTTGTATGGCTAGTGAAGATCTTCTCCCAATCCGTATGCTTTCTGTTGATCTTGCTAGCTATGTCCTTTGCCATAAAGAAGCTCTGCAACTTCATGCAATCCCATTTGTCCAAACTTTCCTTGATTTTTTTGTGTTTCTGGGTCTCTATACAGAAAATTTCAGCCTTAGCCAAGGAAAACTAGGGTTTCTCCTATTCCATCCTCTAATGTTTTCAGAGTGTAAGCTTTGACATGTGTTTAAAGAATCCCATAGACTCCACTCCCAAATTACTCAAGCTGATTCAAAACTTTGGCAAAGTAGCAGGGTATAAAATTATTCCCCCAAAGTCAATGGCTTTTCTGTATGCCAACAATGAGAAAAGTGTGGCTGAAATTAGGAAATCAACTCCATTTGTAATAGCCCCACAAAAAATAAAATACCTAGGAATTAACTTAACCAAAGAAGTGAAGGACCTCTATGATGAAAACTTTAAAAGCTTGAAAAAGGAAATCAAAACAGAACTTAGAAAATGGCAAAAACTCCCATGCTCCTGGATTGGAAAGATTAACATCGTGAAAATGGCAATACTTCCCAAGTGTACTTACAAATTCAAAGCGATACCCATCAAAATTCCAACCTCATTCTTCAAGGAAATAGAAGAGGCAATCCAAAAATTCATATGGAACAATAAAAGACCCCAAGTAGCAAAAACGCTCCTCAATGGAAAGAACACTGCTGGAGGAATATCAATACCAAATTTCAAACTCTACTATAAAGCCATAGTAATCAAAACAGCTTCATACTGGCAAAAGAACAGACCTCAGGACCAATGGAATAGAATTGAAAATCCAGAAATGAACCTACAGACCTATAGCCATCTAATCTTCGATAAGGGAGCTAAAAAATAGAATGGAAGAAAGACAGCCTCTTCAGTAAATGGTGCTGGCAACATTGGTTAACTACTTGTAGAAAACTAAAGCTAGATCCTTATATATCACCCTGCACCAGTATCAACTCCAAGTGAATTTTGTTTTCTTAATTGGAGAAATATCTCGGATTTACTGCATGGGCTGCTTTAAACCCGAATCCTCAGTTTTTGACCTCTAAAATAGCTAGGTTTTAAAATATGAGCCACTGGTGGAAAGCAACTATGTTAACATTTTTTCATGTTTTAATGAGTTTTAAAGTAAGACATATATGTTACTTTTGAGAACGGCTGGAAATAGTAATTAAAATTTAACAGAATTTAAAACATACAAAGCTGAGGATGGCAAGCAGCTGAGAACAGAATGGAATAAATCAAAATTACCTATGACACTTTTCAGTCTGTGCACAGAAACGATTACATTGTTGGAGCCCAAGGCCATCAGATAGCTGAACTTCAGCTGGCTGCTATGCTCATGAGGCCATTCTTGTGCTATTCACAAGAATGTGATGTTGTTGGATGGTAGGGATCAGCTACAAGTTCAGAACCTGAAATATTTCTATTGATCTAGAAGGGGAAAAATACCAGGACAAGAAATGTGATTAAAATTGCTGAATGCAAAATCCATCTAGTCAAAGAAAGACAGAATAACTCTTCCTATATCTGAAAAGAGTATTCATTCACAAAGAATCATGAGCTGAATATGGCAGTCAATGTTTGTAGGCCAGCCTAAGTTTTAAGCCTTCAGACGGACATATAGGTAAATGCTATCTTAAAACAAAAACAACAACAAAAATCCCAATAACTGGGAATGTGTTTACTGGTAGAGTGCTGGTCTTACATGCAAGAAGCACTTGATTTGATTCCTAAGTATGACGTAAGCAGAAAAACTGGAAGTGGTGCTGTGACTCAATTGATAGTGTGCTAGTCTTGAGCAAAAGAAGTTCAGGGAGAGTGCACAGACCCTGATTTCAAGCCCCAGCTCTGGCAAAATTAAAAAAAAAAAACCAAGTGCAAATTGCTGTTCGTTGAAATAAATATGTTGAAGAATTTTTATACTCTCTAGAAAATTGTGCTGTTGGGAATTCATAGTGAACTTTGTTAGGAAAAATTAAAATAAATTAATGAAATATTATCTGGCATTGGAAAGTACACAGTGAGATGTAAAAATGAGTGCTGCCTATGGTTACTTGATACAACAATGTTATAGATACACTTGCCAGATTGTGATTTTTTTAAGTATACAATCGTGGGGTTTTTCTTTTTCAAAATAATTTTATTGCTGGGCCTAGAGACTAAGGAGACTGAGAACTGTTCAAATCCATCCAGGGCAGAAAAGTCTGTGAGATCTTTATGTCCAACTAAAAGTTCAGAAAATGTGAAGTGGCACTGTTGCACAAGTGGTAGAGTGCTAGTCTTGAGCTGAAGAGTTGAGGGACAATGCCCAGACCTAGAGTTCAAGCCCCACAACTGACAAAAAATAATAATAGTAATAATAATAATGTTGTTGTTACTATTAAGGTGTTATATATAAAGGCTACCAATTCATAAGGTTTTCTTTGCTACAAGAAATACATATCCATCTTCATTGCCAACAGCCAGGATTTGGCCATCTGCCTTCCAGCTGATCTCTGTGTGTAGAGGCAATGTGTAATACAAAGCAATACAAAACATTTCTGACTATAAATAATTTTTCTATGCACATCTTAAAAATCAATGCTGACAACACGAAATAAAAAACCCTAAGTTTAAAACATTCTTCTAGACAAGTTAAAGAAATCCTGATAACAAGTATTTTAAAAATAATTTCAGAGAGCTTGAACTCAGGACGTGGGTTCTGTCTCTGAGATTTTCTACTCACGATTGGGTTGCCACTTTGAGCCACAGTGCCTCTTCCAGTTTTCTCGTGATTAGTTGAACAGAAATGTCTCACCAACTTTCCTCTCCAACCTGGCTTTGAACTAGATCTAGAGATTTGAGCCCTCTGAGTAGCTAGAATTATAGACATGAGCCCCTGGCACCTGGCTTATTGCTTACCTGAGACAGAGGCCAGTTAATATTAAATTCAATCATGTTTAACTTTGTAAAACAAGGCTAACTGAAATGCCTTCCACTAGAAATAAGGAATCAAATGTGTAAGTGGGTTACAAATATCTTACCAAAAGCTACATATTTTCCTTGTGTTTTTTTTTCTTCCAAAATTGTGTGCTTTCCAGAATCATACCTTTTCTTTCCTTGCTGGTTTCTTTATTTTATTTCATCAATGTCCACAGCTTCTTCAGCCATCATTTATTTATGTGAAGAGCTTTCAAACATCTATTGTCAGTCTAAATTCCTTGTATGCACCTCTCATCAACTGCCATAAAAACTTGTGAAACAGTAATCATCTCTTATCATTATTGGATATTAATGTGTAAGTAAAACTTAAGAAAATAAATAATAATATCAATAAGTATAACGATTTTAATAGTAATGCTGAACATAAATACAACGTTGATTATATTCTGAGCAATATAAAAACCTCAAGGAAAACAAATCACTTTTTTTAGTGCTGATATTATGCTTTAAACTCAATACCTTACCTTCTCACTTAAGCTTTTTCCCTCAAGCATGGTGCTCTGTATTTGAACCACAGCTCTCCTTCGAATTTTATTTGGGGGATAATATAGAGATAAGAATCTCATAGAATAAAAAAAAAGATTTGTGTCCCTATCTTGGGGTTCATTTCACATAACATTCTCTTATAATGTTATATGGTACCATGTACTACTTACTGCAAGTGAGGTTAACCATGGGACCAATGGTTATTTGAGCCTCGTTTATTTCACTTAATAAAATTGTTTCCGTGTCTTTCCATTTCCTAGCAAATGGGACGATGTCATTCTCTCTGACGGAGGCATAGAATTCCATGGTGTGTGTGTGTGTGTGTGTGTGTGTGTGTGTGTGTGTGTGTGTGTGTGTATCACATTTTCTTGATTCATTCATTTACTGAGGGGCATCTGGGTTGGTTCCATATCATAGCTATGGTAAATAATGTTGCAATAAACATAGTTGTGCTGTTAGATTAATATTTGAACATTTGGGCAAATGCCAAAAATGGGATTGCTGGATCATAGGGGAGCTCTAACTGGAGTCTTGGAAAAATTATATCAAGTGAAGTAAGCCAAACCCAATGAAACATAGGTCCTATGGTTTCCCTTACGTGCAATAACTATTATATGTCTCAGACAAGCATACAAGTTCAAAAACTATGTACATACAACCAGATAAGATGATGTTAAGCAAAATAAACCCCAAGATAGAGTTTATAGTCTACCATGTTTTTTTTTTCTTTTTATGTTCCTCCCCCCATGGTTTAACCCCTGTTGAAACTGTATTTAATGTTGGTGCCCTGCATCTTGTATACACCCTTCTCTAGCTTGGGGAGGGGAAGGGAAAAAACAAAACGTTTAAATAGGGCAGGCTGACCCGTTGTAACAATGAGATGCACAAGACACTATGTTGAAAAAGGAACTTTACAATATGGGCGAGGAAGCAGGGAAGGAAGGAGAGGGGGAGTGTAGTTGTGGAGGTGGGAGGGAAGAAAGGGTAGGGGAAAACAAAGGAGGAGGTAACACTGCTTGATAGAAAATTTACTCATTACCTTGCTCATGTAACTATAACCCCTCTATACTATATTTTACAGTAAAAACCCCTTTTATAAAACAGAAGGTGTCATGTACACCAAGTATAGTAGCCCACATGTAGAATAACTGCTGATTGGGAAGCAGAGATGACGAGGATCATGGTCTGAGGCCAGGCCAGAGAAAAAATTGCCAAGACAGCCATCTCAACAAATGAGCTTTCCATAGTGGTTCACATCTGTAATCCTAGCTAATTATGTGGGAGGGATAGGTAGCAAAGTCTCAGTCAATCTAAGATCAGACCCAGACAAAAAGTTCAAGACCTCAAGTAATTAAATGGACTAGAAGTATGGTAAAAGTAGTTGAGCTTCTTGATGCTATACAACCAGAGTCCTGTCTAGCAAGCAGAAAATCCCTGAATAGAACCCTTCCACCAAAAAGCCTAAATAACTTTATCCTATTTGAACATCTAATTTCAAGGCGACTGACAGATCCGAGATGGTAACATTCTCTTTAAAATTAGCTATTCAAAAGAGACAAAGTTATTTAGGTTTTGAAAAAATTGAAAAGGAAAATGCATGTGATTTTTGTTAGCTCTATAATTCTTGAAAACATAAAATGTACTCAAGTATTTAATATATATCCATATGTGTGCATATGTCCATGTAAGTATGTATATCTATGTATGTATGTATATATGTATGTATATATATACATACAAATGGTTCATCTCTTTTCTGTGTAGCCAATGGTACAAATGAATCTGTATAATCACTACTCAAATGCATGAATAAACAAAGAGAATGAGCAGAGAACTCATATTCAGGAAATTATGGCTAGCCCATAACCCTGAAAATCTTTTACATCAGTTTGCATATTTCTGTGACTGCAGTACAGGGACCATACGACGACAGTGGGATACCAGGCAGATGAATTGAGAAATGAGAGATACAAATGTTAAAAAATATTCTTTCTGATGTTTAAGTAGAATTTCTTGTATGTGTGTGTGTGTGTTTGTGTTTGTGTGTGTGTGTTTGTGTGTGTGTGTGTGTGTATTACATTTTTTGATTAATTTTTCTCTTAAGGGTTATCTGGGCAGATTCAATAAGAATGGTTGGGCTGAAACCTTTACTATATCCTGGTTTGTAATCTTTCCGGTAAATGACCAGGAGTAGAGTTGTTGGATCATATGGTAGTGGGTAGTCAAAAGAGGCGTGAAGGTTTAAAAGGTAGAAGAATGAACAGGAGAAAAGGGGGAAAATGCAGAGAGGAATCCATAAATATCCTACAATATTAAGAAGAGTGAAGGAAGAAGTGCATAGATGAGGGGTGGATGAGAATATTGAAAGGGTTGGCATTGATCTAGGTATATTGTACGCATAAAATGATCTGTTTAATGATAATTCCTATGCTACTTAAAATAACAATTAAAAAATCATGTCCCTAAACTGTTATGCAATTAGAAGCAAAGAAGGAGAATTTGCTCAGATCAACTCCGGGGTCTATAAGTCTTTTTTGTTAGGATAAGTTTTAAAACAACACTAATGATACATATCACTGAAGAAAATTTAATGATTTTCAGCTATTTAAAATAATCATTTTTGGAGATATGGCTCAAGTGGCAGAGTGCTACTTAGTGAG
Source organism: Dipodomys spectabilis (assembly GCF_019054845.1). Classification (NCBI taxonomy): domain Eukaryota; kingdom Metazoa; phylum Chordata; class Mammalia; order Rodentia; family Heteromyidae; genus Dipodomys; species Dipodomys spectabilis. The sequence goes on from NW_024871063.1 coordinate 947,531, forward strand.
CAAAGCTGTCAGATATTGAATTCAAGTCTCAATCTCGAACAAAAGTACAAACAATCAGTAAAATTCAGGCACTTTCCTGGGGTCTGGTATCTTTAATCCTACCTTTAATCAGAAAGCAGAGATCTGGGGATCTCAGTTCAATGTCAGCTTAGATAGGAACGTCTGTGAGACGCTCATCTCCAATTCACTGCCAAAGAAAGCTGGAGTGGACTCATGGCTCAAGTGGTAAAATGATAGACTACAGCAAAAAGCTCAGGGGCAGAACCCAATCCTTGTGTTCAAGCCTTAGAATCGAGCATATACATACACAAGGAAGTCAGTCACTCAAGTTCTCAATCTTCCATTTCCCTAATCCTAACTCAAATCTTGGACAGAACCCTAAGAGCAACCTCGATGATAATAGTAACCCAATCCTAAAATTAATGGAAAATATATCCTAACAGATTCTCATTGTCTTTGAAATGATTTATTTGCACTTTGCTACAAATCCTACAGATTCCCTTACTTGGACTCTGAAATCGTTCCCTATTATGAATCATTAAGCTCGAATCTTCATATCATGAAAACTACCATAGTTTCCACTGATCTTAACTTTTTCTGAACTCCTCTGTCTCCAAAAAGAAGTTGCAGGTTTACTTAAAATCTACTCTAGTTCCTAACCCTAACTATATATCTAAACCTTACTAGAAACCTAACATTAAATTTAACCCTATTGAACCCTGAATAGGAAACTTAGGAAAACTCTGGAGTTTTTGTTAAGTTTCAAACTTATTTTACTTGAAAGTGTTAGCAGAAAACTCAGTTTTACCTTAAAGCTTACCCTTCCCTAAGCCTAAGTCTAACCTGAACTAGACAAGCAACCCTAGCCCTAGAACTAATAGCCTCTGGATTCTAAAAGCCATACAAATACATTAGTTTTTATTCATCCTAACTTTGATTCAACTCATCTCTCAAATAGTTTGTAGTTTTTCTCATTATCTTGCCATTTTTGTAACCCTAACCCTAACTGGAATATTGAGGCTAACCCTCACACTAACCATCCCCTAATCTTAATAATTATTAGCAGTTTCTTACTTCACATTCATCCTAATTCTAACTAGGCTTGTTATTAGAAGATTTACTTTCAGTTTGACCCTAAACTTTCCATTTCCCTAATGCTAACACTAACTCCAGCTGGAACTGAAACCTAACTTTCACCCTAATGATAGTCCAATTCTAATGTTTAAGAAAAATACTCTGTTTTTATTCATTCTAATGAATACTCCAGTTTGCACTCTGGATATGAGTTTCAGTTTGCCCTAATTCCCATAAATTTTCTGACTCTTCCTCTGAAGTTATCTTGTTCCCTAACATGAACCTTTATATTATTTGTCCTCTCATTCTCTTATCAGGAAAAATACTGTAGTTTCCAATGATCCTACCTTTTCCTGAACCCCTGTGCCCTAAAACAATTTCAGATTTACTTACCATCTATTCCATTAATTAACTCTAACTCTCAACCTAATCCTGGCTGGAAAACTCTCATTAATCATTACGAGAATGATCACTGAGAAATAAATATAATGATAATGCTCTAGTTACTGTTCAATCTCATATTTTTGCTTCCACTTGTTAGTGAAAACTGAATATTATACTAAAAACTTTCCTATTCATAACACTATTCATAATCAGAACAAAATACTGACCCTAATGTTAATCCAAATTATATGTCAATACTAACACTAACACAAGTACACTAGTTTTCACTCATCCTAACTTGATTCAAATAAGCCTTCCAAAATAGGTTTCAATTTTTTTCCAATATCTTAGTCATTTTCTAACCCTAAACTTAATCTTAACTAGAACATTGAGAATAACCATAACCCTAATTGCAAGTAGATTTTAATATTAATATCAATACTCTAGTTCACATTCATGCTAATTCCTGACAGGCTTATTCTAAAATTTACCTTCAATTTGACTCTCATTTTTTCTCCTTCACTCTAATCCCAATCATGTCTAGAATCCTAACCATATCCTTGACACTAATGTTATCTTACTTCTAAAATTTATGAAAAATGGTTGTTTTGTGTCATCCTTACTGAAATTCCACCTGTAATTCTTGAAATAAATTGAAGGTTTTCCTAAACGCTATAGATTTTATCACTCTTAACTCTGAATCTATCTTGTTCCTTAACAGGAATCATTATATCCATTGATCTCAAATCGTGATATTATGAAATACATTGTACTTCCACTATCCAAGCTTTTCCTGAATTCCTAGAACCTAAAATAAGTTCAGATTTACTTAACATTTAAAACATTTGTTTTCTTTTTCTTTTTGTCGAACATGGGGCTTGAACTCTGGGCCTGGGCATGATCCCTGAGCTCTAGGTCATGATCCCTGAGTTTTTTAGCTCTATGTGTGCACTTTACCACTTGAGCCACAGCACCACTTTTGAGTTTTCTGGTGGTTAATTGGAGATAAAAGTCTCATGGACTTTCTGCCCCGGCAAGCTTTGAACTGCAATCCTCAGAAAACAGCTTTCTGATTAGCTAGGATAATAGGCACGAGAAACTAGTTTAAACAATTTCTTTATCCTATTCTCAACCCCCTTTAACCAGACACCTAATCCTAATCACAATCTAATTTAACCCCAAATAGTTACTGTAAGGAAAATTGTCTAGATTCTATTCAATCACACATTTTTTTTTGCTTCTACTTCTTATTGGAAAACTAAATTTTACACTAAAGCGTATCCTTCCCTAAACCTAACGAGAAAAAAATGTAATTCACCCTTTAAGCCAAATTATGTCTGAATGTTTAAAGTAACACAGACACTGGTTTTCATTCATTCTAACCTTGATGCCATTCATTCTTCTTAAAATATGTTACTGTTTTACATCTTTTTATATCTTACATCTTTTTCTCATGCTAACCCCAAATCTAACTGGAACACCTTGCCTAATCCTAAACCTACATATAACTGAATCATAATGTTAATAGCAAGCTTCTATTGCACTTTTATTCTCTTGCTCAACATGTAGGTCTAAATTTTACTTGCATTTTGAGCCTACATTTTTAAGTGTTTTTCTATTTCCTGTCAGGTTTTCTTTTTCTTTATCTTTTTATTTTTTTTTTATTTTTTTTCAGTCATGGGGCCTAAATTCTAGCATTGGGCGCTCTCCCTCCACTCTTCAGATCAAGGCAAGCGATTTACCACTTGAACCACAGCGCCACTTATGGTTTTCTAGTGGTTTATTGGAGATATGAGCCTCACAGACTTTCCTGCCTGGGCTGCTTTGAACTCCGATCCTCAGACATCAACCTCTTGCGTAGCAAGGATTACAAGCGTGAGCCACTGACACCCATCTTTATTATTTTTTTTAAATTTTATTTTATTGTATTGATGCTTTAAAGTCAAATTAGTTACACGAGTATGGTAATGGGTATATTTCTTGTTGAGCATTGTTAAACACTTCTTTGTTGTTCTCCTACTACCCAACCTCCCTTACTCCTCGTTCCCCATGGTGTAAAGTTCATTTTCAACATAGGGTCTTCTAAGTATCATTGTTGCATCCTGCATTGAACCTATTTCACTAATCCTAATTCTAATTCTGTCTGGGATCCTAAACCTAAACATAATAATAATGATAGCTCAATTCAGAAGTTAACAAAAATATTCAAGTTTTTGTTCATCCTATTAATCCACTATACAACTTGAGTTAATTGCAGTTTAGCTCATTTTTTTCCCAAATTAGATTATATGTGCAAATATAAAGATGAAACTTTATGTGAAATACAGAAGATCTTTGGAAGAAGAAGTAATGAAAAGAAAATAGAGGCAGGGAGTATAATCAAATGCTTTAAACATATTATGGTATTGCCACTTCTGACAATAAATAACCATTAACAAAATACCTAGTATTTTTTAAGAGAGCCATTGATATATCTGGGGAATAAAATACTTGTGTTAGATAAACTTTGTTCATGCATATTTTATATTGTTATTGGTCAATTATTTAACTTAATGAACAAAAATATATCAAATAAGATTCCATGAAAAATACACAAAACAGTTTTTTAGTAATTGAGAAAAAGTTATAGTCATGAATTTTAGGAAACTAAATTTCTATTTCCCTATGAAGCAATGATTTAAGTTTACTAATCTAGTTACTTTAGACATCATAATTGGCATGAAAAACAACTAACTGTACATCTTGTTTCTTGAATGAGTGATGTTTAAACATGGTCTTTCATTCAAATGAATACTTAGGTTTACTTTCAAAATAAATGCAATTTTATCTCCTTTCACAACAAGTACTTACCCTGCAATTAAATGTATTAGTATATTCAGGTATTTAAAAGCTAAAATTTCTATTTTTGATATGTAGTTCTACATATTCAGAATGACACGTTTTTTGTATTCGTAAATGTCTAACCTCTGGGATTTTTGCTTCATCAATATAAATTATCTCATGAGGTTGTTGCAAAGGATCCAGTAACCAGTGTGGTCAAAAATATTTCCTAAATTCTAAATTTAAGTCTAATCATTTTTAGCCTTTGATTATATCATTTATTGTCTCTTCAGAGCAATTATGCTAAAATAATTACTACTTTTTAAACATTTTGCTCACATTGTAAATAATATCAACACAGGTCACAAAGAGACTGATTATTTCAGACTCATCATATTTGGTAAAGTTAGTGTGAAGAATGTAGAGAGCAGAAGGTTCTTATACTCAATAAATATTTTTGCTTAATTTAAATTACATTAAATATCTGGATTTCTAATTTGGAGGTTAATCACATGGAAACAGGAAAATAATTTTTAAAAAATAATTACTTTGGGACCATTTTTCTTCTTAAAATATAAATTAAAAATATCTCTAAGAAATGTATTTTTTTCAATAAAATGTTTCAACCCTTAATAAAGTGCTTTATACTTTAATAAAAGGCTGTCTCAAAATAGAAATTCTGCAACTAATCTAATGTATGTTTTCATGCACAAAATTCTGTGGCTTCTAGTCTTATGTGATTTTAATTATATTTTATATTTGTGACATGATCCCTACTTATATTTATTACAAACTTCTGTAATTATACAAATCGTGCCGGTACACACTAACTTACATAAGATAATATTCAAACAAAATTATCTTTTTTTTATGTCTCCAACAGGGATGGATGCTGTGCTGAAGTATATTAAATGAAAGCACTCTAACAAAGAATCTTTATGAAATGGAAATTTGCAACATGAGGATGGGAACATGAGCACTTTCTACTTGGCTGAACAGGAATTTTTGTTTCTACAGTACTTTCTTGCCTTTTAATCACACAGGGAAAGCCATAAAATTTGAAATGCATATGAAGGAATTGCATTCCTAAAAGATGTGGCAACCCTGCTCAAAAGGTCGATCTTATCACTGGTTCTTTGTGCTTGCTGCCTGATCTATTTCTCTATCATATGTTTCATATTATTAAACATATTAGTATTTCAGCAGTAAGTATATTATAGGAAATTCCTGAAAATCACAGCTATTGCAGTTTAATAATCAGAAGAGAGGAAAAGGATTATATTAATCTCCAATTTCTCCCTTTGGCCTTCAATTTGCCAATCAATTTTCAAAACAATCATGTAAGATGTTAGTTTATTTTTCCCTTTTTAATTAGAGATTAAGCAAGTGTTTTTTGCAGTAAAAAGTGATGACAGTGGTATTAGAGCTCTGATAAGGGCACCTTCTCCTTAACAAGTAATGCTCTATGGACTGTAAACATAGAAGCCACACTAAAATTCTCTACACACACACACACACACACACACACACACAAACACACACACAAACATGCACACACACACACACACACACACACACACACACAGCTGCCATCCAGACACATCAGAGATAAGTTCCATTCCCTTGTAATGATAGTTGATTGATGTTTGCTGCATTGCTTTATCTCAGCTTCAAGATCTTGCTTGGACCTTTATCTTTCCCCGAGATCAACTCCCTAATTCTTAGTATACCGTGTGTCTGTGTATTCACAATAGGCTCCTGGCTGCTTCAGGCCAATTAATACCCTGAATAGAGTATCCTCAAACTTCACATCCAAGTCAAAACTCCATGAGTTTATACATCGTTGCAAAATACTAAAATTTATTGGATATAGAAACAAAGAGAAAACCCACCTTGTTACTTTAGCAGCAATTGACATCATGAAAGTAGAAGAATATTAATCAAGAACTGAGGTAAGAGAATGGGAGTATGTCTAAAATGTTGAATACTGGATGTGTGTTACAGATACAAAATCATCATCTATAGGCTTATTTATTGAAAAGGTCATCATATATTGAAAGCACTATTTACAAATACAGTTTTCCAGGTACTTTGCTTACCTATCACTTCTGATGACAAATCCGCTCATGAATTTTTATAGGATCTTTGAATAAATGACACAATTTGCATGTATGTATCATCTTAAGGAAAGACAGTATGCTTTTACATCTTTCTTTCTATATGACAAGCCCTTATTTTTTGTTTCCCTGTTTGCTGAATAAATGTATTCCTGGAAACAGAATATTCACATCAAATCTGGGTGTAATTTTTATTTTTTTAATTTGAAATATAAACTTTGTTGTGACTAGTCATTTTCTAAATATGAGTGATATTCATGAACACTAAAATGTTGGTGCCTTTAAGTAAATTGAGACTTGATGTGGTATTTGTCTAATTGACTTAACCAACAACAATAACAACAAACATTTAGTTAGTAAATGCAAAATAAACAATTCATACTTGGAATATATAATTGCTCCTTCCATACTGATACCTGTACTTTACCTATATTAGTATACTATTTTGAAAAAAAAAACTTTTAATCATTAATTCACGGCAATTAATGCCAGGAATGTGCTTAGATGTCAGGTGAAGATTAATTCTGGAAATTCAAAGATTCCAGGCTTTTGAGTGGTCACTGCTAATCACAATCAGAAGTGTAGTATAAGTGAGATTTGGAAATCTTTTTGGTAAGTCATGGCACCAAAAAGGCAGAGGCTAATTAATAGTTTTTACAGAAGAGAAGGAGTAACTCCAGATGGAAGGAATAAATGATAATAACTATGTTATACCACAAAATGTTCTAGGGAACCATTTTTGGTTATTAAAGAACTAGTCATCAACAAGGCTTATTCCTCATTGCCTTTAGCATTGTAGTAATTACTCTAATTCTTAATCTCTGTGTGATAAGTTGTATATCCTTCTATGCTGTACTTTCATACCTGAACTCCTTTGCTTTCTAAAAATCACAGTCTTTTATATTTCTCTATGAACAATTTCTGATATTAAGTCGACAAATCCAGACAGCAGAGGATGCTAATGTAAGAGTCCCTTAACACATGAATCATTAATGTAACAACATGGAAAAGGAGGATAAATTTATTGCTACCTCGATTTTTCTGAAAAGTTGCAATGTCATCATTTGATTCAAATTTCCATTCTTTGTCTACATAGTGTCAATAAGTGCACATAATTGCAAATATAAGACGGATGCTGGTGGCTCACACCTGTAATCCTAGCTACTCAGAAAGTTGAGACCACAAGATTGTGGTTCAAAACCAGCCTGGTCAGGAAAGTCCATGAGACTCTTATATTTAATTAACCACATAAAACCCAGAAGTGGTGCTGTACCAAAAGTGACAGAGTGCTCAACTTGAGCTGAAGAACTGAGGGACAGGGCCCAGTATCAGAGTTAAAGACCCAAGACCAACAAAAAAGTGCAAATATGACTTTAAGTTTCCCCAAAAGGAATGACAAAGGCAATAGTAATCTTCCTAAGTAGAAAAAATAATTCCAAAATGATTCAGTGCACCTTCTTTTATGGTTTCTTAGCTGGACATATTCTCTTCTTTTAAAAATTGTCAAATATTAGCTTTATAATAAACTTCATCTAATATTTCTTGGTTCAAAGGAGAAGTCCATACAGTTGAAGTCACTTGAATTTATTACTATCTCAGTTCAGACAACCCAGGCAGGAGAGTCTGTCTAAATCTTATCTGTGATTAAACACTAAAAAAGCCAGAAGTGGAGTTTAGGCTCAAGCAATAGAGTACTAGGTTTGGGGGAAGTTGGGCACGAAAGACAACTGTACTGGGACAGGATCCATCCTCTGGGTTCAAGACCCAAAACCAGCACAAACTAAACAAACAAACAAAGAAATAAAAAAACACATGTTTCTTTGAGACCATCCTTAAAGCACTGGTTTGAGAAGAGGCTCCTTTCGCTGATCATACTCACTGGGTCCTGCTTTGTGGAATCCTTATTGCTATGGAGAACTTGGGACCAGACTAAAGAATTGGGTAACTGACTCCTGCAACAAGAGAATCATCTCAGGAGTGAAATATCTGTCCATAAGTCTCTTTAAAACTCTCATAACTTTGTTTCTTTGCAAGAGAACACTTTTAAAACAAATTTATTTCCTTTTATTCTATGCTGGCCTTAAAATGGCATATTGTTTCCTTTTGTTATACTCTTAACTAGAAGTTTACAGACAAGGTTTATATAAGTAAAGGACACACTTGAAAAAGTCAGGAACAGAGTTTCCTTCAGGCCTTGGATTCTTTTCTTGTACCGTAAAAATGACAGCACAAATTACCATGATCTTTGTCATTTTCCTATGTTCAACTCCTCTCTTGGGATCAGTTTTCACTTGCAATAACAGTTCCTTCCAATTACTTCCAGTAACAATCTATGGTGCTGCTCCAGGTAAAATGAATATTTTCTGGCTTCATTGAAATAGCACAAGTATATCTTTGAACATGAGGTAAAATGTGTTTCAGAGATAACTTTATAACGAGAAAATATTGAATTTGCATGGCTTATGAAACCTTATTCATGTACATATGGCCATATAAGATGATGTTAAGTGAAATGGAACCCAAGATAGGGTCACAACTTGCTTTTTCGTTCGTGCTATTTTTTAAAAGTATCTAACATGTAGTATGTGAATTTTTGTTTCTCTTCTATTTTCTTCCTCCATGGTATAACCCTTGTTTTCATTATATTTATTGTCAGCGACCTGCATCTTGCATATACATTTTTCTAATGTGGGGAGGGGAAGGGAAATAACAAAATGCTTAAACAAGTATACAGTATGACCTATTGTATCAATGAGTTGTACAAGGCACTATGTAGAAAATTAGCTTTACAACTTGAGGAGGGGAGAAGGGAGTTGGGATTGTGGGGAGGAAAAGGATTGTAGGAGAAAAACAAAAGAGGAGGTAACAATGCTTGATAGATAATGTACTCATTAACTTTCTTATGTAACTCTAACCCTTCTTTAAACCATTTTTACAATAAAAAACATGAAAAAAACATCCTGGACTACTTTAGTTCAAATTTCTTAAGTGCTCTGTAATTAAGACCAATTTTATGTGGGAAGAATGTTCTCAGAAACATTTTTTGTGTGTGTTTGTTTTGTGCATTATTTCCCAAGTGTACATAAGTTAGAAGTAGGAAAAACAATAGGAATAATAAGAGAAAAAGAAGTTTTGTGCTTAAGTATAATGGTTCAATACACTATAGAAGACTCTTTCAATAAGATAACTTTGAAACAAGAAAATCCAAGGCCAGTATGTAGATCTATGGGAGTGATATAGGGAAAGCATTACTACTAAGTGGAACATGGACGATGAGGCCACTCTTGTTTTCTACTAGGTCTAAATCATGGTAGTTAATCATGCAAATTTGTATAAAGTAGAACAGAAGAGCAATTCTGGTTCCAAAACAAGTCAGATATAAGAGCATGGACTTAACTGGAAAAAAAGGCCATATTGAGAGAGCAGGAAATATAGTAGCAATGAACTGGTGGATAAGATCACATTTCTTTTTCTTTTTTAGTTTTTTTTTTTGATGGTTGTGGGTCTTGAACTCTGGGACTGGGCGATGTCTCTCCCCTCTTCAGCTCAAGGCTAGAGCTCTACCATTTGAGCCACAGTGCCAATTCAAGTTTTCTGGTGGTTAATTGGAGATAAGTGCCTCAGAAAACTTTCATACTGGTGCTTGATCTGAACTGCAATCCTCAGATCTCAACCTCCTGAGTAACTAGGGTTATAGGTTTGAACCACCAGTACCAGGCTTAAGATCACATTTCTAGCAGTACACACTCAGGATATGTAATGTGTATGTTCATCTATCTTTGTATGAAATCTTGAGTTAAAAATCTAGGCTACAAGTCAGACTTTACATTCACAAAAATGTTTGTAGTTTAAAACCATACTCCTAAAAAAATAAAAACTAAGAATGTAAAAGAGTCTGGAAAGTTAAGTTTGCATCCAGCTTCGGCAGAACAGTCTTTGCAACACTGCCTATAATTAACCAGCCAAAAACTGCATTGGATGAATGGCTCAAGTGATGGGATACTAGTTATGAGCAACAGTGCTGAATAATAGCCTGAGGTTTCTGCATACATACATACAAACATTTACACACGCACAGAAGCACTTATATGTGCAAACACACATATGAAACAACTCTCACAATGTGTAGAAAAGTTAGAAAATAATAGATAATATGTCCTGTGTAAGACTAGAATCAATTGATAATTTTTAATATTAGAAAGTCGTCACGTGAACTTTCCCCCCAAAAGCTTGAGACTATTACATAGGTAGTGACCAGAGATAGTAAAAGAGCCAAGTAATAATTATTAAAGGGATCGGATCCATGGAAGAATGAATCAGAGACCCCTGCAGGTGCATCTGAAAATGTTCATATCCTGTGTCAAATGTTAGAACATCTTTGAAAATTGTACAGAAACAGTTTGAGCAGTCAGTCTAGTGGATAAGATCATCGGAGAAGTTCAGAATTACTAGTATGTTTCTCGATTAAATAAACCAACAAAATATGGCAGGGCAATGCGATACAAGTCTGGAATTCTAGCACTCTAATACAGGAGATTAGAGAGTGGATAAAATAGTAATATCTTCCCTGGACTAGGTAGTATAATTTTGCCTCAGTAAAACAAACGAAAGGACAAGAAAGGAATTTACAGTTGGAAGTTTGGGCTAATTTTGTCATTACTTTTTGAGAAGTCAAGTTTCCTGTTGAAATGCAACTCATATATCATCCTCAGTCATGTTTTGAATGCTCTCTTCATTACAAAATACTTCTAGATGCAAAATAGTTCATGATTCCGAACCAAAAATTTGAAAAATTTAGCATCATTATGTTGGATTCCAAAGAAATAATGAAGGATTACAAAAGCTTAAGCCTGGAGAAACAGCAAAATTATCTAATGTAGGACTTTGTAGACCCTACTAAATTAGAATTTAGATTTAAAATAAATATCTTTTTCTTGTAATTTCATATTCTATAGGATACTATAAAATACTTTTTAATTAGAAGTTTTAATTTACAAATTCACAAATGATTCTGGCATTCTATTTGTCTAGAATATTCTTTCAAGAGAGTTGTAATTAGGACTTAGTTAATAGATAATTCCAAAAGTTCATGTATAACATGATAATGTGAATAATCTAGAAAGAGTTGACAATAAATGGATGCTATTAATTTATAAATTTAGTAAAAGAGCAATATTTGAGACTTCGGTGTAACATGGTATGAAGAGAGATATTGTTTGAAATATTTTTTCTTCTACCTGTACATAACAAAGGAAGAAATTTCCTTAATTGTATACCTCTGTATACAATGAGAAAAATACTAGGTTTGGGGTTTGTTTTCATTTTGTTTTTGTTGTTTTGTGTGTCCTAGGGCTTCACGTCTGGGCCTGGGCACTTTTCCTGAGCCTGTTTTTTGCTCAAGTATACTGCTCTACCACTTGAACCTCAGTGCTACTTGTGTCTGGCTTTTCCTGAGCAGTTTATTGGAGATAAGAATCTAAGGAACCTTCCTGCCTGGGTGGGCTTTGAACCATAATATACAGATCTTTGCCTCCTGAATATCTATGGTAGACGAAAATGTATCTATAAATAATATTTTCAAGTTTTCTGATCTTAAGATCACCACTTGAGGGAAAATGATGCAGCAAAGTTTAGTGTAGTGTTCTTTCAACAATAGAAAGGGCATAACATTAGCAGAAGTGTAGAATTTTTTCACAATAGTGATAAGCTAGTCATGTTGTGAATTTAGAGAATTTTAAGGTGCACCTTACAAGGTGGAAACTGTTGGGTTAGAATGACTTTACTGCATAAAATTTTCGGATTGATTGTCATTGAAATAATAGCTTACTATGATAAACAAATGTTTACTCTACAGGAATTAATTATTATAGATACTTCATAGTTTTATCTTCTACCAGAATGTGGCTAGTTTCTCTGTTGACCTTTAAATATGTAATGCCCCATTGGAAACTGCATCTATTGCAGAATTAAATAAAATGCATACAGGCACTGTTTTAAATGTCTCTGGTATGGCATGCTCAGAATTTGAAAATGAGTTGTTAGTAGAACACATACATTCTGTCCTCTTAACAAATATTCAGTTTTAAAAATTAGGAGTTTCCAGAGAATTGAACTATTTTCTATTTAGTATGAGACAATACTAAAATAATGCTTTTTAAAAAAATAATGGCAAGTATATTCTGAAAATTTTTATAGTTTGATAGCATTCAAGTTGATGATCCTCTGACAAAGACAGGGGAAATTAATTCAAATTAAAAGCCAAATATTGTTCATTTTTAAAAAAATTAATACACATAGAATATCATTTACTATAGAAATACCGTGAAATTATATTTTATGTAGCTTATTTTTAAATTAAATTTTATTGTCAAGGTGATATATAGAAGGGGTTGCAGTAATTGTAAAGTAGTGAATATCTAACAAGTCGAACTTTTTATGCCCTCCCTCATTTTTCTCACACTTTTACTTCATCCCAATACACCTCACAAGTTGTAATGTGAATATCCTACATCTTTTCTTGTGAGTATTGCTATTGCATTGGTTTTCCCTTTGTCCTTTGTCTCGCCATTTTGTTGTTCCTCTACCTTTGCCAAATTAAGATAAATGTGTATATAATACACAGGATACTGAAATCAAATACAGCAGGGAATAAACCATAGGGGAAAACACAAAAGAAAAAAGAAATAATGTGGTGATTGAAGGTGTTTAATGAGAAATCAAAATGTATAAGTAGTCCTTTGCTATAAGTTAAATCTCACTTTTTCTTTTTGGAGAATATAATGATCAAAGTAATATTTGAGAATCGGCAAGCAATTGTTCAGAATCATGCTTCCAGTGCAAGTGGATCAACAGTAAGTAATCCTCAATACCATTTTCCACAAAGTTTTGTCACAGAGACAATCGGCCTGCCTTCTCTTGCTGCTTTCCTAGCCTGGACCTATTCCTTCATTGTACATGAAAAGTGTGATTCAACTGATTTCATTCATATCTGTTCCTAGAATTATCAAGGATTTAGATTCTTGTCTGCAATATGATTAAACCTACGTCTCTTCATGTAGGCTGCTAAAAATGTATTTACCCAATTCAAGTAAATACATAAATTCTATTTCCATCTTTTTTAAACCATAAAATTCTTCTTTCTCTATAAATTGATCAGAGGCATGCATTTGTGGCTATCTGGGTCATTGCACATCTGTCTCTCTTCCTCTCTCTTTAATATTTCTCATAGTTAATAGGATTGCTCTATAATTATCATAATTCATTTTGCTTTTATATTTTTGGTTGCATAATTTTACTTTCTGTTCTGCCATTTCCAAAATCATTTATATAGAAGGCATTATTTCATCTTTTCTCATTCCTAGAATAAGCTGCACATGAAGACACCACTGGTCCTTATTTTCAATCTGTAACTTTGAATACGGAGGAAAATCTTTCCTCTGCTCTCCATCAATTCCCTACTCTCCAGTTAGAATAATTTTGAATAGTAAAAATGGAAAAAGGGAAAATAAATCATGGTGAAAACACAGATGCAGAAAATTCACCGGATTTTTCTGAACAGTTCAACTAACCTGATCTATTAGGGAAATACCTGGACACCTCATTCCCATTGTCACTCAAAGTCTCAGGTTAGGCAATTCTAATGAAGACGAGGAACATGATGAAAAAGTGAGGAATGGTATCAATTGCAAGAAAAATGGAGAAGGATCCATGCAAATTTCTTCTTTGGGCTGCTGAAAATAATCAGGTTATTACACTGCAGAGACTACTTTCCAAAAAGGCCACTCATGTGAATACTAGGGATGACGATTATTATACCCATATTCATCAGGAAGCCTACAGTGGACACTTAGACACTGTCCGTGAATTGGTGACTCAAGCAGAAGATATTCATACAATAACTGTAGATGGCTGAACAACCCTGCGCAGTGCTTATATGTGGAATAATATTAGAGAGGCTTTCTTCTTACTTCATCATGATGCAGATACCAATGGCCCCCTTGCATCTTGCTGCTGGGAATTGAGATAGCAAAGACATGTTCGATCTGCTTCTGTTGAACCATTTTGTCTGAAGATCAACTTGGAAGAAACTGTATTTGATATTGCCAAAAGGATAAGTTTTGGAAGGCTGTACAAATTGCTCTCCTAAGTCATAAGGGTTTGGTTAAGTTTCTTAAATTTCAAAAATGCCATTGCATTCTTTGTTTCCATACAAAATATTTTCACAATCCAAATAACAATAATAGCTTACTATAACATTTCATAGATTCCATGGAAGTCTTCCAAGTGAATTGCCTGACTTTGATGTCAAAATGTATTCAAGAGTTAGTTGTATACATCTATAATGATTTCTGGAGAGTTTGTGCTTTTTTATTGTAATTAAGTGGTTACATAATTTCCCTAATTTCACAGTATTGTGGGATAGTGATGCTCAGTTAAAGTCACAAACACATTCTAACATTTCTGGAGCAAATTGTCTATCACAGTCTATAACATTTATGAGTTCTATGAGCTTTGCGATACAGTTATTACTTCCACATTGGTTGGTATGTACATTTCTTTTGTTTTGCATAACATCAGCTGTTCCCTTTTTCCCACTTGTTTTCTCCCTCCCATCCCTGCCATTAACTTGCTTAGTTCATTTTGGTCAATATCCAGTGCAGCTGACGGGTTTTTCCCTGATTCCCTCTACTTCTATGTCATCTTCCTGGCTCCCCTCCATTGTACACATATATACCATATATGTGATCAGCAGCAT
Source organism: Dipodomys spectabilis (assembly GCF_019054845.1). Lineage (NCBI taxonomy): Eukaryota > Metazoa > Chordata > Mammalia > Rodentia > Heteromyidae > Dipodomys > Dipodomys spectabilis. The sequence goes on from NW_024871063.1 coordinate 962,681, forward strand.
GGGGTTATTTAGTAGAGATTCGACCAGATGAGTGGAAGTCCTTTGTTTCTTCAGTCCTGTTAATTTTGTCGTATTGCCTAACATTTTGGTTTTAACATCCACTTATCAGGGAGAACATGTACTGTTTGTCTCTTTGCTCTTGTCTTACCTTGCTCAACATGATCACCTTCTAGCTCCATCCATTTCCCTGCAAATGCCATTATTTTTTCATTTCTAATGGCTGCATAATATTGCATTGTGTATAGATACCACAATTTTGGGATCCATTCATCTGTGGTAGGACATCTGGGTTGTTTCCATATCCTGGCTATTACGAACAGTGTGGCAATAAACATGGAGGTGCATGTGTCCCTGTATACAGGTTCCTGTTGTTCAGGATGGATGCCTAGAAGTGGTATGACTTGGTCATAAGGGAGGTCAATATTTAGCTTTCTTAGGACTCTCCAGACTGTTTTCCAAAGTGGTTGTATAAGTGTACATTCCCACCAGCAGTGTAGTAGGGTTCCTCTTTCTCTGCATCCCCTCCAGCGTTTGTCATTGGCTGACTTGAGGATGTGGGACATTCTGACTGGGGTAAGGTGGTATCTAATGATTGTCTTTATTTACATTTCCTTCACAACCAGGGATAGTGAACATTTCCTAATGTGTTTCTTTGCCATTCTTATCTCTTCTTCTGAGAAGTCTCTCTTTAGTTCCCTTGCCCATTTAGTAATTGGTTTGTTAGGTTTTTGAGGTCCTAGTTTCTTGAGTTCCCTATACATACTGGATATTAACCCCTTTTCAGATATAGTGCTGGTAAATCTTTTTTCCCAATTAATTGATTGTCTTTCTAGCTTGGTTGCGATAGCTTTAGCTTTGCAGAAGCATTTTATTTTAAGGTAGTCCCATTTGTCATGTCTCACTCCAATTTGTTGTGACCCTGAGACTCTGTTCAGGAAATTCTTTCCTGGGCCTATAAGTTCAAGTGTCTCTCCTACTCTGCCTGCAGAGGTTTCAGAGATTCAGGTTTAATGTTAAAGTCTTTAATCGATTTTGAGTTGATGTTGGTGAATGGTGATATGCTGGAGTCCACTTTTATTATTCTGCATGTGGCTGCCCAGTTTTCCCAGCACCAGTGGTTGAAGAGGCTGTGTTTCTTCCATTGTCTGTCTTTGGTTCCTTTGTCAAATATCAGCTAACTGTAGGCAGGTGGATTTATTTCTAGATCTTCTATTCTATTCTATTGGTCTTTGGGTCTGTTTTGGTGCCAGTACTATGCTGTCTTTGTTATTATGGCTCTATAGTAGAGTTTGAAGTGCGGCATGGATATCCCTTCCATGTTGTCTTTATTCACTAGAATTGTTTTGGCTATTCTAGGTATTTTGTGGTTCCATATGAATTTTTGGACTGTTTTCTGTATTTCAGAGATGTACATCATTGGGATTTTAATAGGAATTGCATTGAATTTGTATATTAATTTGGGCAGTATTGCCATTTTCACTATATTGTCTGCCTATCCAAGAGCATGGGAGGTCGTTCCATTTCCTAGTGTCTTCTGTAATTTTTTCTTTAACTTTTTATAGTTTTCATTAAATAGTTCTTTTACATCTTTGGATAGGTTAATTCCTAAATATTTTATTTTGGGAGAGGTTATTTTGAATGGGGTTGCTTCCCTTATTTCCCTATCTGCTCGTACATTGTCAGTGTACAGGAAGGCAACTGATTTTATTGGATTGATTTTTGTATCCTGCCACTTTGCCAAAGTGATTTTTGATTTCTAAGAGTTTGGGGATGGAGTTTTTGGGATCATGAAGGTATAGTATCATGTCATCTGCAAAAAGGGATAGTTTAATTTCTTCTTTCCCTATGCAGATCCTTTTAATGTATCCCTTCCACTCCTCAAATTTATATATATATATATGTATGTATATATAAGATACAGAACACTGGAATCAAATACAGTGAAAGCAGGTGTTTACCATGGGGGAATAACGTACAAAAGAATCACATAGTGCATTATAAGCATATTAAAAACAAAAGAAAGAGAGGAAAAACCGCTTGTGTCTCTGACTTGGGGTACATTTCACTTAACATCATCTTGCATGTTCATATGTACCTAGCCTTTGATCTTCTCTGCTTGTCCTAGACATGTACTAATCCTTGTAAACAAAGTTAAAACAAGGTAAACTATGGGACCTATGTTTCTTTGGGTCTGGCTTACTTCACTCAATATAATTTTTACCAAGTCTTTCCATTTCCTAACAAATGCATCATTCTGATGCAATCCTAGAATTCCAGTGTGTGTGTATGTGTGTGTGTGTGTGTGTGTGTGTGTGTGTGTGTGTGTACCACATTTTCTTGAACCATTCATCTACTGAGGGGCATTGGTGTTGTTTCCATATCATAGCTATGGTGAATAATACTGCACTAAACATGGTTGTGCTGGTAGTTGTGTGATCATTTGGGTAAGTGTGCAAAAGTGGGGTTACTGGGTCATTGGGGATCTCTAGGTGGAGTCTTTTGAAGAAATTCCATTATGCTTTCCAAAGTGGTTAAACAAGTTTACACTCCTACAAGTAATGCAGTAGGGTTCCCTTTTAGCCACATCCCCACCAGCATCTGTCATCATTACATTTCTTGATTATAGCCATTCTAACTGGAGTGAGGTGTAATCTCAATGTTTTGATTTGCATTTCATTTAGGACTAGAAAAATTGAGCATTTCTTCATTTGTCTAATGGACATTCTTTATTTCCTCTTCAAAGAAGTCGCTCTTTAAGTCTTCAGCCCACTTAGTTATTCGGCAGTTGTTCCCTTGAGGATTTGTTTTTGTGGGATTTATGATTTTGAGTCCTAAGTATATTTTAGATATAAGACTTTGTCTGTTTTATGACTCATGAAGAACTTCTCCCAGTAAGTGGGCTTTCAATTGATCTTACTATCTATGAGCTTTACCTTGCAGAAGCTTTGCTGTTTCATGCAATCCCATTTCTACAACCTTTTTGTGATTTGTTGTTTCTGGTTCTCTATTAAGAACATTTTGGCCTGTGCTAAAGAGCCCTAGTTTCTCTTATCCTTCATGTAATGTTTTCACGGTGTCTGCTTTTTTTTTTTTTTTTTAAATATTTAATCCGTTGAGACTAAGTATCACGGTGTCTGCTTTTATTTTGAGGTCTTTGATCCATTTTGACTTGATTCTCATGCAGGGTGATACACACACACACACACACACACACACACACACACACACACACACACACATATGGCTAGCTTTAGTTTTTATTCAGGTGTTTAACCAATTTTAACACCACCATTTACTGAAAAGGCTGTCTTCCTTCCATTCTATTTTTTTTAGCTCCCTTGTCAAAGATTAGGTGGCTATAGGTCAGTGGGTTTATTTCTGAGTCTTCAGTCCTATTCCATTGGTCCTCAGTACTGTTCTTGTGCCAGTACCAAGCTGTTTTTATTACAATGGCTTTTTACTATAGTTTGAAATTTGGAACTGATATTACTCCAGTGCTGTTCTTTCTGCTAAGAATTGACAAACCTACAGCCAGCATTATACTTATTGGTGAAAAGTTAAAGCCATTTCTTATTAATTCAGGGAAGAGATAAGGATGTCCGCACTCTCCACTCCTCTTCAAATTAATATTAGAATGCTAGCTGGGACAGTAAGACAAGATGGAAAATTAAAGGGAATCCAAATAGGGAAAGGTGAAGTAAAACATACAAGATGACCAATGGAGTAGAATTGAAAACGCAGAAATGAACCTATAGTCCCATAGCCATCTAATTTTCGATAAGGGAGCTAAAAAAATACAATGGAAAACGAGAGCATCTTCAGTAAATGGTACTGGCAAAATTCGTTAAGTACTTGTACAAAAGTAAATCTAGATCCTTATTTATTACCCTTTCAGAATCAACTCCAAATGGATTAAAGTCTTCAGAGTCAAAGTAGACACTCTGAAAATATTACAGGATGGAATAGGAGCAACCCAAGATCTCCTTGGCACAGGCCTTAATTTTCTTAATGGAGTCCCAGAAACACAAAAAAAAAAATCAAAAAAAGTTTGGACAAATGGGATTGCATGCAATTGCAGAGGTTCTGACTGGCAAAGGACATAGCTAGCAAGATCACTAGAAAGCCCACGGATTGGGAGAAGATCTTCACTAGTCATAAAACTGACAAGGGTCTCATACCTAAAATATACCTGGAACTCAAAAAATTAAATCCCCCAACAACAAATCTTCAAAGAATCAACTGCCCAATAAATAAATGTGCTAAAGACTCAAAAGAGAATTTCTCTGAAGATGAAAGAAGGATGGTCAATAAACACATGAAGAAATGCTCAAACTCTCTGGCCATGAAAGAAATGCAAATCAAAACAGCATTGAAATACCACCTAACCCCAGTTAGACTGGCTATAATCAAGAACTCTAATAACAGATGCTGGAGGGGATGTGGACAGGAGAGAACCTTACTGCATTATTGGTGGCAGTGTAAACTTGTTCAACCACTTTGGAAAGCAATATGGAGGTTCCTCAAAAGACTCCACATAGAACTCCCCTATGACCCTGCAATCCCACTTTTTGGCATTTACCCAAATGTTCACAAACAAGACCACACTAAAGCTTCCAGAACGACAATGTTTATTGCATCATTATTTACCATAGCTAAGATATGGAACCAACCCACATGACCCTCAGTAGATGAATTGATCTAGAAAATGTGGTATATATACACAATGGAATTCTATGCCTCCCTGAGAAAGAATGACATTGCCCCAATTGTTAGGAAATGGAAAGACTTGGAAAAAAAATTATATTAAGTGAAATAAGCCAGGCCCAAAGAAACATAGGTCCCACGGTCTCCCTTATTTACAGTAACTAGCATATGTCTGAGTCAAGCAGAATAGGTCAGATAAGTTGATGTTAGGGAAATGAACCCTAAGATATCTATTCAAATGTTTTTTTTCCTTTCATGGGATTATTTCTAACACATTTATAAGATTATTTCTTTGTTGCTTTGTATGTCCCTCCCCCATGGTATAACCCCTGCTTTCATTGTATTTGATGTTGGTAAAATTTGTGGAAGGGAAGGGAAAAAAACCAATCATTTAAATAGGGATACAGTTGGACCCATTGCAACAATGAGATGTTCAAGTCGTTATATCGAAAACGAACTTTACTACTTTGGTGGTGGGGAGGAGGATTGGGTGGGGGCATGGAAGGAGGATGGGAAGGGATGGGAAGGGGAAACAAAGTAGGAGGCTACAATGCTTCAGACGAAATGTACTCATTATCTTCCCAGGTAATTTTAATCCCTTTGTACAATTTTTCACAATAAAAAATAATGAATTTAAAAATAGAAAAAAAGAAGAAAAAGCATGAAAATGACATGATCTTTTATTTAATGGACCCCATGGACTCCACTCCCACGTTACGTGAGCTGATCAGAAACTTTGGCCAACTAGAAGAATACAATTTTGTCTCAATAAAACCAAACAAGAAAGGAATAAAAAATAAACAAGAAAGGAATACACAGTTGCAAATTTGGGCTAATTTTGTGATTATGCTTTGAGAAGTCAAGTTTCCTATTGAAATGCAACTCATATATAATGCTCAGTTTTGTTTTAAATTTTGTCTTAATTACAGAACATTTCTAGATGCAAAAGAGCTCATGATTCCCAACCAAAAATTTGAAAAAGTAAGTATCATTCTGTTAGAATCTCAAGAAATGATGAAGGATTACAAAACTTTAAGCCTGATGAAATAGGAAAGTTCGTTTAATGTAGGACTTTGTAGACCTGGCTAAATTAGAATTTAGATGTAAAATAGATATTTTATGTTTGTAATTTAATATTCTATAGGATACTACAAAATTCTTTTCAAGTAAAAGATTTAATTTACAAATTCATTAATGATTCTGGCATTCTAATTGGCTAGAATATTCTTTCAAATAAGGTATAATAAGAACTTTGTTAATAGATAATTCCAACAGTTCATGTGTAAGATGATAATGTGAATAATCTAGGCAAATTGTCAACAAATTGATGACATTAATTTACAAATATAGAAAAGGAGCAATCTTTTGAGATTTTGGTGTAACTCGGTATGAACAGAGTAATTGTGTGATATTTTTTTCTATCTGTACATAACACAGGAAGAAATTTCCTTAATTATGTACCTTTATACAATGAGAAAAATGCTAGGTTTGAGGTTTGTTTTTATTTTGTTTTTGTTGCTTGGTTTGTAGTAGGGCTTTACCTCTGGGATTAGGCACTGTCCCTGAGCCTGTTTTTGCTAAAGGCTACTGCTCTACCACTTGAACCTCAGTGCCACTTGTGTCTGGCTTTTGCTTATGAGTTTATTGGAGATAAGAATCTAAGGAACTTTCCTGCCTGGGTGGACTTTCAACCATAATCTTCAAATCTTAATATTAAGATATACAGATCTCCTGAGTATCTATGATACATAATATATATATATAATAAAATAAATAAAAAATAAAATTAAAAATAAATAATATTTGCAAGTGTTCTGATCTCAAGAATACCACTGCAGGGAAAATGATGTAGCAAAGTTCAGTGTAGTATTTTTTTCCAAAATAGGAAGGGCATCACATTAGCAGAAGTGTAGTATTTTTTCACAATAGCGGTAAAGTAGTCATGATGTGAATTTAGGGAATTTTGAGGTGCACCTTACTAGTTGGAAATTGTTGGGCTACGATGACTTTACAGGATAAAAACTTGGGATTGATTGTCATACAAATAATAGCTTACTCTGATGAACAAATGTTTACTTTCAAGAATTAATTATTATAGATACTTCATATTTTTATCCTGTACCAGAACGTGTCTATTTTTTTCTGCTGACTTTTAAATATGTAATGCCTCATTGGAACCTGCATCTATTGCTGAATTACTTAAAATCAAATAGGTACTGTTTTGAATGTCTGGTATATCATATTCAGAATTTGAAAATGAGTAGTTAGTAGTCATAGGAATGTTGAGGAACAGATATATTCTGTCCTCTTAACAATTAGTCAGTTTTCAAAATTAGGCGTTTCTATAGAATTGAACTGTTTTCTGATTTAGTATGAGACAATACTAAAATAATGTTTTTTTCAAAATAATGGCAAGTATATTCTGAAAATATTGTGTCGTTTGATAACATTTCAGTTGATGTCCCTCTGATAAAGAAAGAGGTAATTCAAATTAGCAGGCAAAATGTTCATTTTTAAAAGGTAATACACATAGAATAATATTTACTATACCAATACAGTGAAATTATATTTTATGCAGCTCATTTTTAACTTAATTTTATTTTCAAGGTGATATATAGAAGGGTTGCAATAATTGTAAGGTAGTGGATACATAACATGACAACGTTTTTACCCCCTCCCTCATTTTTCTCACACTTTTCCTTCACTCCAATACTCCTCACAAGTTGTAATGTAAATTTCTAATGTTATCTTGTGAGTATTGCTATTGCATTGGTTTGCCTTTTGTCCTTTGTCTCACCGTTTTATTGTTCTGCTTCCCTTGCCAAATGAAGATAAATGAATATACAATACACGGGATAGTGAAATCAAATACAACAGTGGACAAACCATAGAAGAAAACACAAAAGAAATAAAGAAATCACATCGTACATTAAAAACAACAAGGACAAAGAAAAACCTCTCTTTCCATATCTAAGAGTTTATTTTGCTCACCTCATTTTATGTGGTCATTTATACATAGCTATTGAGCCATTCTGCTCATTGCTAGGACTATCCTAGATATTTCCTAGTTATTACAAATGAGGAAAATCATGGAATCTGTTTCTTTGGGTCTTGCTTATTTTTCTTAGTAAGATTTTTCCAAGTCTTTCCATTTCCTTATGAATTGGAAGCATAGAATTCCCCTGTACATATATAAACAACATTTTGTCAATTCGTTCATCTACTGAGTGGTATATTGGTTTAAAACGTGATTGCATGTAAGTATCAATTAAGGCCATGCAAAAATGGCAGATGCCAACTCACCAGATATACTAATATCATGATTTCCAAGGAAGATAGTATTTTATAGTAGTACAAGTGTTGAGATATCTGGATGAGTCTAAAGTATATCTTGCACTGAATTAGGCAGGAAGATATCCAATATCATATAGGATAAAAATGGTAGTGACAAAATATTTCCCTTGAGAAATATATAAGAGGCTGCCAGAAATATGAAGTAGTTGAGATAATTTTGAAGAATTTAGAAATGCAAGCTCAATTATGTCTCTTTAAATAATAATTATGTAAGTAGAAGGGCAAAAAAAGGGTAAGAGAAGAAAATAACTGACAGCAGATAATTGTCCCAAGTTAAAGTATAAAAAGACATAATCTATAACTTCCAAGTTAAAGAGACACCAATATGATATTATCCCAGTTAGTTTAGGTTCATGCAAAATATTTACTTGGCTTTTTCCTACTTAAATGCTCCCACAATAACAAAGAATTGAAGACAGGAGCCAGTGGCTCACGCCTGTATTCCTATCTACTCAGGAGGCTGAGATCTGAGGATCGTGGTTTAAAGCCAGCCCAGGCAGGAAAGTCCATGAGACCCTTATCTCCAATAAATCACTAGAAAACTGGATGTTTTGCTGTTGCTCAAGCGGTAGAGTGCTCACCTTGAGCTGAAGAGTACATGGACAGCGCCCATGCCGAGTTCAAACCCCATGACCGACATACAAACAAACAAACAAAGGATTGAGGTAGTAGTCTAAGATCATTCTTTAAATCTAGAGAGGCAATAGTGCCAATACAACCATTTAAGATTCTGTTTTTATTTCATAAGGTCATAGCATCCTTTTCAAAATTTGTGGACCATAAAACTAAGAATTTATTTTTGACAAATCTGTTACCTTCTTCTATGTGTCTGTTCTTATAGTAGAACTATGTTGCCTTCACTACTAAACATGGTAATACTATTCAAAGCTAGTATGGAGGCTCAAGCTACACCATTTTACAAGATTTCTCTGACTGACCTGTATTCCTTGAATTTACATAAGAGATTATTGAGCAGGTGGACCAATATTCTACAGAGATATCTAAATATTTCATAGTCAATCATATTTCACACCTTGTGAAAATACAAACCCTTGATATTATATATACAAAATGTCTTTAGAGACTGCTCAATGCAACTAAAATTAATTTAGGAATGAGTTAAGATTTAGATAACAGTACAACATAATATAGCTCAACGATAATGACTTGACCTGTTCTGCAGAAGAGAGTGAGTGGGGGAAGAATGGTGGACCACATAGGAGCTGTATGTCATTGGTATTGTTTCAAAAAACACGAAGACTTCAGAGAAGAGAAGGAGAAAAATAAAGTGTCCTGAATCTAGTTTCTTTTTATCCACTTGATAGTTTGGACTGAAAGTCAGATAACAAAGGAAAAATAAAATAGAAAATAAAGCATTTTATAGAGCTGTTACAATGTAAAGAAGTTGTAATAGGAATATAATTAATTTCCAAAGAAATAAGAGAAAGAATAACACTAACAATTGCTAACGTGGAGAGAAGATGGATCACATTTTATCATATATAATTTTTATTTTATTTTATTTGTGAACATACTGTACAGAGGGGTTACAATTACATGGGCAGGATAATGCGTACATTTCTTACCAAGAATTGCAGCCTCCTCCTTTGTTTACCCTTCACATACCTTCCCAGCCCCCACTCCCCCTCCAATCCCAATCCTTATTTTCCCCTCCCTCCCCCCGGAACCGAAGTTGTAAAGCTCGTTTCGGACAGGACAACTTGTACTTCTCATTGATGCAGTAGGTCCACCTGTATCCTTAAACGACTTGTTTTTCCCCATCTCCTCCACAAGTTATACTGACATCAAATATAGTGAAAGCAGGGGTTATACTGTGGGGGAGGGACCCACAAAGCAACAAAGAAATAATCTTATAAATGCATTAGAAACACATGGATGAAAGAAAAAAACATTAAAATACATATCTAAGGGTTCATTTTCCTAACGTCACATTATCTGACCTTTTCTGCTTGACTCATAAATATACTAGATATTGCAAACCAGGGAAACCATGGGGCCTATGTTTCTTTGGGCCTGGCTTACCTCACTTAATGTAATTTTTTCCAAATTTTTTCCATTTCCAAACAAATGGGGGCAATGTCATTCTTTCTGATGGAGGCATAGAATTCCATTGTGTATATATATACCACATTTTCTTGATCCATTCATCTACTGAGGGGCATCTGGGTTGGTTCCATATCTTAGCTATGGTAAATAATGCTGCAATAAACATAGTTGTGCTGGTAGCTTTAGTGTGGTCTTGTTTGTAAACATTTGGGTAAATGCCCAAAAGTGGGATTTCTGGGACATTGGGGGGCTCTATGTGAAGTCTTTGAGGAACCTCCATACTGCTTTCTAAAATGGTTGAACAAGTTTACATTCCCACCAACAATGAAGTAAGTTTCCCTTCTGTCCACTTCCCCTCCAGCATCTGTTGGTGTTAGAGTTCTTGATTTTTGCCATTCTAACTGGAGTGAGGTGGTATCTTAATGTTGTTTTGATTGCATTTCTTTTATGGCTAGGGATGTTGAGCATTTCTTCATGTGTCTATTGGCCATCCTTCTTTCTTCTTCAGAGAAGTTTCTCTTTAAGTCTTTAGCCCACTTATTTATTGGGCAGTTGTTTCTTTGAGGATTTGTTGTTGGGGGATTTAATTTTTGAGTTCCAAGTATATTTTAGATATGAGACCCTTGTCCGATGTATGGCTAGTAAAGATCTTCTCCCAATCCGTGGGCTTTCTATTGATCTTGCTAGCTATGTCCTTTGCCATGCAGAAGCTCTGCAACTTCATGCAATCCCATTTGTCCAACCTTTCTTTGATTTGTTGTGTTTCCGGGTCTCTATTCAGAAAATTTCGTCCTGAGTCAAGGAGACCTAGGGTTTCTCCAATTCCATCCTGTAATGTTTTCAGAGTGTCTGCTTTGACTTCCAGGTCTTTAATCCATTTGGAGTTGATTCTGGTGCACGGTGATATATAGGGATCTAGCTTTAGTTTTCTACCACTAGTTAACCAATTTTGCCAGCAACATTTATTGAAGAGGCTGTCTTTCTTCCATTCTATTGTTTTAGCTCCCTTATGGAAGATTAGATGGCTATAGGTCTGTAGGTTAATTTCTGGGTTTTCAATTCTATTCCATTGGTCTGAGGTCTGTTCTTATGCCAATACCAAGCTGTTTTGATTACTATGGCTTTATAGTATTGTTTGAGATTTGGTGTTGATATTCCTCCAGCAGTGTTCTTTCCGTTGAGGAGCGTTTTTGTTATTTGGGGTCTTTTATTGTTCCATATGAATTTTTGGATTGCCTCTTCTATTTCCTTGAAGAATGAGGTTGGAATTTTGATAGATATCGCGTTGAATTTATAGATAGCCTTGGGAAGTATTGCCATTTTCACGATGTTAATCTTTCCAACCAAGGAGCATGGGAGGTTTTGCCATTTTTAAAGTTCTGTGTTGGTTTCCTTTTTCAAGATTTTAGTTTTCATCATAGAGGTCCTTCACTTCTTTGGTTAAGTTAATTCCTAGGTATTTTATTTTTTGTGGGGCTATTACAAATGGAGTTACTTTCCTAATTTCAGCCACACTTTTCTCATTGCTAGCATACAGAAAAGCCATTGGTTTTTGGGGGTTAATTTTATACCCTGCTACTTTGCCAAAGTTTTGAATCAGCTTGAGTAATTTGGGTGTGGAGTCTATGGGATTCTTTAAATACAAGATCATGTCGTCTGCACAGAGGGAGAGTTGTATTTCTTCTTTCCCTATTTGGATCCATTTATGTATGCATCTTGTCTTATTGCTGTAGCTAGGTATCTAATACTAGATTGAAGAGAAGTGGAGAGAGTGGACATCCGTGCCTTGTTCCTGAGTTAAGAGGAAATGGCTTCAGTTTTTCACCATTAAGTATAATACTGGCTGTAGTTTTGTCATATACAGCCTTTATTGTATTGAGGAATGTCCCATGGATTCCTAATTTTTCCAAAACCTTCATCATAAAGGAACGTTGGATCTTGTCGAATGCTTTTTCTGCATCTATTGAGATAACCATGTGGTTCTTATTCTTGCTCCTGTTGATGTGATGAATAATATTAATTGATTTGCGTATATTGAACCAGCTTTGCAGCCCTGAAATTAATCCTGTTTGATCATGGTGTATGATTTTTTGGATGAACTGTTGAAGTCGATTGGCCAAAATTTTGTTGAGAAGTTTTGCATCAATGTTCATCAAAGAAATGGGTCTATAGTTCTCTTTCTTTGATGATTCCCTACCTGGTTTTGGGGTGAGGGTTATGATGGCTTCATAGAATGTGTTCCGTAGTGAACTTTCTCTTTCAATTTCATTGAAGAGTTGGAGGAGTATTGGTGTGAGCTCTGCTTTGAAGGTCTTGTAGAATTCCGCTGTAAAACCATCTGGTCCTGGACTTTTCTTAGCTCGCAGGTCTCTTATTGCTCTTTCTATTTCAATGCTTGATATGGGCCTGTTAAGCTGGTTTAACTCATCTTAGTTTAGTTTTGGAATATCAATATTTGCTAGGAAAAGGTCCATTTCTGTCAAGTTCTCAAACTTATTAGCATAAAGTTTTGAGATATATTTCCTTATAATGTTTTGAATCTTGGTTGTTTCTGTGGTGATGTTTCCATTCTCATCTCTGATTTTATTTATTTCGGTGTGTTCTCTACTTTTTCTGATAAGATTTGCTAAGGGTCTGTCAATTTTGTTAAGTTTTTCTAAGAACCAACTCTTTGTTTTGTTGATTCTTTCTATAGTTTTTTTGGATTCTAATTCATTTAATTCTGATTTAATTTTAATTATTTCTTTCCGTCTACTGGATTGGGGTTTATTTGCTGCTCTTTTTCAAGGAGTTTCAGATGTGTCATTAAGTTATTGGTTTCAGACCTCTCCAATTTGTTGATGTAGGAGCTTAGACCTATAAACTTCCTTCTGAGTAGTGCTTTTGCTGTGTCCCAGAGGAGTTGGTAATTTGTGTGTTCATTTTGGTTGAATAGCATGAACTTTTGAATTTCCATTCTAATCTCTTCCATGACCCACTCGTGATTAAGCAGTGTGTTGTTCAGCCTCCATGTGATACCGGACTTTCTTTGGTGGCTTTTGGTGTTGAGTTCTAATTTTATTCCCTTGTGGTCAGAGAGAATGCAAGGTACAACTTCAATGTTTCTGAATTTAGACAAGTTTGCTTTGTGGCCTAAAATGTGGTCTATTTTACAAAATGTTCCATGTGCTGCTGAGAAAAACGTGTATTCTGATGCTGCTGTGTGAACTGTTCAGTAGATATCTGTTAAATCTAGTTGATCTATGCAGCTGTTTAGATCTGAAGCTGTTGAGTTTTTGCTGAGTTAATCTATCTAGTGGGGAGAGTGGTGTGTTAAAATCCCCAACAATTAATGTCTTTGGATTTATATGGGATTTGAGGGAAAGTAGTGTTTCTTGGATAAATTTGGGTGCTCCATTGTTTGTCGAGTAGATATTTAGAATTGTACTATCCTCCTGATAGAGAGATCCCTTAATTAGTATGTAGCGACCTTCTTTATCTCTTCTCACGAATTTTAATTTGAAGTCTATTTTATCTGATATTAGGATTCCAACTCCCGCCTGTTTATGGGGGCCGTTTGCTTGGTAGATTTTGTTCCAACCTTTAACATTGAAAATGTGTTTGTTTTTACGGGCAAGATGTGACTCCTGAAGGCAGCAGACAGAAGGGTCTTGTTTTTTAATCCAACTAGACAGTCTATGTCGCTTAATTGGAGAATTCACTCCATTAACGTTAAGAGAAAGGACTGAGAGGTATTTGGGAGTTTCTGCCATGTTATCCACCTTCTTGGGGGCTGCAAAAACCGGGTTTTTCCTGTGGTTCTTGGAGTCTCAGTTTGTGTGCAGTTTCTTGGCCTTTATTTTGGTCTTGTTGGTTTTCTATGTGTAGGACATCTTTAAGAATCTTTTGTAGGGCTGGTTTGGTGGAGATGTATTGTTTCAATTTTGGTTTGCTATGGAAGGTTTTTATTTAGCCTTTAGTTATGAAGGAGAGTTTAGCTGGGTACAGTATTCTTGGTTGATAGTTGTTTGTTTTTAGGGGATGGCATGCATCATTCCAGGCTCTTTTTGCTTTGATTGTCTCTGCTGGGAAATCTGAGGTGATTCTAATTCATTTCCCTTTATAGGTGATTAATCTTTTCTCCTTGACAGCTTTAAGGATCTTTTCCTTGGTCTGAGTTGATCCTGTGTGGATTATAATGTGAAGTTGGGATGTCTTATTCTGGGCTGGTCTGTTTGGAGTTCTAAATGCTTCTTGTATCTGAATAGGCCTATCTTTTTGCATGTTTAGGAAGTTCTCTGCAAGGATCCTGTGAAACAAAATTCCTAGGCCATTAACTTCTGTTTCTAGGTGCTTCTCTACACCCATTATCCTTAGATTAGGCCTTCTGATTGTGTCTTCCAAGTGTTGGATAGATCTATCATATTTCTTGGACTTGTCTTGGGTGGTTGTATGTTCTTTCTCTATAATATCTAGGCTGTCTTCAATCCCTGAGATTCGATCTTCTGCATGGTCTAACCTGCTGTCTAGATTTTCTACTTTGTTTTTTATCTCTTTCCCTTCTAATTGATCAGCTTTGATGGCTTCAAAATCTTTGTTGAAACTTTGTTTTAGATCTTTTATGAACTTCTTTACTTCCTTAATTTGATGTTCAGTGTTGATTCTCAGATCACTTAGTTGATTGGTTATGGTTTACTTGGACTCCCATTCCTTATGTTGGGTTCCATTCAGCATTCCCTTTGTGGTCTCCTTTTCTTCCGTCAGCTCTTTGTTAATGGATTCCATGAATGCCTTTAGTGATCTTTGTGTATTCTCTTCCTGCTCTCTCAATTCCTGTATTACTCTTTGATTAACTTCCTCCCGTTCGTGGGATTCCTGTAGCTCTCCATCACTGTTCTCAGCCTGTTCAGGCCATTCCTGCCTTTCTCTTTGAGTATTCTCAAGCTGCTCAGGCAAATCCTGTGTCAGTTTTTGAGTAGCTTCCTCACGCTTATGATATTCCTGTATAAATTTTTGGATTGCCCCTCTCTCTCCCTATCACGCTCATACAGATTCCTTTGTATGCTTTCAATCTTTTGATTTATCATGTTTGCCAACAGTGTTCGTAGAACTATTTGGGAATTCTCCTCTGGATTATTCATTATCTGTTCTGTTCCTTGATTATCGGTATTGGGAATTGAGATACCCGGATTTGCCATTTTTCTTGTGTTTTTCCGGCTTACTCTGCCCATTTGAGATGAAAATAGCACCAGGTTTGTGCTAGAACACTATCTTAAGGCAAGCATCAACCCAAGTCTGAATTTGCACAGTCAATATTCTACAGATACAATGTAGTTCAACAGATACATCTATTCAACACCAAACAACTGTACGTTAATGGGCTACGAACCGCAAAGAAGAATTTGGAAGACCAGAAATTATTAGGGTTAGGGAGAGATGTGGGTAAAAAAATAGGAATAGATTGTTGTGGGGAGGCTCAGGGAGAGTTAACTAAGTCCTAATCTCAAAGCAGGAAATAGGTTGGGTAGGATGAAAGTAGAGAGAGAGAAAAAAAGAAGAAAGGGAACCGGAAAAGAAAAGAGACCAGAAAAAAAAAGGTAGAAATTAATAAATTTATGTAGATTCGATAACAATCTATTTAGATAACGTGAATTTATTGAGAGAAGGGGAGGGATATAAAGGAGAAGTGAAAAACTTAAAAATAAAAATGCTTAAAATATTATATAGTTATAAAGAGGTAGTACTGCTATTAAGAAATTTAAGTCTTAGAGGTTTTGACTTGAGTAATAAATTTGTGGATTAAGTGTGTACACAATAGGGGATACTGTCTAATAGTCAACTACGGGTTTATCTGAGGATGTGCAGGACAAGAATTAAGTCACATAAGGAAGAACGAAAGAGAAGAGAAGGTGAAAAGGATAAGAAAGGAAGAAGAAAAAGATGAGAAGTTCAGTAGAGCTAAACAAAAAACAAAAAGATAATTAAAAAAGAAAAAAAGAGAAAGAAGACCAAAAAAGAAAGAAAAAAAATTATAAGGGGAAAAAAAGTTTCTGGAAAACAATTTTTTTTCAAAAAAGGCAAAGATTAAAGATTAAAAAAAAGTTTTAGAAAAGAAAAAAATTTTTTTATACAAGGTACCAAAAATAAAAAATAAAAATGAAGACGAAGAAGAGAGAAAAAAAAAAAGAAAAAAAAAAAAAAACTTCTTTGATTTTTTTGGGAGGAGTGGGAAAAATCCTGTATCTCCCTTGTGTCCGTAACCAGCCTCTTGTTGGAGTCTCTTGTCTGCTTGTGGTCCTGTGGCTTGGTTGGTTTCTTAAGTCAGTTTGTTCAAACAGGCAGAAAAATGCTCTGCTTTACACAGGATTTGGTGATCCTCCTCCCAGGCTAGTTCATTGGGAGGCAGATATGTTTTGAGTATCACAAAAGAGGGGGATGCAGTGATGAGGCTAAGTTCTGGGTAGAGTTGAGGCCTTTCAACAAACAGTAGCTTTTCCGGGGCTAGTTTGTGAAAACCTCACAGAGCCCAGCCTGGAGCCATTCTCAGTGTTTCTGTTTACTGAATTTCAATTGAATGTCGAGGCTGCTAGAGGGAGGGGCAGCCTCTGGCTCTGATTACCCAGTGAAGAAACCCACTCCTAGGGCTGGCGCCCGAGCTGGGTGACTTTTCCATGGGTGGAGCTGAGTCTGGCAGGTCACACCACCGTTAAGTTCTTGTGACCTGCTAAATGACTCATTTTATTCCAAGGCCTGAGTTGGAGCTAGCAGCTCCTCCGAGCTTTGTCAGTATCCAAGATGGAGGTCACCGGTGCTGTGGTGGGGAGAGGTGGCCTTCCCTCCTCTGCTCCCTGAGAAGGAGTGAGGACGTCAGGCTACTACTCATGCCGAGTCTTAGTTCCTGGGTTGTCTCTGGTCTGTGAACTGCAGGATGAAGATGTCTGCTCCTTGTCAGTTCTTGCTGGTGTTGAGTAGAATCCACTTGCCTGTTGCATCTGGCTCCCTCGTCCTGGACTCTCTGTTGCTCAGGTATGACTCCTGGGCTCACCCACCGCCGGCTGCCACTGCCACGGCAGCTGCTGGCAAGAGCTCAGAAGTGTCTTCTTGCCTGGGTTTCCTTCTCTGGCCTAACTCTCTATCCTGTGATGGCACATTTGGTGTAATTCTCTGGCTTAGGACTGTTCACTGGAACTCTAAAACTGCTTTCTATGCGAGAGCTTACTTAGACTCCAGATTCTCCTCCACCATCTTCCCCCGTCCTATCATATATAATTTTGAAAAAACATACTAGGAATGAAAATACAAAAGTCATAATTTAAAATACAACTAGATACTATAGCTCAGTGCTAAAACATTGGCCTAACATATGCGAAGCAATTGTGTGATCTCCCAAGCATTACAAAGTACACACAAAACTCACACACAAAAAACCCACATAAACACACACACACCGCATACACACATTTGTTATTATCATATTAAACAGAGAAAATTATCACAAATAGTAAAATTATTTTAATATATGGAATCATAATATTGCTCATACAATTTAAAAGTTTAGAAGAAATAAAATATTCACAAGATACTTGGATTCTTATAGATTAAGTAAATTGAAAATTAATAAATAAAAGATATGAGAACTTTGCAAACAAGTCTTAAATAATAAACATTTTGAAATATGTGTCCTTTTATTTTGACAAAAGATTGATGTTTCTGGTTTTTTAACTCAAGATTTAGAATATGATAACCAGGTGCTCTATATCTTGCTAGGGATAGCTATATCTCTAATCATTTCACTCTGGAAATTTTATGATAAAGTATCATAGTTTTTCAGTCTCTCCCGAATTACAAACCCTATTTACACTTCCGACCATAGTTAGAAAATAGAAACCACAAACCACTATGCCTAGCTCAAACATTTTTTTTTATTCAAGTACAAATATTTCCAAAAAGTGACAAAGTAATAAAGCCTTTTGCAGGCCCAGAGTTCAAGCCCCACGACCGACAAAAAAAAAAAAAAAAACTATATAAAGCCTTTTTTAATAAAGTATATGCTTCTTGAAAATGCAGTATTTGTTACCTGGACAAATATCTTTAGAAATAATAAGAAAATAAATTTATTTAAATTCACCAACCATATAAAATTTAAGAAAATAATTTTTACATATTCACATGTTAACTATTTTGAAAGCAAAATATATGTCTGAATAATTTACATGTGTTAAAATTATGCAAAACTAAATTAACTAATTCTACAAGTCTGAAAAAAGAATTACCCTAAAGAAACAAAACAAAATAAGTTCAAATTTTGAAATTCAGAAAATAAAATGAAGTGTAATCTTTAGTTGACTTAAGTAACTGTAAACACTCTGTATATCAATTTTATAATAAAAAATGCATGAACAAAGAAAGAAAAGTACCCATTTGACAATAGCGACAGGAGATACCTTAGTATTTTTTTTTTTGAGTGTGCAAAAAAATTAATGGAAGAGATAACAATGTTCCTTCCATAATAAATGTACACATTACCTTAATTATGTAACTGTATCCCCTCTGTACATTACCTTTACAATAAAATTATATTGAAATTAAAAATAAACTAATTAATATACCAATTAAGAATTCGTAGAGAGCTAGGAATGTGGCTCAGTGTTAGAGCGCTTGCCTTGCATGCTTAAGGCCCTGGGTTAGATTCCTCAGCATCACATAAACAGAAAAAAAGCCGGAAGTGGCGCTCTGGCTCAAGTGGTAGAGTGCTAGCCTTGAGTTAGCCTTAAGGAACAGCACCCAGGCCCAGAGTTCAGGTTCCAGGACAGAACCCTCCCCCCCAAAAAAACAACAGAATTACTAGAAGCCATTGGTTAAAACCTTTTTAGAAATTGACCCAAAGTACCCAAGTAATGTAATTTGATGATACTATTTAAATACTTCAACCTCAGGTAAGAAGCCAAAAGTTTAAAAAGTGTTACAAAGTAAAGTAATAAATCAGAATATGTTACTATTAATAATAATCATAAGATGAATTTATAGTGGTAGTCAAATATGTAAGAAATGAGGCAATTTGCCATTCGTTTGCACTGAATAAGTGAGAAAGAATTTTCTAGGTCTTTTAAAATATATAAAAACTTTAATGAAGAAACTATTGTCACATCATATAATAACCAGATGAAGCTGATATTAGAACTAAGTTTTGGATGTTAATGTCCATAAATATTTTGGTTGTGGGAAATTTTGTTCAACTTGGGGTACTGTTTTTGTTAGACTGGTGTCATATCAGTAGTAAATTTTAGGATAGGGGTTCCCTTTTCACAAAACATGCACCTGATCTGTCTTTTTAGCCTTCCCATTTAGCCCATAAGAGTTGCACACCAACTTGTCTAGATTCCTACCTTGGCTGGCCTGGATTCTGCAGTCCTTCCAATCTTAACCTGTAGATAGTGCAGGATGGTAGAAATAAACCAATGCACCAAGCTATAGATTGAGAAGGAAGTCCATTAAAATTTTGGCCTGGGTTCTGTTCTCAAGCTTCCTCAATAGTTTAGAGTTCAGATGGGAGCGCCTGGTGCCAAGCAATAAGAGTATTTTTTAAAGCAGCTAGACATATATATAACTTAAGCATGTGAACACCTCAGGACAAGAATAAAAGAGCAGTGAAGCATAGAGGACAGGCCCAATTTTAACTAGATACTTAGAGGCTGAAGAAGCTTAGCTAGCTACTCTGGAGGCTGAAATATGAAGACCACTATTCAAAGCCAGTCCAATCATGAAAATAAATGCGATTATCTCCAAAAAAACAGAAATGGAACCACTATCCTTGGTCGCAAAAGATTAGGGAGAGTTCCCAGGCACTATCAAGCCTCAGGAATGATGAATGAATGAATGAGCACTAGCACATGCGTGTGCGTGTGTACGCGTGCATGTGTACAAACACACACTCTCTCTCTCACACACACACACAAATGAGTATTTCAATGAGAAGTTCTTTTTTTAACCGTGCTGTAATCTATTTCCCTGTATTAGTTTACAAATATACAAAATCAGCTAAGCACCTATTTACATACAACTCATTATGTTTCTCTAAAGTCAACTCTCCTTTTGGAAGCAGACTTTTATTTGACCCAAATGTAAATTATTCAGGACCCATGTTCTGTCTCATATTTGGAAGCTAGAAATTTATACAAGTTTACACAAAAATATTAACCAAAGCATGTGATTTGCAGAGGAGTATTTCAAAGGTGTAATTTCTTATAAAATTGAACTTTACTCCAACAAAATGAATACCAGGACACTATCACTTGAAAGATGTTAGTGGAAGTCAAAAGGAAGGAATAGAGTTATGGAGGAAGAGAGTGAAAGTATAATATTCAATGTAGATGTATGAAACTAGAAAAATTAAACTGCGATGAGCTTTGGAAGGTTTGGAAAAGTTATATAAAGATCCATTATATTTAAAAAAAACTGATTTGTTGAATGGAAATTCCCTTGTACAAGTATTTAAGATGAGAAAAATATAATTAAAAACAATGGAGACATCTGATCTTAAATTCTATTTCCGTCTCTTTTTTCTTTTTGCTTATTTGGTGCTGAGGAATCGAACCCAGGGCCTTGAGCATGCAAGGCAAGCGCTCTACCGCTGAGCCACCTTCCCAGCCCTCTCAGCCATTTTTAAACTTTCTTGTTGACTACAGATTAATCTTCCAAATGAAGAGGAATAGGTGCTCCATGTCTCCAGTCTTGCAAATTGTCACTTCAGATGAATGAATTATGGAAATATAAGCTGACATCAGTTCAAGTATATGCAGAATTGAAACTCCATGGAATGTATATAAACCTTTCAAAGTACTAGCAGACAGTTTAACAGAATGACTATCAGGAAGTTGAAACCAGAGAGGAATAATAGTAATGACATAGAATGAATGAAATGGAACAACGAGCAAATACAGCTAGAATACTCAATGTACACATGTGAGAAAGGAAGTGGTAAATCAGAAATAAATCTTGTAGAAGGGGTTCGTTGAGAAGGATAGAAGGAGTGACTCTGATCCAGGAACATTGGACAATTAGATGCACATACTTAATTGAAACACACTAGCACAACCTTTTGTAATTCACTGAAAACATACAACAAAAAACAAAAACACACAAAAAGCACAACCAAACAGCAATCTCTATAGAGTATGATGATGACTTCTCAAAATTTTAAATATTTAATGAAGGACAATCTTGTGAAAAGCATACAAAGTTGTTTAAAGTGAGCAGTTTGGGGTAGAGGAAAATTTTTAACAGATTTAAATAGATTGTTTTAGGTTATAAATCAACTATATCTGCTGCACATATTTTCTTCTGCATGTTCTCTTGGTCTGAACTGGATACTCCAATCCTGAGCCACACTTGATAGCTTGTAAAGATAGAATGGAAGAAACAAGATCAAGAACCCATTACTCCACCGGAGAGGAAACAGTCCTCTCTGTTTTCTCTCATTTCTATTGACTACTTTCATTCATAATTTTATGTCAAGTGATTTGCATTATATATTTCCTTCTTTGTTCTGGCAAAGTAATTGTTCAAAATAATTCAGTAAATATTATATTCCATTTTTTTCTATCATGCTGTTTACTTATCCAAGTGAGTCCATTAAACTTCTCACTAGCATTTTGGTGTCACGGAAACCCAGCATCAATGTTAATGAGGACAATCTCTAATGTAAAACTTTGTCTCCAAAATACTACTCCAAGAAGCTGTGATCACAAATATTTAGATATACTTTTTTCTTTTACCTTGAAAGTCTTCTTATGTCTAAAGTGCCCTCAAAAATCAGTACTCCATCAATTTTTGGTTCAATCACTTGTAACCTCAAAGACATATTTTGCTAACAAGATGCTTAGAGGAAACCGAAGAATACTCCATTTTGTCTTCTCTCTTAAGACTCTCCTTAGATACAATATCAGGATCAGTGAAGCTATTCTTTCCAAAATTATTTCAATAGATTATTTTTCTCTTGGACTTGCATTTGCTCAGCAGGATGTATGGAAAAGAATAGAGTATAATCACCCATACCTTGGATGAAGTGTCTGTTACAAAAGGACAATGCTCCTATGTGCTATTTCTCTGTCCTCCTCTTAGATCTTGCCTGATTTCCAACAAATCAGAGATTCTTGGCTTCAAGTCTAGTGAAGGTGAAGGATTATAAGGCCTTCCCCACTTCTAAATCTTCATGGTTTCTCTTAAAACTCTTTTATTTGGATGTGGAATTTATTTTCATATCTTCATTCAATCCATTCTAAATTATAGTGAGGTAAATAGGCTCTGTAAAATCACTTTAGTTAGCAAAAATATTACACCAATCTATATCAAAAGTTTGGCCTCCCTCCACTGCTGAAACCAAAATGCTTACCTTGGGCTTCTAAGAATCCGTTTTCTTGCCTTTTCAATTTGCTCAATTCTTTTCTGATTCCAAAACTTTTTGGCTTATGTAATAAGAGAAGTCTTCACTTTCTCATGTTAATAAGGAGCTACTAAGAAATGTGAAATCATCGGTTTCAAGTAACCAATCAGATTTTTTCTGTGGTCCAGTGCTTCACGTGCAAAGTCATTGTAGAAGATATTAGAAACAGGAAAGTGTAAACCAAATACCTTCTTTCATTGTTGAGGGCACTTTCTCCTTAAATATTTTGACCCAATTATCTTTTTCAGAGAATTACTGTTTGGTAATTAAAGTCAATTCACAAATTTTGATGTCTATTTTTAAAGAACTTTGAATTTAAATTCCACTACAACATTGTTTCACACAGTAAGAGTAGATTTCCTGGGTAAGGATAATTCTCAAGCGAACCTACAGGATTGATAGCAAGGTTTCTGAGGTTTGTTTTTTTAGTGTGAAAATGAGCCATCTTCATCCACATTGCTCCCTCTCAGCTAAGTCTCCATGGATTACTTTGCATGAAAGCCTATTCTCCCAAGCAATTTTAAATTTTCATAATAGGCTAAGTTGTTAAAAAAAATTGAACAAATTAAAATTTACCTCTCATAATTTTAAAACTCTTTTGAAATTCCTTTATTAGAACCGCAAATTCACCAATCCTAACACCACCGTTACCATCAATAACAGTTAACATGTTTTCATGATATAGTGTCCATGAAACTATTATTTTCTTGAGGCTTTGTTATGCATATATATAACCCTATAAGCTGATTCTGAGCAAAATGACCTTCAAGACATGGAAGCAGAGATTATTGTTTGCGGTTGTTGTTTTTAATGTACTATGTGATTTCTATTTTCTTTTTGTTATTTCCCCTATACTTTATTCCCTACTGTATTTGATTTTGGTAGCCTGTGTATTGTGTATATATTTACCTTAATTAGGGAAGGGAAGAGGAACAACAAAATGGTGTGACAAAGTTAAAAGGCAAACCAATGCAATGCAATAGCATTACTCACAAGACAATATGTTGGAAAAGTATATTACAAGTTGTGAAGGGTATTGGGGTAAAGGAATACTGTGAAGAAATGAGGGATGTGGTAACAAGTTTGAAAAGTTATGTATTCACTACCTTAAAATTACTGTAACCCCACGGTACATCACTTTGACAATAAAATGAAATTTAATAAATAAGCTGCATGAAATAAAATTAAACTGTATTGGTATAGTAAATATTCTTTTTGGAGTAACTTTTTAAAAATCAATACTGTTTGTCGTCTAATTTGAATTAATTACCCCCTTTTTATCAGAGTACCATCAACTTGAATGCTATCCGAATAGACAATATTTTTACAATATTTTTACCAATATTTTGAAAAAAGAATAAATATAGTACTTTCTCACACTAAAAGCGAAAACAGTTTAATTCTATGGAAACCTATAACTTTTAAAAGTAAATAAGTTGTTAAGAAGACAGAATATATGTGTTCTTCAACATTCCAATGACTAGTAACTACTCATTTTCAAATTCAGAAAATTCCATACCTGAGAGATTCAAAACAGTACCAGCTTGCATGTTATGAAATTCTGCAATTGATGCATTTTCCAACGGGGTGTTACAGATTGAGAGTCAACAGAAAAATAACCACTTTCTGGTAGAGGATAAAACTAATTAGCATTGGTAATAATTAATTCTTCAAGAGTAAGCAATTGTTTATCACAATAAGCTATTAGTTTTATGAACATCAATACCAATATTTATGATATAGAGTCATCCTAGCCCAACAGTTTCAAAATTTTAGGGTACACCTCAAGCTTCCCTTAATTCCCATCATGAATAGCTTATCTCTATTGTGAAAAAATACAACTCTGCAAATGGGATGCCATACATGTTCTGGAAAAAACACCACAACAAACTGGGTTGCATCATTTTCCTCCCACTGGTATTCTTGGGATCGGAACACTTGCAAATACTATTTATATTTATACTTTTTTAACTATCATATAAATTCTTGATGCTAAGTTCGGAAGATTACAGTTCAAAGCCCACCCAAGCAGAAACTTTCCCTAGATTCTTATCTCCAATAAACTTCTCAGCAAAAGCCAGACGCAAGTGGCACTGAGGTTGAAGTTGTAGGGCACGAGCTTGAGCATAGACAGTCTCAGAGACAGTGTCCAGGCCCAGAGTTCAAGCCCTAGGACAAACCAATAAAACAAAAACAAAAATAAAAACAAACCCCAAACCTGACATATGTCTCAGTGTATACAGTAGCAAATAATTAAGGAAATAGCTTCCTGTGTTACATACAGGTAGAAGAAAGATGTCACACGATTATTCTCTTCATACCATGTTATACCAAAGAATCTGAAAATTGCTCTTATTCTAAATTTATAAATCAATATCATCAATTTGTTGGCAACTCTGTCTTCAACGTTCAAATTATAATTTTATACATGAACTGTTGGCATTATCTATTAACTAAGTTCTAATTATAACTCTCTTGAAAGAATATTCTAGGCAAATAGAATGCAAAATCATTTGTGAATTTGTCAATTAAATACTCTACTTAAAAAGAATTTTGTAGATTCCTATAAAATATAAAATTACAAAAAAATCAAAGTATTTATTTTAAATCTAAATTCTAATTTAGCAAGATCTTCAAAATCGTACATTAGGTCTGGGATGGTGGCTCAGTGGTAGAGTGCTTGCCTTGCATGCCTGAGGCCTGGGTTTAATTCCCCAACACCACATAAGCAAAAAGAAAAAAGCCGGAAGTGTAGCTGTGACTCAAGTGGTAGAATGCTAGCCTTGTGCTGAAGAGCTGAGGGACAGCGCCCAGGCCCAGAGTTCAGGCCCCAAGACCGGGCCCTCCTCCCCCCAAAAAAATCCTACATTAGAGGTACTTTGCAATTTTTCCAGGCTTAAGTTTTGTAATCCTTCATCATTTCTTTGGGATATAACATTATAATAACATACTTTTTCAAATTTTGGATGGGAATCATGTGTGATTTTGCATCAAGGAATGTTCTGTAACGAAGAGAGAATTTAAAACACAAGTGAGGATTAAGTATGAATTGCATTTCAACAGGAAATTTGACTTCTCAAAACATAATGACAAAATTAGCCCAAACTTCCAACTATGTATTCCCTTCTTGTTTGTTTTGTTTTATTAAGACAAAAGTATACTACCTGGTCCAGGGAAGGTATCACTATGTGATTCCACTCTCTAATCTCCTGTCTTAATCTCAGTGCTAGAATTCTAGGCTTGTATCACATTGTCCTGCCATAGTTTCTTGGTTTATTTAATCTAGATACAGACTACCAATTCTGAACTTCTCCAGGGATATTATACACCAGAGTGACTGTTCAGACTGTTTATCTACTATTTTCAAAGATGTTCTAACATTTGACACAGGATATGAATATTTTCAGATGCACCTGCGGGGTCTCTGATTCATTCCTCCATGGATGCGATCCCTTTAATAACGATTAAATGACTCACTTACTATCTTTGGTCCCTACCTAGGTAATATACTCAAACTTATTTGAAGGAAGTTCATTTGAGAACTTTTTAATATTAAAAATTATCACTTGATTCTAGTCTTCTTCAGAATATATATTCGGTTTTTTTCTAACTTTTCTACACATTCTGAGAGTTGTTTCATTTGTGTATTTGTGTGTGCACATATAAATGCCTTTGTGTGTATGTGTATGTATGTATGTATGTATGCAAAAGCCTCAAGCTCTTATTCAGCAATCTTGCTCATGACTGGTATTCCATGACCTGAGCCATTCTTCCAATCCAGTTTTGACTGCTTAATTTTATATACTGTTGCAAAGAGTGTTCTGCCCAGGCTGGATGCAAACTTAACTTCCCAGACTCCTTTACATTCTTAGGTTTTATTTCTCCAGGAATATCAACTTTTGAACTACAAACATTTTTGTGAGGGTAATGTCTAAGCTGTAGCCCAGATTTTTAACTCAAGAATACTTTTTTTTGTTTTGGTGGGGTGTCCGGTCATGGGGCCTGAACTCTTGGCCTGGGCTCTTTCCCACAGATCTTCAGCTCAAGGCTAGCACTCTACCACGTGAGTCACAGCGCCAATTTCAGCTTTTTTGTTTTTTGCTTAAATGGTGCTGAGGAATCAAACCCAGGGCCACATGCATTCGAGGCAAGCGATATACCACTGAGCCACCTTCCCACCCCCTAACTCAAGAAATTTTATAAAGATAGATGAACACACATATTACATATCCTGAGTCAACAAATATGTGTGTGTGTGTGTGTGTGTGTGTGTGTGTGTAAAGAAAAAAAAAATGTGATCTTAGCCACCAGTTCATTGCTAGCATAATCGCTCCTCTCACAAGATGGACATTTTTTTCCAGTTAAATCCTTGCTCTTATATCTGACTTTCATTGGAAAAAGAATTATTCTTCCATTCTTCTTTCTACAAAGTTCAACGATTAGCAAGCATGATTTAGAATGAGATTGGCCTCATACTTCATGTTCCACGTAAGAGTGGTCCTTTCTGTTTATCACTCCCATAAATCTACATAATGGACTTGGCTTTATTGTTTCAATGTTGCCTTATTTGTAGTCTTCTATATTGTATTAAACCTTTATACTTAAACACAGAACTTCTCTTTCTCCTATTATTGCTATTGTTTCCCTTACTGATAGCTCATGTACACTTGGGAAATAATGAACTGCACGTACACTCACAAAAAGAATGTTCTGAGAACCTTCTTCCCATTTAAAATTCGCCTTAATTTACAGAGAACTTACAAAGTTTGAACTCAATGTACTCATGTATAATGTATTAATAAGCAATATAAATTTCATATTTTCTCTTTACTAAGTTGTCTCTGAAACACGTGTTACCTCAGGTCCATAGGTGTTCTAGTGTTATTTCAGTGAAGCCAGAAAATATTCATTATACCTCAAGCAGCACCATCGATTGTTACTGGAAGTATCTGTTACTGGATGTGGAAACTGACCCCAGGAGAGGAATGGAACATAGAGGAATAACAAAGTTCAAGTTACCTTGTGCTTTCCTTTTTGCTGTACAAGAAAAGTATCCCAAGGCTTGAAGGAACCTCTGTCCCTGGCTTTTTCGAGTGTGTTCTTTACTCATATAAAGTTTTTCTGTAAACTTCTAGATCAGAGTGTTACAAAAAGAAATAATGTACCATTTGAAGGCCAGCATAGAACAAAAGGAAATAACGTTGTTTTAAAAGTGTTCTCCTGTAAAGGAACAAAGACATGGAGGTTTCAAAGTGTCTTATGGATGGATATTTCACCCCTGAGATGATTCTCTTGATACAGGAGTCAGTTATCAATTCCTTTGGTCTGGTCCTGAGTTCTCCAGAGCAAAACGGATTCCATAAAAGCAGGATCCATTGAATATAATCAACAAAAGGAGCCTCTTCTCTGACCAGTACTTCTTTAAAGAAGGTCCCAAAGAAATATCTGGGATTTTTATTTGCTTGTTTGTTTAGTTTGTGTTGGTTCTGGGGCTTGAACCCAGAGGCTGGATTCTGTTCTTGAACAGCTGTCTTTTGTGTCCACCTGTCCCCAAAGCTAGTACTCTACTGCTTGAGCCAAAACTCCACTTCTGGTTTTTTGGTGTTCAATTTGTGATAAGAGTTTGACAGACTCTCCTGCCTGGTTTGGCTTTGTATTAAGATAGTAAGAAAGCTAAGTGACATCAACTGTATAGACTTCTCTTTTGAAACAAGAAATATTAGATGAAGTTTATTGTAAAGCTAATATTTGACAATTTTTAAAGGAAGAGACTATGCCTAGCAAAGAAGCCATAACTTAAATAACTCAGCAAAATAGGTACACTGAATCATTTGATATTATTTTTTCTGCTCGGCAAGATTATTGATCTTGTCCTAACTTTTGGGGAAACTTAAGGCTATAATTGCACTTTTTGTTGTTTTTGGGGCTTGAACTCTGATCCTGGGCACACTCCCTCAGCTCTTCAGCTCAAGTTGAGCACTCTACGGCTTAAGCTACAGCACCACTTCAGGCTTTCTGGTGGTTAATTGAAGATAAAGGTCTCATGGACATTCCTGACGAGGCTGGCTTTGAACCACAATCATCTGGTGTCCTGAATAGCTAGGATTACAGGCGTGAACCACCAGCACCAAGGTCTTATTTGCATTTATGTGCACTGATATGACACTATGTAGACAAATGATGGAAATCAAATGATGGCATTGCAGCTTTTCAGAAAATTTGTGGTAACAATAAATATGTCCTCCTTTTCCATGTTGTTTCATTAATGATTCATGAGCTATGGGACCCTTAAATTAGCATTCTCTGGCATCTGTGTAGGTGTATTTAGTATGAGGAAATGTTCATAGAGAACTATAGAAAGGCTGAGATTTTCAGAAAGCAAAGAAGATAAGGTAAGAATAAACAGCACAGAAGGAGATACATTTATTACACAGAGATTAACAAGTAGCCTAAGAGATTTAGAATGCTAAAGGTAATGAGGAATAAGACTCGTTGATAACTATTTGTTCAATAACCAAAAAGAGTTCTCTAAAACAGTTTCTGGAATACCTTAGTTACTATCATTTATTACTTAACTCTGGAGTTATTCCTTTTCTTCTGTCACAACTGTTACTTTGCCTCTGCCGTTTTGGTGCCATGACTAACCAAAAAGACTTCCAAATCTCAGACTACCCTTCTCATTGTGATTAGCAGTGACCATTCAAAAACCTGGAAGCTTTGAATTTCCAGAATTAATCTTCACCTGATATCTGAGCACATTCAAGCCATTAATTGCTGTCACCTAATGAACAAAACTTTTTTCAACATAATATCCTAATATAAGTAAAGTACATGAATTAGGGACTATTGTCAGGTGTCAGTATGACAGGAGCAATTATATATTCCAAGTATGGATTCTTTATTTTGCATTTACTAACTAAATGTTTTTTGGTTTTGTTTTGGTTTGGGTTTTTTTTTTTTTTGCTTTTTAGCTCAAGGCTATCACTGTACCACTTCAGGCACAGCACCACTTCCAGTGTTTTTCTGTTTATGTGGTACTGAGGAATTGAACTCAGGGTTTCATGCATGCTAGGCAATCACCATATCATGAAGCCACATTCTCAGATCCCTAAATGACTTTCTTAAGTTGACATTACATTTTCATCCAGTAACTATGTACCATAATATTGGCCAGGTGCTAGAAAATGATGTAGAAAAGAAAACAATATAGTAAATCCAGTAAAGCTAGATGGACAATGAATAACGCTCACAGTCTTTCAAGGGCATAGAGGGCTTACCTCATGGAGATGTATCAATACGCTGAATGAGACAGCTCCTGACCCACAGCTCACCTCAAGAATCAGTGGGCCATCTTGTGTTCCAGGCACCTGGGGACGTTGGACCACCTCCTATAGCAACCATTCTGCCAGTTCCTGAGAGCAAGAGTGAGAGAGAGAGAGAGAGAGAGACAGAGAGAGACAGAAAGAAAATAAAAATTACACTTAAATCGGGTGCCAGTGGCATAAAACTCTAATCCTAACTACACAGGAGGCTGAGATATGAGGATCATGGTTCATAGACAGCCCAGGCAGGAACAACTGTGAGAATCTTATCTCCAAAGAACCACCAGAACATTGGAAGTGGCACTGTGGGCTCAAGTGATAGAGCGCTAACTTTGAGATGAGGAGCTCGGGAACAGTGTCCAATCTTAGAGTTCAAGACCCATGACTGAAAAGAAGTGAACTTCCCACCACAAGAAGTGGACTGAATAGCATCCATTGTCCTAGGGAGCATGGTAGAGAAGTCAGGCCGAGCTTCCTGTGAACTTGAGGTCATAAGTAGGTCACCTGGCTTCTCTGTGCCTCTGTTTCCCCAGCTGCAAAACTGAACAAAGTGAAGGATCTCCTTCCTCATGGGGATAGTGTAATAATGAAAGAGAGCCATGTTTCGATTCATAATCCCACACCTGTTCAATGATTAAAAACAGGCCCCACCTGAACCCTTTCTGGTATCTTCCTGTCATATGCTCACAGAATTGCCAAAACCTTATCTGAAGGCCTTTCCCTCTCTGACTAGCCATTCTCCAGAGATCTCTCTGTATAAATCCCTTGTTACCTCACAACTCTCCTGTGAGGAGACTGAGGTCCAATGGTTGAGGCCCTCCCAAGAGCTGCACGTGTGGTCAAGAATCCACTGCTGTGGACTGAGTTTGGAATAATCCATCTAAACCGATGACTGAGCATGACACCACATGTCTACCATCCCAACTACAGCGGACCAGGCTTGGTGGAGCATACCTGTCAGAGGAGAACCGCCATCCAGTCCAGCCTGAGCATATATTTAGTTTCTATCTCAAAAATGATCAAGACAGAAAGGTGGCTCATCAGAGACAGGGAGAGGAAACAATAGGGGGGTCATGGTGCTCCCAGAGGGGTGTTTGACCCAGGGTAGGTTGGTGTTGGGACGCCCACTCACCTGTGATGCTAGGAGAAGCTGTTGGCAGCTGCTCCAAATGGGGCAGCAGCAATGGAGGCAGCATTGCGGACACATGGGCCCAGAGCAGAAGACTCGGGGCAGGGACCAGGTCGGGGATTTAGGCAGGCTGGCAGCACACCATTGCCTGAGGTTTGAAACCTGGCACCGTGTAAAGGGCCGGGTTAGAGTGGGACCATCAAGTTTCTACTATACTTCAAAGTCACCTCGAGTCTCTTCCTCACCACTCAGCCACCTCTACCTTCCTCAACTGCTGGTAGTGGTGTAAACTAACAGGGAATCCCAGTGCTACCAGGCAGCATGGAATATGGGTGTGACCACCATTCTTGTATCCCATTGGTCAGAAAGAAGCATGAAAGAGTGGGGGTGTGGCCAGAATCCTGTGAAGCAAGCAGAATGGGGGAGTCAAGATGACAGCTTTTCTCAAAGCTCTTTTCCCAGGGTATTCTGTCCTATTCAGTTGGAGACAAGAGGGTGACCTGCTTTAGCTGGATGTCTACACAGATTGTTGTGCGTTTCTGTTTGTTGCCAGTCCCAGACCTTGGACTCAGGATCTGGGCACAATCCATAAGCTGCTTTTGTTCAAGGCTGGTCCTCTACACTAGAGCTACAAGGCTTCTGGCTTTGTTGGCAATGAAGTTGGACAGGGGTCTCAAGGATTTTCCTGCTTAGGGTGACTTTGACCATGATACTCCTACCACAGCCTTGTAAGTAACAAGGAGGAGTGCTGAGAGCCACTGGTGCCTGCCTAATCACTGCTCTTGTTGATGTTCTTGGACAGACTTGTTAGTTCCCTATCCTCGGGTTGAAGTGGTGGGAGCTGGAGCCCACAATTTGAATCCTGGTCCTGCCACGTCCAAATTGTAGGAGATCCTAAGAAACTTGTTCCTATCCATATGACTAACAATGGAATGTGATGTAAGTCATGATTGAATGAACAGTTCTTGAAAGATTTTAGGATAAAATTATACACAATTATATTACACGACACTGATGAATTTTAGTTAATATTTTATTAAACATTTAAACAATCACATTCATTAAATGGAGGCATAATGAAGTACCTAAGAATTGGGCCTCACATACTATAAAGATGAAATTTTTTCTACCAGGACTGGGATTGGAACTAATAGTCTGGGTAACTCTGTTGCACTGTGTGGGAAGGGGAAGCTTGCCTTCTTGAAATCAAGAAATTCATGTATGTTCCTTAGGCCTGAAATCGATCCCCAGCACTAGAAAACACCCTATTTATGTACAATTTACATATATGTTTTATATTTATATACATATGTTGACTCCATAGTGTGTTCAGTGTAGTTATTTTATTTTTGTTGTATTCATGTATGGACCATTTATTTTATTGACTATTATAGCACATAGAACATTCATTACATAGGCTATAGGTCTACATATGTATTCTACTTCATACCTGACACCCAGAAGATTCACAGTAAAGGAAAACATGTGTCACCATCAGCTTCTTACTCCACGATTCATTGTTTGGCAGCACTGGCATCTGAACTCATGGCCTACAAGGCCAAATTCATGAATGGTTGAGTGTAAACATGCCATCCTCGGGCAAATTGAGCTGACAGGTTGTTCCCAGGACCTGAGAATGAGCCCCAGGAGTGAACGAAATAAGAACAGATTGACATGCAGATGACAGTATGCCAATAAATATATATCTTTATAGAGTGCCACAGATGTCTATACATTATTCAGTTATATAGACTACATTCCTACCAGTTCCTGGGTATTTCTTATGCGTCCATGTAATTAATGTTATTGTTTTCATCCTGAAAATATTAATGAATGCACTCAGTGTCCTGAAATTATTGTGTTCCCATAAGTAATAATATTCTTTTAATGATTCATAAATATTAAATAAAATCAACCAGCCTTCTGAAATGCTGCTGTTTAATTTTATAGGATCATCATTCACAAACAGCTCATTCAACTGTGACATTGAAAAAATTCCAGTGTTATTCCTTTGGATGGGAACCAGTTTATTAGTACCCCCTGCCATTGGTTGGTGTCAGGACGGGGATTCGAAATGAGGGCCTATGTTGCCATGTGGGCCTATGGCTTCCCTGATAGTCTGCCAGCCATCAGCAATGCAAGGTGAAGTACCCTTTGCAACAGTGTCATTCAGACCCAGAAGGGTCACTGTGCAAAGGAATAAAACATAAAAGGCCACATTTTTTTCTGTGCATTGTTTTCCCTGCAACACTTGGGGTCTAGGATCACAGAAGCACCTGTGTGTCAAGTGGCTGCACCCCATACTAGCGTGATCGAAGCTGAGGCAGACTTGCCAAGACCTGAGTTCAAGCCCCATGCTGAGAAAAAAATTAGCTCCCTGGCTTACAATTCACAGTTTATTCATACAGGCTTTGGATTTGAACTCAGTATCTGGGTAAATCTGCAGCAATGTGGATAAAACGGAAGATCACCTTAGATGAAGATAAAAAATCAGGCCCGTTCACTAGTCCTGAATTCAAGACGTAGCCCTGGAATACATATTATGTATATATATTGTAAACATAGGATTTATACTTACCTATAGATGTTCAGTCCATACATGTTTGGTGTAGTTGTTCCTTGTATCTTTTGTTTTATTCATTTATTTACCAATGATTTTACTATGATGAAACCCATTCTGTTTATTACATTGATGACAACCTATCACAGAACATCTAGATTTGTAGAAATGTTCTCCATCATGCCTGACCCCCAGGATTCTCAGAGAAAAGGAAAAAAAGTTTCAAACTCTACTTCTTACTCCATGATCCACTTGTTGGTAGTGCTGGGATCTGACCTCAGGGCAGAGCAAAACCAGTTGGCCAATCAGTCAAGGTGATCATATGAGCCTGTGAGCAACTAAGGAGTGTGGCCATTCCCAGAATCCGACATTGATGCCCAGGGTGGTCCACTATAGTCATAAATTCATAATTTAAACATAGGATCTATATTGACATACATGTGTGGACAGCATCTTGTGTTCAGTGCAATTATTCTCCTTATTTTGCCTCTAATTCATGGAGGTAGTGTGTATTTTAATAAGTATAGTGACAGGTATAACTGTGCTGACATGGATGACAACCTGCTCCCATGTTGACAGGGTTGTCTATGCATTCTCCATCGTTTTTGAGACCCAGGACTTTCACAGGAGAGGATAAAAGGCACAACAACTGGCTTCTGACATCAGGATGAATATTTGGTCAGTGCTGGGATTTGAGCTCAGGTCTGAGTAACTCTGTTGCACTGTGGGGGAAGGGGAAGCTCACCATCTTTGAAGACTAGAATGTCAGGCCTGGTGTAGGGCCTGATTTGAAGCCCCAGCACTGGACAAAATAACAAGCCAACCTTTTTTAAACATAAGATTTCTCTTTACCTACAGATGTGGTATGCATCTTGCATTCAGTGTAGTTATTCGTTCTATTTTTGTCTTATCCATGGATGTATTGTGTATTTTATTGCATATGGTGACAGAAATAACTGTGCTGACATAGATGACAACCTATTCCCATGGCTAAGAGTTGCCTATATAGCATTCTCCATCCTCAATGAGACCCAGGACATTCACAGGACAGGAAAACATGTGCCACCATAGGCTTCTTACATCAGAATGAATCTTCTGGTAGTGCAGGTATTTAAACTCAAAGCCTAGCATGCCCAATTGGTGAATGGGTCATGGTGAGCACACCAGGCTGTGAGCCACTAAGGAACTAGGCCATTCCTGGGACCTGAGATGGAGTCCTGGTGGGGGCCAATATAGTCATAAATTCATAATTTAACAGTGGATATATATTTCCAAATATGGATGGGAGGCATCTTGCGTTTGATGTAGTCATTTTCTTTGTTTTCTGTATTATTCATTGATGTATTGTGTATTTCCTTGAGTATAGGATGACAGATATAACTGTGGTGAACTGGATGACAACCTATTCCCATGAGTATAGAGTTGCGTATACATTCTCCTTCCTAGCTGAAACCCAGAACTTGCACAGTACAGGAAAACAGGTGCAACGACTGGTTTCTCACATCAGGGTGAATATTTGGCAGTGCTGGGATTCGAACTTTGGGCCTAGGAGGCCCAACTGCCCAATGGGTCCACGTGATCACACCAGACTGTGAGCCACTAAGGAGCTGGGATCGAACCCCAGGGAGGCCAAAGTAGTCTTTAATGATCATTGAAACAGGAGATGTATATCAGGAGATGTATATTCACATCCGTGAATATTCACATCGTACATTGAGTGTAGTTATTCTCTTTATTTTGTATGCTATTCATGGGTGTATTATGTATTTTCTTGAGTATATGATGACAGGTATAAGTGGGCTGACATGGATAACAACTTATTCCCATGTCCACAAGGTGGTCCAAGCATTCTCCATCCTAGCTGAGATCTAGGACTTGCACAGGAAAGAAAACAGGTACAACGATTTACTTCTGACATCAAGATGAATCTTTTGGCACGGCGGGGAATCTGAACTCGAGACCTAGCAGGACCAAGTGGTGAATGAGTCCACATGAGCACACCAGCCTTTGGGACCTGCAATTGAGCACCCCCCAAGAGGGGGGAGCGGGGAGCACAACAGTCATCCATTCATAAGCTGAAAGTAGTATGCAAATAAGTACACATTTGTTTGGAGTAGGAGAGATGGTAACCTGTGGTGGAATCCAATCTGTGTGACTACCGATTCTTGGATCTTTCCTGATGCTTCAATTTCATGACTGTGCTGATTATTGTCATGCTTTATCAACTGTTCTTTACAAATAATCAATACCCCATGAGTCTTGCCTATCATTTTCTGCTTGTATCCTGCAAGAACTACTCATTCAAGGATGAGATCGATCACATTCCATGACTCATCCCAGGTCCAGGAACAAGTATCTCAGGATCTCCCGCCATTCCTTCTGCATAGGGGGGCTGAATTCAAGCCTCAGGCCTGGAAAAGATATTCCTTATATACTTTATTTTTGGTCCACTCGTGGGCCTGAACTCTGGGCCAGGGTATTGTCCCTCAGCTCTTCTCCTCAAGGCTAGTGCTCTACCTCTTGAGCCACAGTGAAACTGCTGGCTTTTTTTTCTGCTTATGTGGTGCTTAGGAATCGGGCCCAGGGCCTCATGCATGCACGGCAAAAGCTCTACCACTGTGCCACCTTCCCAGCCCTCCATATATATATTTTAAAGATAGGATTTATACTTCCATACAGATGTTCAGTCCTTATTGTGTTTGGTGTGGTTATTCATTTTATTTCTTGTGTCATTCATTTATTTAGAATTTATTTTATTGATTCTGATGACACCTATACCATTTATTACAGTGTTTACATCCTATTACATCACATCTAGATGTTAGATGTGTTCTCCATCATGCCTGGCAGAGCCAGGATCTGAACTTAGTGCCTAGCAGGCCCAATTCATGATTGGGTGAGTTTGAGCATGGCAGCCTCTAGCCAATGAAGATGTCAGGTAGTTCCCAGGCTCTGAGAACGACCCCCAGGTTTGGCCAAATCAGCGATACATAGATAGGCAGATGGAGGTATACAAATATATATATATATATATATATATATATATATATATATATATATATATATATATATATATTGCTAAAGGGTTCCATAGCTGACTGTCTATGATAGAATAACACCTACTATGTTCCTACCAACTCTTAGGTACTTATTGTACTACAATTTAAGGAATATAATTCTTTTCATGCTTAATAAACTATTAATTAAGCTCAACCAGCCTTCTAGGATTATTGCATCTAATTTTAGTGTCGACCGATGTATAAACTACTCTTTCAATCAGTATTCCTATGCATAGGAATGAGTCTCTTGTGATCTCTTGTGATTGATATCAGGACTGCGATTTGAACCCTGGGCCTATGTTGACAGGTTGGCCTGTGGCTTCATTGATAGCCCACCAGCCACCAGCAATGGCAGGTCAGGTCCACTTTGCAGCTATGTCATTCAGACCCAGGATGGTCACTGTGCAAAGAAAATAATCGTAAAACCCAGCTCTCTGCAGCTCACCACTTTTTGTGCTTTCCAAATTTTTTCTTCCTGAAAGCACTCTGAGCCCAGGATCCCAGGATCGGCTATGAGACCAGAGAATGCACCCAGCCAAGGGAGATCCAAGCTGAAGTAGAATTTCCATGACCTGTGTTCAAGCCCCTACTTGGCCCCAAAAAACCTATATATATATACATACATACATATATATATATATATATATATATACACATACATACATACATATATATATATATATACACATACATACATACATATATATATATATATATATATATATATATATATATATAATTTAACTAAATTAAGAAAAATAAAGCTCCCTGGTTTGGAATTTCTGCCAGTTTTCTTTTCTAGCCTGGGGTTTGAACTCAGGGTCTTGGTAAATCTGTAGCAATGTGAGCAAAGAGTTGCCATTACTTGAGTTCAAACCCCGTGCCAACCAAAAATGAAAAACTAAGTCACTGACCTCGTTAGGAGGAGGAAGTTGTGAAGATGGGAGGGAAGGGAAGGTAGGGGGAAAACACAGGAGGAGTAAACAATGCTAAATAGGAAATGTACTCATTAACTTGCTCCTGAACTGTAACCCCTCTGTAGAACATTTTTACAATAACAAAACATAGAAAAAAAGAGAAACAACGTAGTTCTCAGAGAAGCACTTTGCAGGTAAGGGAAGGATGTTTGAATAGCTGTACAAAACTCTAGACTGCTTTTTTTAATGTTCAATATGGAACTGAATAAACATAACTGTTTCCATTAAAAAAATTAAGTCACTGTCGTGGAACTGGGGCCAGTATTTCTGCCATTGCTAGTTTCTGAGCTCACCATCCAGGTAACTCTTTTGCACCATGGGTGAACACGAAGCTCATTGTCCTTAAGGTAAAGAAATTCAGGCTAGAGTTCCCTGGGCCTGAATGAAGGCCCTGCAATGGAAAAAATATTTCTATACATGTGTAATACATGATATATATTTATATATGTATATTAATTTCATATTATGAATTTTATTATTGATTTTGTATTTTATTTTCCTTTGATTCATTTATTGATTATTGTAGTTAGTATTATTATACACATAATATTATATTTTGCACATCTATTATAAAATTATACACAATAATTTAGGACATTGACTCATTTTAATTAACATTTTATTAAGTGTTGAAACATGATACATAATTAAATGGAAGCATTTGTCACAGTCTTCACATGTTTAGAGACTCTGCCAAGTATGAGCTTTGAGTTCAAGCACCAAGAATGGCAAAAAAAAAATTGAGCCTGAGGAGACATATTCTTCTGTGACTCAGAGGAAGGCTGAGGTTATAGGTAAGAGGTAGTGTGGAGGGCAGATGCTGGTGGCTCACCCCTGTTACCTACTCAGGAGGAAGTGATCTAAGGATCCCAACTGCAAGCAGGAAAGTCAATGTAAGACACTTTTCTCCAATTAAACACCCAAAAAGCCAGAAGTAGAACTGTGGTTCAAGTAGTACAGTGCTAGCCTGGAGCACAAAACCTCAGGGATAGGATAGCATCCAGGCCCTGAATTCAAACCCCAGGACTGACACACACACACACACACACACATCAATATAGAGCATTTGCCAGTCAGCTTGCACAAGTTCCATATCTAGTAACTCAATATTAAAAAAAAGATGGAAAAGGGAAGGAAAGACTTGTTCCAGGAAGTGATATACCCAGTGACAAAATTCCACAATAGTTCTAATATGTGGGTACAAGGCAGAGAGCCTCAGGCAGAAGGTATAGCATGGGCAAAGGTCCTGAGGTGTGCGGTAGAGCAGGTGGTGTGCGTGGTATGAAGGTTCTATGGCTTCAGAAAAGCCTGGCAGGAAATTCAAGGCTGGGTCAAAGTTGACTTGAGTCAAAGAGCAGAGGATGAGGTCCCAGAATGTCGCCCAGGGGGAAGATTAGCTTGGCTTTTCGCCAGGGACCCAAAGCCATTTCCTGTGGCTGGAAACCTGTTTTCACAGCTCCTGACCCTCCGGCCTCCTTTGCATGGAGGAGTCAGGGCAAATGCAGGGAAAAACTCTTGTTTTAGTAAAGCTTTTAGCCCAATGCCACCAATGGCTCAACTCCTGTAAATCCTAGCTACTCAGGAGACTGAGATAGAGATCGAGGGTCAAGCCAGCTCAGTAGAGGAAAGTTAATGAGACTCTTCTTGCCGATTAACTACCAAAATCCAGAAATGGAGCTGTGGCCCAAGTGTTAAAGTGGTAAACTTGAAGGAAAAAGTTTAGAGACCAGAGCTCAGACCGTGAGTTCAAGCCCCAATACTAGCACAGGAAAATTAAAGGAAAGATTTCAGGAGCTCCTAGTCCACTGTGGTGTAAGGCCAGATCATCCAGGCACAGGTAGCTCACGCCTGTCCTTCTAGCTCCTTAGGAGGCAGAGATGTGAGGATCACATTTCAAAGCCAGCCCAGGCAGGAAAGTCTAGGAGACTCTGATCTCCAAGGACCCTACAGAAAACCTGAAGTTGCTCTGTGGTTCAAGTAGTATGGTGAAGAGCTGGGGGATGGGAGACAGCGCCCAGGCCCAGAGTTTTATCCCCATGGCAAACACCTTGCCTGCTTGGACCTTACTCTGTGGTTCTAGGCACAGTACTTTCCAGTGGGCCACTGAGGGTCTCCTAATGTCTAGGTGTCCTGATAGCAGCCTGTTTGGAGGCCATTGCCTACAGAGCAGGCCACAGTACCAGAGAAGTATCGAGCCTTGGGGCATGAAGATCATCAGAATGGCATCTGTCATGGGTGCAATGTGGATCGGAGTAGTAAATCACTGTCTCAGACCACGGTTCTGGGCCAGGAGGGGCAGGAGCTGCAAGATAATACCCACTCATGGGAGTATCAAAAGAGTGCAAATTTGTCAGTCAGACCTTAGGCAGGTGTTGAGATATGCTCAAGAAAGTTTGTATGCTCAGATATCCACAGCCAACTGTCTCCAGCCTGTAGCAGTCACTATCCCAGGAGTCCGAGGGCTTGGAGCCCTGCTTTCTTCACCAGTGCTTGGGGAAGGGGGGCAGATGAAGGTCTGCAATCATGGGCTGACTACAAAGGAGCATCCCTAGTGTCATTCCCTTGATCCTGTTGCCCCGTGTTGAGATCAAGGGACAGGTTCCTTGGAACTTACTGCCATGGTCCAAACCCCTCAGCCCAAGAAGGACTTAGGGAGAAACCACTTGATCTGGCTTGAGAGTTTACTGTGACTATGACTCAGGACTGCCCCCAGTTCTAGCTCAGCTCA
Source organism: Dipodomys spectabilis (assembly GCF_019054845.1). Taxonomy (NCBI): domain Eukaryota; kingdom Metazoa; phylum Chordata; class Mammalia; order Rodentia; family Heteromyidae; genus Dipodomys; species Dipodomys spectabilis. Next base: position 1,003,002 of record NW_024871063.1, read on the forward strand.
TCCAGGTGAAAACTAATGCCTCAAAACATTGAGGTACTGGCCATACCAATCTCTCATCCCCCAGTTCCGTGGCCGTGGAATCTAAAGTATATGCCTCTCTGTTCTGGGCATCCGGAATCTAGAAGTACATAGGAGGCCCAGCTGGTGCCAGAAGATAGATTTGCCTACGATAAGGTACATTGACATTTCCTAGACATCGAACAGTACATCCCAGCCACCTTGGCCTCACCTCTTATGTAGCCACAGATCATCCTTGTTTGGGGAGCCCTCAGTCAGCTATCAAGGTCGAGTTGGCCAGAGCCACTGGCAACCACTTTTCCCCCACTCCACTGGCACCCTGCTGGGAGTGAGACATGCAGCCAGGGGCCCAGCTTAGAAAAGGACAGGACACAGCATGACTGACCCTGCTCCCCAGAGGCAGGAGAGAACATAAGCCAGCTGGCACTGCTGACCCAGAATCCCCTGGATGAGGACAAAGATATGGACAGCCAGACTTGGGTCCCAAGGAAAAGCTGGAATTTGCAGGTCTCTAGCAATTTAGGACTCATTGTAGACCATGATATGGGGCTAAAGACAAGGTTGCTATTGAGGAAGGGCACCATCCAAGGTCAGGAAGAGGCAGACAAGCATCCAGGAAGTGGGCAGAGAAAGATGAGGGAAACACACACACACACACACACACACACACACACACACACACACACACACACACACACACACACAAATGGTTAGCCCAAGTCTTCAGCAGTCCCTGAGCAACTGAACATCCCAACCTCTGAGAAGATGGCACTACCATCCTCAGACCAAATGTTTATAAAACTCAGAGCCTCTCACACATCTGGAATGGCCCATAAAACAACATGGCATTTCCTACTGTACACACCGCTATGAAGAAAACTCAGCCACATTATTTTTGGTCTTCTGTCATGAGGTTTGAACTTTGGGCCTGCGTGCCATCCCTCAGCTCTTCAGCTGAAGTTGTGCACTCTACCACTGGAGAGACAGCACCACTTCAAGTTTTCTGGTGCTTCACTTGAGTTAAAATCTCACAGACTTTCCTCCCAAGCTGGCTTTGAACCATGATCCTCAGATCTGAGCCTCCTGAGTAGCTAGGATGACAGTCGTGAGACACTGGCAGTGCCTGGTTTCAGCCACGTTCTTACAACCAGGGGAAACCCAACTTGTCTGGCCATAAAGCACATGTAACCCCACACTTTCAGACTTTGACACCAGCATCAAAAACATTCGTCCTTGGGTTGGAGAGAATATAAGTGGCACTACTCTCCCACACCTGCTCCCATTCGCCCACTCCCTGCCTAATACAGGCCACAACCTCTGCAGTTCTTGGTAAAACAATGCCCTCTCTGCTGTAAATTCACACTCGGGCAAACTTGGGGAGTTCTTAGAAATGGCTGTACACTGAGGCCAGAACCTGGTGTCCCAACCACAGCAACCCCAGAGATGGTGAACATCTCTGGCAAGCAAGGGGTGTCTTCTTACTTGTTTTTTTGGATGAGGGGCTTGAACTCAGGGCTTGGGTACTGTCCGTGATGATGAATTTTGCTCAAAGCAAGTGCTCTTCCCCTTGAGCCATGGAACCACTTCCGGTTGGGGATTGGAAATGAGACTCTCATTGGACTTTCCTCTCTGTGCTAGGATACAAGTCCCTCTGGATCTCAGCCTCCTGAGTAGCTAGAATGACAGGCGTGAGCCATCAGCGCATGGCCTATGGTGTCTCATTCTTTACAATTTCCAACTAGTCCGCTTCTAGATACTACCACCTAGACACTCCTCTACCTCCCTCAGAGACAGCAAAGGGAGGCTCAGAATCTGGGGAGGGCCATGGGCATTAAAGGGCCCTCTTCACATCACTACCCCTTTCTAAGCTCCCATCCACTTCCTCTGGATGGCCTGGATGTCTGGGGTAGATCAGACCTACTAGGATGTCTGAGGCCTGCCCTGTAGCCTCCCGCCACACCCAACCCATACCTGAGGATTTCTGGGGCCAGCTGCTCCATGTCCCAGTGGAAGCCTTTGGGAGGGTTGCTGATAACAGGGTGCAGGGTTGCTCATTGCAGAAGGAGTGTCCAGATCCCCTTTATCAGAGAAGGAGACACAAAGCATGGATGGATCTACTAAGAGCTACAGGACACAGCCATCCACCTGTCACCCAGGTCTCTTGGAGTGCAGTTTTACGTTGACAGTGCTGGGGCTTGAACTCGGGTCCAGGTGCTGTCCCTGAGCTTCTTTTGCTTGAGGTGAGCATTCTTCCACCAGAGCCACGGTACCACTTCTGGCTTTTTCTGTGTATGCGGGACCTAGGAATCGAACGCAGGGTTTCCTGTGTGCTAGGTGAGCCCACTACTGCTAAGACAAAATCCCATCATTGGATAGCTGTTCTTCTATGACCCCTTGGGCCTGTCTCAGGACAGTCTTGCTCATCTTTACTGAGTTTCTAACCAACAACCCTGGCTGGAAAAGAACACGCTCCGCTATGTTGTCCTTTATCTATGGCATCTTTTCTCTTTGTGCTTCCTGTCAAATCTTCCATGTTAAGCAAGACCCCCATTCAAGTTCTGCCTCAAAGAAGCCCGCTCTAATCACCCTGGCAGAGGGGGATCTTCTCCGCTCTGCAGGCTCTTCGTCTTGTCATGGTCTTCCTTCAACCTGGTGTGGGTTGAGATCCCACAAAGGCGAAGGCCTGGCTTTCACCACCAAATTTCTGAAGGCTCTGATACACTACCCAGGAATCAGTGTGGTATCACACTCTGTGAGAGGGCACTTGAGGCCCAGGCAGTCTGGGGGCAACAAATGGGGCCATTTCTTATGTGGGTTTGAACTGAGGTCCTGGGAGCTGTCTCTCTGAGTTTTCATGATCAAGGCTGCTACTCTACCACTTGAGCGACAGCTCCACGTCTGGATTTTTGGTGGTTCCATGCAGAGAAGATTCTTATCGGCTTTCCAGCTTATGGCTGGCTTTGATCTTTGAACTTCAGATCTCTGCCTACCGAGGAGACAGGATGTCAAGTGTGAGCCTGAGCCAGACAGGCTCCAGAACCTTTCCTTTGAGCTTCTCTTTATCTTGTGTCAACTAGCAAGCCTTAGTTAAAATAATCATTTATTGTGGATCAACTTTTTCTCCTAGGTCAGTTAATCCAAGGAGATAAAGTGTCTTTGGAAAAGGCTAGTCAGAGTTGGCCTAGGTGAGTGTGTGTGTGTGTGTGTGTGTGTGTGTGTGTGTGTGTGTGTGTGTGTGTGTGTGTGTGAGTATGAGTTTCAGGTATACCTACCCACATCTCTCTGGTGCTTCTTTCACCCAGTGGTGAGTACACCCAGGATCCCTACCCCAAGAAGGCAGGTAAGGAGGGTACTTAAGTTCACATTAAATGGGATGATCTGAATTCTATCCTGCAACTGAAGCCAGGGGGATAATAGAGAGAAGGAGAGGTTTAGAGGAACATCAAGGGAAGCCCCTTACCTTTGACTATGAATACCAGAGAGAATAATTAATCCATCCATTTGGGTAGTAAGATAATAAGTGCCTACTATTCATTTATTTTATTTTTTGTCAGTCCTAGTTCTTGGATTCAGGGACTCGGTGTCATCCCTGAGCTTCTTTTACTTAAGGCTGAGGCTCTATCAATTGAGCCACAGCACCAAAACTGGCTTTTTCAAGGGGAGGAGGGAGGTAGTTTATGGAAGATAAGAATCTCACAGACTTGGGGCTGGGAAAGTGGCTCAGTGGTAAAGTGCTTCTCTTGCATGCCTGAGGCCCTGGGTTCGATTCCTCAGCACCATATAAGCAAAAAGGAAAAAAGCCAGAAGTGGCACTGTGGCTCGAGTGGCAGAGCGCTAGCCTTAAGTTGAAGAGCTGAGGGACAGTGCCCAGTCAAGACTCATGACTGGACCAAAAAAAAAATGTCTCACTGACTCTCCTGCCTGGACTGGCTCTGAGGTACCACCATCAGAACTCAGCCTCTGATTAGACAAGTTGACAGGTGAGAGCCACTGGCACCTGACTGCCCCCATCCATTTATAGCCCCCTAGGGCCAGTGCTGGGCTACCTGCATTGAACCCTCCTTGTTGTGAGTGGGAAGCAGACATGGGTGGGTTCTATACTTCAACAGATTACCTACATTTGAGCATTTCTCCGGCTCAGTCTGATGCCGGCTTCCTCCTTATCCACAGCAATGACTTTGCGCTGTCACAGAACAAATGTCCCCCAGGAGGTGTCGGACCTAGGGTCTTTCCTCTGCACACTGCTCCCTCTCCCTGAAATGACACTGCACCAACGTGAAGTAGACATAGAGTGAATTCTGTTTCTTATAATCAGGGTCCAGCCAGATAGGTGGCAGTGAGGATCAGAGGCTCGGGATAGTGCTGTGCAGTTGGACAATGCGATGCTTCCTAATCCACTTTCCTTTAACTGTCTTAGCAAAAGGTAGTGGGGAAGTACTCACCACACTGACTGTCAATGAGTAACCATCATGGTCTATCCTGGGCACAGAAGGGCTTACCTAAGGGAGCTAGCTCAACAGGCTGAGCAAGAAAGCTCCTGACCCACAGCCTACCTCCAGAATAAGAGGGTCACCTTGGGTCCCAGCCACATGGGGACTCTGAGGCACCTCATCCAGCACCCTTTCAACAAGTGAGAGAGAGAGAGAGAGAGAGAGAATTACACTTAAGCTGGCGGCTGGTGGCACAGGCTTACAATGGTAACTACACAGGAAGTTGAGATATGAAGATCATGGTTCATAGCCAGCCCAGCAGCAATGTCTGTGAGATGCTTATCTCCAAAGAACTACCATAAATCCGGAAGTGGTGTTGTGCCTCAAGTGGTAGAGACCTAACCTTGATCTGAGGACCTTGGTGACAGTGCCCAGGCCCAGAATTCAAGCCCCAAGACTGACAATAAGTGGACTTCCCAAAACAAGAAATGGACTGAATAGCACCCATTGTCCTAGGGAGCATGGCAGACAAGTCAGGCCAAGTTTCCTGTCAGCTGGGGGTCATGAGTAGATCACCGAGCATTTCCGTGCCTCATTTTCCCCAGCTGCAAAGCTGAACAATGAAGGATCCCCTTCCTAATGGGTCAGGGTAAGGATGAGAGAGAGCCATGTTTTGTTTAAAATCCCATACCTGTGGCATGATAAATAACAAGCCCCTTCTGAGTCATTTCCAGGTATCTTCTTGTTATGTGCTCACAGAATTGCCAAGAAACTTATCTGATGACGATTCCCTCTGTGCCTGGCCCTGCCCCAGAGTTCCCCTTGTATAGATCCCTTGTTTCCTCACAACTGTCCTGTGAGGAGACTGAGGAACAATGGTTCCAGGCCGAACCCAGAGCTTCAACTGTGGTCAAGAATCGGCTGCTGTGGACTAAGAGTTTGGAAGGGTCATCTAAACCGATGACTGAGCATGGTGCTAATATCTACCATCCCAACTACAGAGGACCAGGCATGGTGGTGCATGCCTGTCACAGGAGGACCATGATCCAGCCAAGCTTGAGCATATACGGAGTCTCTATCTCAGACATGCCCAAGACAGAAAAGCTTGGCTCCCAAGGTAGAAGACCTGACTGGAAAACATAAGGCCTTGAGTTCAAACGCTAATATACCAAAAAGAATCCGAGGTCCGGTGTCAGAGGCTCATGCCTATAACCCTACCTACACAGGAGGATGAGATCTGAAGAACAGAGGTCAAGATTTAAAGTAGGGTTGGCCTTGCCCATCAGACGTCATGATGAGAAGACCCAGAGTCTGACCCATGCCAATATGTTCCATAATAACAGGACTCAAAGCCTTACTAAGTGCTGACGATGCTCTCTGTCCCCCTGGAGAGCCACCCCCTGTGGGCCCCACCTCCAGATCCTCCCACACTCCCTCTGCAATCAAACAGGCCCACGAGAGTAGACAGTTCCAGGGCACAAATTTACCTTGCTCTTATAATTTAAAGGTGCTGAGTCCCCTTCAAGGGTCTCACTCTTCTAAGCCCCCAGACCTCAGCCTCAAAGCCCATACTGTCCCCAAGAGAGCGTTTAGAAGTTACCAAAGGGTCCAGCATTCCTTGTTACAACCAACTTCTACACACACACACACACACACACACACACACACACACACAAAGCCATCACGGGTGGCTCCTGTCTGTTACTCAGGAGGCTGAGGTCTGAGAATCACTGTTCAAAGCCAGCCCCGTAGGAAAGTTTGTGAAGCTCCTATCTACACTGAACCACCAACTAGCCAGACAGAGGTGGAGCTGTGGCTCAAATGTCAGAGTTCTATCTTTGAGCAAGTAATCTCAGGGACAGCATTTAGGCCTTGAGTTCAAGGCCCAGTTCTTCTACCTCCAATCACATACAGACACAGACAGACAGACAGACAGACAGACCGACAGACAGACACACACACACACACACACACACACACTCACACGGATAGCCCAAGGATTCAGCAGTCCCTGAGAACAAAAACATGAACACCCTCAATTAGGATAACATCCCACCCCGAGAAGGTGGCAGTACCGACATCAGACCGACTGTAGACAAATCATTGAGCCTCTCACATATCTGGAACAACTCATAGACCAGCATTGTATTTCCAACCATACACAGTGCTATGTGGAAAACTTAATCACCTCTTTTTCTTGTTGTTGGATTAGGGGCTTGAGCTCTGGGCCTGGGTTCTCTCCCTGAGGACTTCAGCTTAAGGCAAGCACTCATTTATAGAGCCACAGCACCGCTTCTGGATTTCTGGCAATTCCTTTTATGTGAGAGTCTCAGAGTCTTTCATGACCAGGCTGGCTTTGACCCATGATCCACAGATCTCATATCCTTAGTACCTAGGATAAAAGCCTTGAGGGACTGGCAGCCGGCCAAACATAATATTCCATTCCTGTCATCCTGTCCCCTCAGGAGACTGAAATCTGAGGACTGCAGTTGGATACCACTTAGTAGCAAAGAACGTGAGAACACTTTATCTCCAATTAAACACCCAAAAAAACTGGAAGTGGAGCTGTGATTCAAATGGTAGAGTGCTATCTTGGAGCATAAAAGATAAGATCCATGCCCTAGTTTCAAATTTTTCTACCATAGGCCCAACCAAGAAAGGGAAGCAATGGGCATATGGGAGCTCAAAGATAACACATAATACTCAGGACTCCCAGAACAGACCCCATCCAGCTCTGATTCTCTAGATTCTATGTACTACATCATGGCAGAGTTAGATGGGACTGACCATGCACCAAGTTGGGACATTCAAGTACCATCTCATACTGAAGATCCCCTGACCTTATCGAAGACTCAGGATCTCTCACTGTCCTGCCTCAGCACTGGGCAGTGAGGTAAGGTCTAGTTATCCAATCACATGATATGGGAACTAAACGGTTTCCTGGTCAAGGGATGGAAACTAGGGAGATCTAGGTCCATCTTGGGGAGGTGAAAAGGGCTGCTCTATCCCAGAAATGTTCCTATGTTGTGAGTATTATCAAAGAAACAACCCTGCTCAGAGCCCAGTGCCTCTGGTTTTCCACCCAGCCTCTACCCAGATCTGCCACACCGTCAGCCTGCCCTCTCTGAATCCCAGATCTGCCATCTACACTAAAGACTGAGCCAGACAAGAGACCCACTTCCTGCCCTCATTTCCAGGCTTTCCTGTGGCAGTGGCATGCTTACCGCAGTCTTTGGTGGAGGAATGAACACCCGGGGAGGTATCGTCAGATTGAGCCCTGGAAAGTCCTAGCCCCAAGGATGTACTGCAAAGGCATCCTGCAGTGAACCACAGCCAGGTAGTCAATGATGAACCTAAAGTGCCAGGACTTTTAATAGCAGTGTGTCTGGATGAAAGGTTTGTAGTCTATGTTGTCTGGTGAGGTCATGGCACCAATTTCCTGACACACCTGACCTGAGACCATCCTCCCTCTTCAAATTCCTGCTTATCCCTTGCCTCCCCATTGAAACTCTCTCACCCAATACCTCCCTAGCCCTAGGAAACTTTCTTCTTATCTGACCAGAAAATAAACTCGATGAGGCTAGGGATAATTGAAACCTGGTGACCCCCCCTGAGCCCTAGGTTCAACCCGAGGCTGGTTCCCTCTAGAGTCGGTGACCACACAGCTCCTGAATGGCATGAAGTTGCTGAGGTGTCAGTGGCTTGGTCCTACATAATGGCTTTAGACTCTGAAACTGTCCCCACAGAGATTGTGAATAGTTGGCTCCCTTGATCCAGGGACTCCAAACCAAGGCTTGCATGTTCTCCCTTCTTCCTTCCTTTCCTCTTTTTCTCCTTCTGTCCTTCCCTCCCCTCTCTCTTTATTTTCTTTGTGTCAGTCCTGGGCCTTGTACTTGGAGCCTAGGTGCTGTCACCAAGCCTTTTTATTCAATGCTAGCAGTCTATGTATTGAGCCACACATCCACTTCTGGCATTTGTTTTTAGTAGTTAATTGAAGACAAGAGTCTTACAGGCTTTCCTGCCTGGGCCAAAAGCCTCAATCCTCTGATCTCAGCCTCCTAAGTAGCTAGGATGACAGTCTTGAAGCCCTGGCATCCACATCAATCCAAGGTTTCTACATGGGCTGTGGAACCAGTTCTGGAACTTTTCATTGTCTATGACCCCCCAGAGCCTGGTGCACACTGTAATGGTTTGTTGGATACATAAATGAACATCTGTCTATGACAATACTACAGAAAAGTCCCATCTGATTCAGGTAAGAATCCTCTGTAGGGGAGGGGGGGGCGAAGCCTTATGTAGCTCTCCCACAGTTCTCCCTTCTCTGTCTTACCCCCTCCTGGTGCCACCACACTTAACTGTTTTGGTTGTGAGGATGTGAGCCACTATGTACTCTCTGGACTCCAGGGCCTCTGGGATGCCTATCTTCTCAAAGATCTCTGTCCAGCAGCTGATCAGCTCCGTGGCACTCAATTCCCCACTTAGCTGTGAATGAGGTTTCTGTGAGCTGAAGTCCTGGCTCAAGGGGCCTCCTCACCTCCCCCTGGGGCCAGTCAGGATTACCACATCTGGCCCCCAAGTTTCATGTTGCAGAGTAAGGATCCTCGAGGTATCCCTGGTTTCTGAATCTCCCAGAGTCCAGTGCAGGTGCTGGGAATCATCTCTGCTCATAGCTGGCAGGCTAGGGATGGTGAGGTCACGATCTCTGCTCCCCAGGACATCCTTGACATGGTGGTCACCCTAGAGAGAGCCGGAGGAGAATCAACAGCTGCCAAAGAAAGTCAGTCAAGGCACGACGTTCATTACAGGAGACCATCTCGCTTGGGAACTCTTCCAGTGCTGCTTTGAATGTCATTGTTCGGAGGCTGAAATCGTCTGCATGATTTGACCCCTCATCCCAGGTGCTAGTGGAAATAGCCAGCTTCAAGAAAAATAAAACCTGGAAAACATTGCATTTCAGTTGTCCCAATCAAACTTGAAGGGTTCTAAGTTCAGTGATCTGCTTTTTCTTTCAGACAGCCTACATCAGTTTACAGAAAGTGGCATTCAGAGAGCCCTAGCTAACTGCCACGGCAGTTAGCAAGCAGACGTTAGCAGGGGGAGCGCACTTGCTTACCACTGCCCAGCTGGAAACGGCCCAGGCCAGACACAGACTGGAGTCTGCAGGACTCCAGGGAGGACTGTCCACCAGTACATTGACCCGGGAGGGAATCCATGCCATCAGTGGGGGCCTGGAGTCCCCATAGACACAGTCAATGCCCTGGGTAAGTTTACCCTCTCATTCTCTGTCGTGGTGAACCATCTGCCATGTCACAACGTTCACCACTCCTCATACACTTCTAGCATCACAGCTCCTGCACTATCGCCCCCCCCAATCTCATTCCCTAATTACATTTGGCAGACACACTCCCAACCCTTGAATTAGCTCCAACTGTACACACTAGAGCAGACTGTCTGGCTGGAAGAGTATGGGTGTGGTCACAGTTGCCTCACGAGCCTTCTGGCTGAAGACAGAAGGACAAGTGTCCATTCTGGTCTGTGGTTCACACAGGCCTCCTAGGAGAGACCCACACAGACCCAGCAGCTACTGTGGGCTACAGGAAAGGGAGAAGAGAGAGGTGGGAAGGAACGTGTACTGAAACCTTCCCCAAAGGAGCCATGAAATGGTGAAGGAGAAAACACAAATTATCGCTAGACTCGTACTTGGCATTGATGAAAAAAGAACAACACACACACACACACACACACACAAATAAAATGCTTTTGCTCTTTGTAGACATGGTGCCTTAAATATGTTTTCATTGTTCTCATCTCCCTGCTCTCCCAACACACACACACAAACACAAATACACACACACAAACGAACAAACACACACACACACACACAAATCCAGAACTGTGTCAGAAGATTAGTCCATGCAGCACCTGCGATTTGCCAAGGGATCACTCACCTGAGCACAGTCAGGCTGTATAAGGAGAAAGATGATCTGTCTGTCTGTCTGTCTGTCTGTCTGTCTGTCTTTCTCTCTCTCACTCTTTCTCTCTCTCTCTCTCTCTCCCCCCTCTCTCTTGTGCTCCCTCTCTATCTCTCATGCACACACACACACACACACACACACACTAACACACACACACACTCTCTCTCTCACACACACACACACACACACACACACACAAACAGACTCAGAGCAGTACCTCTCCTGAATTTGTTGGTTCCTCCTTTGGGACAAGGTACAAGCTGGCGCACGGGGGTTGCCTGGTCAGAACAGGGGATCCAACCAAAGGGAGCACCACTCTAATAAGGAAGAACAACCCATGCCTCTCCCTTTCTCCAAGGCCAGACACTTTCCCTTGGGATCAATCAGCCTTGACTCCCCATTCACCAAAACCCTATGCCAGGACACTTGGTGAAGGTGTCCCGAGATATGTGGCTCCTCAGAGCCGGGGCTGAAAACAAGCAAGGAGTCATGGTGCCCCAGGGGGTGTCTGACCTGGGTTTGGGGAAGTGTTGGGGAAACGGATAGGGTCTTAAAGGCTACATACATAGATGGACTCCCTACTTTCAGCCTAGATGCTTCTGGGTGACTTGGTGGACTTTTGGGGAGGACGAATAGCCCAGATGGACAGGGAGCATCAGCAGATGCTGGGAGAGCTGGGAAATGTGATCACCCTGTGAGTACTGTTGACAGCTGGGAAGGCGGGGAGGGCAGACAGGCTCGGTGTATGTGGGTTGGAGTGGATATATTCCTCGCAGATATTCACTTTCTGTCTGACTCCAAGTACCCTCACATACCTAGTGGGCTCTTCTGGGACCCTCCTCAGGTGAAAGGGTGACTGAGCACAGAAGACAAGGGCCTACACAGCAAGGAGGGCCTATCTTCTGCATCCAACACCCATGACCCCCAGCAAAAAGAAAAAGACTCGCGAAGGCAGGTGTGGAGGTGCTGCTCCCCACCTCTGATTAAATCCACCAGTTTTACGAGAGAGAGGAAGGGTGCAGATGTGCGGCTGTGTGGCTCCCACTGCTCCAGGCCAGAAGCTCTGTGGCACCCCTCCTCACCCATTCCTGCATCTCCCTGTTTCCTGGGACACTGGCCACTAGGAATGGGGGTGGGATCCCCAGGTCAACACACACCCCTGCCCCCCATCCCTGGGGCACATTTGTGACAAGGACATGGCAGACTGTGGGGGGGGGAGGGTGAACTCGAGGAGGAGACAAGAAAGGGGAGGCAGGAGGTGCAGGTCCAGGTTAGTGGTTGGTTAGCCGGAGTGTTTCCAGGCTGTGGGCCCTCAGAGCCACCACTCATGTGTACTAATGGGAGAGCTGTAGGTGGTGGCTCCGGGTACACATGGGTCCAGAGTCCTAGGACCAGCAGTGGCGACCAGTTCGGGGCCGGAAGCCTGCCAGGGTGCACCATCTCCTCTGGGCAACTGTGAAAGGTGCAGCTGGTCAGAGCCGAAAGTGCCATGTTTGAAATGCAATGCTGCTGGGAAGGGGCAGGGGCATCTGCGGGCACATGGCAGAGCTGCATGTGGCCCCTGCTCCTCTTCTTCAGCCAACACCATTCCCACCTCAGCCGCTCCAGTGCCCCCCTTGCCGGGACCTCTGTCTCATGGCTGCCATGGCCACCATGCCTCCACGTGGCTACTTGTGGCAATGTGCCCTCCAGCTCCATGTGCTCTGTGCTCCCCACCAGAAACTGCACTATGATCAGCGAGGCCACCAGCTGATGAAGCCACCTGCTCTTATGTGTACTCACTCTTCTCTCTGCTCTCTCTCTGCCCCTACTCCTCTCCTGGGCTGTGTTGCTCCTGCCGGGCATGCCCAACCCCTTGTCCTCCCCTGATTCGTGCCCCTGGCCACTGCTGCCATGGGAGTGTGCCTTGGGCCCCGACCCCTCCTTCTTTTGACCCCTTACCCCTCTTGCTTTCAGGCCTGGCCCCCACCCCTCGCTGCAAGCCAAGCCCTGACTGGGACCAAAGGCTTCCAGGCCATGGAACTTGTAGCCTCACCTCAACTCATCACTCCCTCCCAACCCCAGTACCTGCCCTGGGTATCAAATCTCCTCTCAGCCCCACCGCTGGAGGAGACTCTCCTCCATCCTCCTCCACTAAAAAGTGCACGGTGACCCTTGTGTGTATGTTTGTGTGTATATGTTTGTTTGTGTCTGTTTATGTGTGTGTGATTGTTGGGGATAACTACCTCTCAAGGACTTAGAACATAATACCCTTTGAGATGAGTCAGCACACTGCACACTTCCAAAAACAGCACAAAACACCCAGTGTAAAGGACTCAGTACACAGCTCCCTTTGAAGGACTCAGCATATAGTACCCTGTGTAGAGTACTCAGCACACAGCACCCTTTGAAGGAGGGAGTCCATAGCCCACAAGGTAATGGACTAAGTGCATGGAATGCTTTGAAAAACTCAATGCATACCATTCTTTCTCAGGGACTCAGTACATAGCACCCTGTGTTAAGACCACACACAGCCCCCTTTGAAGGGCTGGGTACATAGCACACTGTGTAGAACAGTGCACAGCACCCTTCGAAAAACACAGCACATAGCACAATTTTGAAGGACTGAGCACATATTACACTGTGGAAGGACTCAGCACATACAACATTGTGAAAGGACTCAGAACATAGCACCATTTGAAGGACAGTACAGAGCACCTCGTGTAAAGGACTCGTCACATAGCACTTGAAAAATTCACCTTATCCATCTCATCTCAAGGACTCAGCACATAGCAGTACCCTTTGGGATGAATTAGCACACTGCACCTTTAGAAGGACTCAGCATACAGTAGCTGTGTAATGGACACAGCACAGTACCCAAAAACAAGCAGGTCCCATTCTTCTCAGGGATTCAGCACATAGCACCCTTTGGGATAACTCAGCCAACAGGACGTTTTGAGGACTCAGCACAAAACCCCCATGTTGGAAGGACCCAGCAACCAGGACCCAGTGAAGGACTCAGCACATAGCTGTATGTCACAAGTGCAGTTTTCATTAGAATTAGGATGCTTTCTTCAGTATCACCATTCTTCAGAAACACTTCACAAATCCTACTAGTTCATATTTAGCTAAACTGCGGGAGGATCAGGTGAGGGTCTTGAACTCAATGCTTGGGGGCCCTGACCCTGAGCTCTTTGGTTCAATCTAGAGCTCTAGCACTTGGAGGCACAGCTCCAATATTTTTTTTTTGTTTATTCTTTGACAGGTCTTATGGTGATTAGGAAGGCCAACTTGGGGTATCTGTGGGCAAAGGCTCTTAGCTCAGCTTGGAGCTGATCTCTCTCTTCCTTGTGCCTCTGGGAGCCGGGCCTCCTGGAACTCTCTTGGCCTAGGGTGGAACAGACTTGCTCTGGCATCAGTACTCAGGGTGAGCAAAAGTCAGCTTGGCCCTGGTCACTTCCCCCAATTGAACTCTAGAGGATGATGACATGGGGCTGCATGTCTCACGTCTGGCCACGAGGAGGCAGGAGTCACCCACCATAGTGATTGTACCTGTGAGTTATGTTTACTCTTACTGCCCTGGGGCCCCCGTCATGCTTTGAAGCCACCCTGGACAGGAAAGTCCTTGAGACTCTTACATAAAATTAACCATCAAAAAGCAAGTGGGGCTGTGGCTCAAGTGGAAGAGCACTAGGCTTGAGCAAGAAAACTCAGGGATAGAGCCTAGGCCCTGAGTTCACACACACACACACACACACACACACACACACACACACACACACACACACACACACACCACATGCATGCAAAATCAGAGATTTCTACAGTGCAATCTTTAGGTATTCTCCACGTTTTCCCCACTAAGCCTCATGGCTGTTGTCCTAGGTGTTTGTTGCATACAAAACCACCTGGCATCTTTAATTTTGGGGAACAGTATGTTTAGAAAGTCAGCCTTCCCCCATCACAGCTCCTTGATTGGGTTGTGGTCTATCCAGGCCCTTTGGGGCTCCTTATACAGACTCGCCAAGATGCCTTCAAAAGGCATCACATGCTGGGCACTGGTGGCTCATATATGTCATCCTAGATACTCAGGAAGCTGAGATCTGGAGGATTATTGTGCCAAGCCAGCCTGGGCAGGAAAGTGTGTGAGCCTCTTATCCTCGATGAACTATCAGAAAACAAAAAGTGTCCCTGTGCCTCAAGTGGTAGAGTGCCAGCCTTGAGAAAAAGAGCTCAGGGACAGTGCTCACAGCCAACAACAAGTAGAGGCATTGCATGTTGGCTTTGGGATTGGTATGGGTCAAATATAATTGGAATTTTCAAGTGCTCCAAGACAAAGCAGTACCTCATTTAGTTCTGTGTTCCTCTATCTCATCTCACACTCTGGCCTTGGCCATGCTTTGGTTAGCATGGCTCTGGCTTGACAGGAGGGCTCCAAGGAGGAAGATCTCAGAGCAATCACCCCCACCATATTCTTCTGCCCCGCTCACTCTGTTGCTTCTGCTCTTTGCTACAGATCATCTTCCTGGAATCCATACATGACGTCATTGCCACCAACATTGTGGTGAGTGGTGGGTCTGGCCTATCTCGGGGCAGTCAGAGATGGAAGTCGGTATGGGACTAGGAGCTTCTACCCTGTGTGGGGGCTGAGGCCAGAGCCGACATTTATTTCATCCTGAGCATTGAAGAGGTGAGGAGACAGTGTAGAATCCACATTGAGTCAGCTAAGATTGGAATCTAGAGGACCACTTGTGTGAGGTAGGCTGTGGGGTCAGGGGGCCATTGTTCCCGGTACTCCTCTCTAAAGACTCCCCCCTCCCTCTCTCATCCCTCAATGGTAGAAGAGAAACTACAAATAAGTGGGTCCAAGAGGACGCAGGGGAGTATTTCTGTGTGAACCAGGCTTGTGCTTCATATTCACCCTAGCCCCTACTTCCTTTTTATCTGAGGAATGGCCATATGGGTTTGGGATGGGGGGAATCATCCTAGCTGAGAATGTTGCTCAGTGGTAGATTGGTAGCCTAGCATGCCTGACACAAAGGGTTTCATTCCACACAGAAAAAGGTCGAAGGGGAGGTGGGGCTCAACTGGTAGAGCACCATCTTTGATCAAAAAGATCTCAGGGACAGTGGCAAGGCCCTGAGCTCAAGCCCCAGGACTGGAAGAACAAATCTTTGTTGGAGGCTTTTCTTCCCTTTGAAAACAATTTATTCTTTGTGATAAGCATAACATGGATCTCTTCCCTGGCCACCAATGGACCATAAGATGTCCCTTGAATTTGGGCCACTTCCCAGAAGCCTCTGCCCTACCTGACCCATAGTTTACCCCCATCTTGTGGTAGATCGAGGCCTGAGAGAAGGCCACCTGCAACCTACTTCTGGTGGCTGCCGAGGCTTTTGAGAGTAAGTATGTCACATAGAGAGTTATCATCCACATCAGTCTACAGAAGAAAGGGAGGGAGTGCTCCCTGCCTGAGCCCTCAAGCTGTAGGCGGCTCTGGATGTGGGACATCTGCCGCAGGTTGTGCTCCATGGGGGAGTCATCCATAGGGTTAAAACCCCGACCTCTCCTCTGGCAGTTTCCAAGCTGTCTTGAAGTTGCAATTCTTCAAAACCTTTCTGTTCCTCGCTCATTTTCCCCACCCCAGAGCCTGAGGCATCTGAAGCAGTGGGGGAGAGGGGTCAGCATGTGCTGGCATCTGGAGCCCACTGTCCACGCCTTCCCCTGCAATGACCCACAGCAGCTCCTGCAGCTCTCTCTTCTTCTCCATCTTCTCCTGGGAGAGCCAGCACACGCGCTCAGCTTTCTCCTGACACAGCTCATCCAGGACAAACATCTGCTCTTTACATGCCATGAGGGACTCCTCGATGGTGCGGATGTGTGCAGACAGCTGGCTACATTGATGGTGGAGCTCATCCACAGGACTATGGAAGTATACCTCATCAGACAGGTCGTGGGTGAAGCAGATTTTCTTCTCAGATGCCCACGTGTCTCACTTGCCATCCCAACACCAGCTATGGTGGCAGCTCACAGAGCAGGGGGCCTGTGGCTCCAGCTCTGTCTGGCACTGAGTTGCAGGTGGGCTGGACACCTGCAGCAGGGCTTCTGCTCTTGCAGCAGGATTTTTCCCCTGTGGATCTCAGCCTCGTAGAGGGCTCACAGATCCACATCCCTCTAGGTCTGGGGCATGTCTCCATCCTCTGGGATGGTCACGTTGGGGGGAGTAACCTCCTCTCCTTTTCTTCCTCAGGGCTCACACTTTCCACTTCCCCAGGTAAAGCCAGGAAGCTCAGCTGGGCCTGCAGGTGCTCCTCCTATGGTCTGGTTACTTCCAGGCACTTGAGAGTGTCCTGCCACTTTGGGGGCACCACCTGGTCCCCCCAGTTGTTCAGGCCCTGCACTTGCTTCAGCAGCTCCAGCAGCTGGGTCTGCCTCAGCGTTCAGCTGCTCATTGGAGGCAATGTGATGCACACTGGTTGCTCTGAGCACCTGCAGCTGGGCCAGGGACTGCTCCTGCTGCTGCTCCTGCAGCTCCCAAGATGCTTGGCTCTCTCTCTCTCTCTCTCTCTCTCTCTCTCTCTCTCTCTCTCTCTCTCTCTCTCTCTCTCTCTCTCTCTCTCTCAGCCACCTCTTTCCATTCCTCTATCTTCTCCTCTGAATGGTCTAGGTGTTCCCGCAGTTACTTCTTCACTTGTTGCTCTGAGTCCAGGATGCTGGTGAGCTCCTCCTTCTCACCGCTCGACCTTGGAAAGTGTCCCACAGCAGGGCCAGTTCTTCCTCTGGCAATGGGTCACACACACACACACATGCACCTTGTGGGATCTAGGGTATCTCCTGCAGATCCTTGGCCTTATCCTCCAGTCTCTTCAGTTGCTCCTGCTGCTCTGTGTTCTGGAGAAGAGATTCTGGTTTTCCTGGACCTGGATGCGAAGTTGTTACTCCAGTTTTTTCAACTCCATTTGTGTGCAGTAGGCCTAGGCCTGCAACTGCAACTCTGCCTAAGATGGTCCTGCGGGAGGCCATGGCTCTGTCAGCTTCTTTCTCAGTTTCCCCAGCTCATAATCCAGCACCTGCCTCACCCTTCTCTCCTTCTCCTCTGTCAGTTGGTTCACCTGCTCAGTCAGCCACTGAGTCTCCTCTTTCCATGCTCAGGCTCCTCTCAATGCTTACGTCCTCTGTGAATGTGTCTGTCACCAGACTTGCTGAGGTCACCATCCAGCTCAGGTTGTCCAGTAATCCCTTCAGTAACTCATACCCCATAAGCACTAGTTGGAACTTGCAGATTCTGTTCTTCTGGTGCTATTCTGTGTCCAGAGCACTTCCAGCTTCTCCTGCAACTCTGTGTTCACTTGCTGCAGGTCATCGAAGCTTCTGGTCTTTTCCTCAAGCTGAAGGGTCACATCATTCAGCCTTTCAAAGAACATTTCAGTTTCCTTCTGTGCAGCAGTTACCACAGAAGCCACCATATCCAGCTCTGCCACACACCGCTCTGTGCCCTGCAGGTGGCTGGTAAGAGCTTAATGCTCCATTTATCTGTCATTGGCCACCTGCTTCACTTGGGCCGGTGCAGATTATAAATCTCTTTCTGCTGAAATCAACCTCTGTATGGGTGACTTGTGGATCTATAGCTCTGTTTCTGGTGCTTCATGCAACTGGGCTATCTTCTCCCTCTCTTTCTCTGGTCGATCCTGCAGGTCTGTTTTCTCCTGCTTCAGTGGTGAAATCTTGCCTCTGAGTGTCTGGTTTCTTCTTTTGCTGCTGTCCAGGGTGGGCACCACGTGTCACTAGCACCTCTGCGGATCCTTGATTGTATCAGGATCCTTGATACTCTGGCCCCTGGTGGCTGTGACTGTGTCCAAAGGCAGGGAAGGTCCACAGTCTGCATCACCTTTGGCCAGACCTTCTGTTGAATCACGCTCCCCAGTGGTGTTTGTCTTGGGATCCCTCCCTTTTTTGTGTTGTTTGTTTTCTTGAATGTTGCAGGTATGATGGGAGGATTCCTTTGCTGGTTTCCTGGAAGTAGTTTCTTGCCTGTAGCTCTTTCATGGAGTCCTGTTGTTTCAGACATCTGAGTGCTGGGATTGGGAAAGATAGGCTGGCCACATTCCCAGGCTCTGGGAAATCCTCTATTCTCTCACTGTCTGACTAGGACATCAATTTTCCACTCTACTACAAAGTCGCCTCATGTGGCATGCTCACCACTCAGCCACCTCTACCTTCAACTTCTGTTGGTAGTGTCAAACACCAAAGGGAATCCTAATGCTGGGCATCATGGAATGTGGGTGTGGCCACCATTCTTGTTTCCCATTGGTCAGAAAGAAACCTGAAAGAATGGGGTTGTGGCCGGAATCCTGTGAGGCAGGCAGCATGGGTGGAGTCAAGATGACAGCGGCTCCCCCAACCCCTTTCCCAGGGAACTTTGTCCAATCCAGTTGGGGACAAGAGGGTGACCTACTTTAGCTGGATGGCTGCACATATTGTTGTGTATGTCCGTTTGTTGCCAGTCCCAAACCTTGAACTCAGGATCTGGGCACAGTCCATGAGCTGCTTTTGCTTAAGGCTAGCTCTCAATCACTTAGCCATATGGCTATACCTCTGGCTTTGTTGGCACTGAAGGTGGACACTGGTCTCAAGGACTTTCCTGCCTATGGTGTCTTTGACTATGATCCTCCTATCACAACCTTGTAAGTATCAAGGAGGACTGCTGAGAGCCACTGGTGACAGCCTAATCACTGGTTTTGCTGATGTTCTTGGACAGTTACCTATCCTCAGGTTTAAGTGGTGGGAGCTGGAGCCTATAGTTGGAATCCTGGTCCTGCCATCTCCAAATGGCAGAAGATCCTAAGAAACTCATTCCTGTCCGATTGAATACCAGTGGAATGTGATGTATGTCATGATTGAATGGGTTGTTCTTGAATGATTCTAGGATAAAATTATACACCATTATATTATAGGACACTGATCAATTTTAATTAATACTTCATGAATCATTTAAACAATCACATTCATTAAATGGAGGCATAATGAAATACCTAAGAATTGGGCATCACATAGTATAGAGATGCCATTTTTCTGCCAGGACTTTCTTTAGTTAATTAGTATGTACGATTTTCTGAATGTAGTTTGGTATATGAAACTAGGATATATTATACCTGACCTGAAAATCAATTATTCAAACAGTTTTTATCAGAAATGCTTATATCCAAATGTAGAGGGTAATCCAAATTATGTATATTTGAAGACAATGCTTGGTTAGTCCTCTCCTCACATTACCCATTCCCTTCTTGAGAACAATACACATCGTAAGGAAATGCTTAGAATGTTTTGGAGAAATTGGTTGAATTCAAACCAGTTAGTTTCTCTATGCTGAATTTTGTTTACTTTATATCCAGAAAAGCTAAATTCTTACTTTATAATTTTCCTTAGGCTTTATACTCAAATTTAATCTCTGATCGGTGACAAATAAAGATATAAATATTTTTTAACAGTAGCAAAATTCAGGCTGAGGAATCTAGGTACAATGATATTCATGTAGATAGGCCTCATCAGTCATGAAACCATGATATCAAAATATTAACCAATGCTTACTAGTGTCATGCTTATGAGATTTTGTGTATTACAAACAGTGGTTACTAGATTTTTTTTTTGTAATCAACATCATTTCATGGGTTAGGAACTGAAGTGAGACATTGTACTCAGAACAAAATTTAATGAAGCATCCAAAATTAGTTATTAAGATATACATCATGTAACACAATGTTTTAAAAATGCAAGCTAAAGGAAATAATTTATGAAAAAAATCAACATTTACAATAAATACAGAATCAGTAAGACTGATTTTTCTTTTACCCCAGTTGCAATACGGCTTACATGAAGTCTTTTCTGGTTATATGTTTAGTTAGGTCTTGATATTTAGTTGGAGAAATTCTTTCATATATGCATTTGTCAGATCGAAGAGGGAATGAATTCCTTGCCAGAGTCAACACCCATAATAATATTACAGATGTATACTGATACTTTGCCAAAGTTTCAAATCTGCACGAGTAACTTGGGTCTTTTTTGGATCTAAATAAATAGATATGCAATTTTGTCAGTACTAGATTTTGACTACTATTTATTAAACTATTATTTTCCAGAAACTACTTCACTCTTTTAATGAGATTTTTAGTTTCATTCATATCATGTGTTGATGTTTTCCTTTAGATAAGCCACATTCAGTCTTCTACAAAGTGTAATTTGGAGTAGTTTAAAATTATGCACACTCATTTACAATGCTCAGATTCTACTATTTGCATATTTCTTCTTCTTAAATCAGTAGGAATTAGTTCTCAATATGAATACTATTGAAGTTATTCATTACATTTCTGAATTTTTTAAGTATGTCATGATTTTGTTATTTTATTCTTTCAAATATGTGCAGATCTCACTCCGCATAAAGTCACATTTGTTTTAAACAATTTGATCCATTCAAGGGATTTGCTATATTAGCTTCATCTAAATGAATTTAATTACAAATTCACACAACTGTATTTCTGAGACACAGTTGTCTTTATGGCTCTATGCCAAGTTAACATGTATTTGAGGATTTTGTGCTTAAAAAAAAACTGGTACAATATGCTTTTGTTCCTGGGGGAATTCTACTTTGTTGGTTGTTTTTCCAGTTGTGACTTCAACATATGTGTGCATTTTATTACAATTGTTTTGTGTCTATATTTTGTTTCCTATAACAGAAAGTACAAAAGGAATCAATGATTCAGAAATTTTCTAAATAGAATTCTAAGATAGACACTTGAAATTTTGTGACAACTAGGAATAAGCAGGTCTTCATACAGAGACATTGTTTGACATGACTTGAATTCTTCCTCCTTGCGGGCAACCGGTGGCTCACGCCTGTAATTCTAGCTACTCAGGAGGATCACGGAGATCTGAGAATCATGGTTCAAAGGCAGCCCGGGCAGGAAACTCTTTGAGACTCTTATCTCCAATAAACCACTAGAAAACCAGAAGTCCGGCTGGGGCTCAAGCGGTAGAGCACTTGCCTTGAGCTGAAGAGCACAGGGACAGGGCTCTAGCCCAGAATTCAAGCCTCACGACTGACAAAAAGAAAAAAAAAAGATTGAATTCTTCCTCCTCTTGCCTCACTATTTCCAATAGTATTACTGCAAAGTCATAAGTGGAAAGAAAATAATTTTGTCTGTATGAATTCAGAATTTTTGTTTCAATTAGGACGCACTACACATTCATACTTCATTTTAACTCGAAAAACTTCTTTCCTTCGTTTAAAATCACAGATGTGAATTTATAATTCTAAAATAGCCACTACTAATTTATCTGAAATGATCCAAACTATTTTCACCTCACATTATATGTAATAAGAGTGTAATAATAATAGTAAGTAATATAGTATGTAATAATTGTCTTTGGGGAAAGTCAATAACTATGGATTTTTGTGAGATACTGAGAAATAGTAAAACTCATATATGATTCGATTAAAAAAATTCACAGTTACATCTAAAAATAAATCATAATTATAAGCTAATGTTGAAAAAGTAAGATTGTTTATTGGAAAAAGCCAGAAGTTTCAATAAGTTTACTTTTTAAAAAATTGTCTTAGATCTGGGCTTTGTTGGCTCATGCCTGTAATCCTAGCTACCCAAAACTCTGAGATGTGAGGATAGTGGTTCAAAGTCAACCTGGGCAGAAAAATCTGTGAGACTCTTATCTCCAATATATCTCTTGAAAACTAGAAACGGCATTGTAGCTGAAGAGATACAGTGGTATCCTTCAGCCGAAGAGAGGAGGGATAGTGGCTACGCACAGAGTTAGAGCCCTACGACCGACAAAACAAAATTGACATGAATTTTACTTTATTATTTTATGATTTTTTATTGTAGAAAATACAGAGGGTTTACACTTACATGAACAAGGTAATGAGTACATTTCTTATCAAGCATTTTTGCCTCCTCCTTTGTTTCCCCTTCCCATTCCTTCATATCTCCCCTTCTACCACCCCACCATCCCCTCCACACCAAAGTTGTAAAGTTCGTTTTTTGACATAATGTCTTGTACATATCATTGTGGTAATTAGTCCACCTGTATAACAATTTGTTTTTCCCTTGCCATCCCCAAATTATACCAACATCAAATACAGTGAAAACAGGGGTTATACCGTGGGGGAGGGACATAAAAAGCAACAAATAATCAAAAAACAATTTGAGTCCTTATCTTAGGGTTCATTTCTCCTACCATCAACTTGTCTGACAGTTTCTGTTTGTCTCAGACATATACTATTTATTGCAAATAAGGGAAAACATGGCACTTATGTTTTTTTGGGCCTGGATTACCTCATTTAATATAATTTTTTCCAAGGCTTTCCATTTCCTGACAAATGGGGCAATGCCATTCTTTCTGATGGACGCATAGAATTCCATTGTGTATATAAACCACATTTTCTTGATCCATTCATCTACTGAGGGGCATCTGGGTAGGAACCGTATCTTAGCTATGATAAATAATTCTGCAATAAACATAGTTGTGTTGGTAGCTTTAGTATGGTATTGTCTGTAATCACTTGGTTAAATGTCCAAAAGTGGGGGTGCTGGGTCATTGGGGAACTCTATGTAGAGTCTTTTGAGGAAGCTCCATACTGCTTTCCAAAATGGTTGAACAAGTATACAGTCCCACCAATATCCCCACCAGTTTCTATTGTTATTAGAGTTCTTGATTATAGCCATTCTAACTAGGATGAGGTGGTATCTCAATGCTGTTTTGATTTGCATTTCTTTTATGGCTAGGCATTTCTTCGTGTGTCTATTCACTATTCTTTTTACCTCTTCAAGGTAGTTTCTCTGTAAGTCTTTAGCCCACTTATTTATTGGGGAGTTCTTTCTTTGAGGATTTGTTGCTGGAGGATTTAATTTTTTGAGTTTCAGGTATATTTTAGACATAAGACCCTTGTCAGTTGTATGCCTAGTGAAGAACTCCGAATCTGTGGGCTTTCTATTGATCTTGCTAGCTTTGTCCTTTGCCAGGCAGAAGCTCAGCAATTTCATGCAATCCCATTTGTCCGACCTGTCTTTGACTTTTTGTGTTTCTGGGTCTCTATTAAGAAAATTTCTGCCTGTGCCAAGGAGGCCTAGGGTTTCTCCTATTCCACCCTGTAATGTTTTCAGGGTGTTTGTTTGACTATGAGGCCTTTGATCCATTTGGAGTTGATTCTGGTGCAGGGTGATATATAAGGATCTAGCTTTAGTTTTCTACAAGTGATTAACCAATTTTGCCAGCACCATTTACTGAACAGGCTGTCTTCCTTCCATTCTATTTTTTTAGCTCCTTTATCGAAGATTAGGTGGCTATAGGTCTGTAGGTTCATTTCTGGGTTTTCAATTCTATTCCATTGGTCCTGAGGTCTGTTCTTGTGCCAATACCAAGCTGTTTTGATTACTATGGCTTTGTAGTAGAGCTTGGAATTTGGTAGTGATAGTCCTCCAACACTGTTCTTTCTGTTAAGGATCATTTGTGCTCTTCGGGGTCTTCTATTGTTCCATATGAATTTTTGGATTGCCTCTTCTCTTTTCTTGAAGAATGAGTTTGGAATATTCATAGGTATCACATTGAATTAGTAGATAGCCTTGGGAAGTATTGCATTTTTCACGATGTTGATCCTTCAGATCCAGGAGCATGGGAGGTTTTTCCAATTTCTAAGTTCCATTTTGACTTCCTTTTTCAGATTTTTAAAGTTTTCATCATAAAGGTCCTTCACTTCTTTGATTAAGCTAATTCCCAGGTATTTTATTTTTTGTGGGGCTATTATGAATGCAGTTGCTTTCCTAATTTCAGCCACACTTCTCAATGTTGGCATGCAGAAAAGCCATTGATTTTTGAGTTAATTTTATACTATGCTTTTTTGCCAAAGTTTTGAATCAACGTGAGCAATTTGGGAGTGGAGTCTCTGGGATTCTTTAAATACAAGACCATGTCATCTGCAAAGAGGGAGAGTTTTATATCATCTTTCCCTATTTGGATCCCTTTTATGTTTGCATCTTGTCTTATAACTGTAGGTAGGCATTCTAATACTAAATTGAAGAGAAGTGGAGAGAGTGGACATCCTTTTCTCGTTCCTGAGTTAAGAGGAAATGGCTTTCGTTTTTTACCATTAATTATAATGTTGGATGTAGGTTTGTCATACACAGCCTTTATTGTATTGAGGTATGTTCTCTTGGTTCATAGTTTTTCCAGACTCTTCATCATAAAGGGGTGTTGGATCTTGTGAAATGCTTTTTCTGCATCTATTGATATATCCATGTGGTTCTCATCATTGCTCTTGTTGATGTGATGAATTATATTAAATGATTTGCATATATTGAACCAGCTTTGCATCCCTGAAATAAATCCTGTTTCATCGTGTGTATGATTTTTTGGATGAATTGTTGAAGTCGATTGGCCAAAATTTGTTGAGGTGTTTAACATCCATGTTCATCAAAGAAATGGGTCCATAGTTCTCTTTCTTTGATGAGTCCCTGCCTGGTTTGGAATAACGGTTATTTTGGTATCATAGAATAAATTTGGTAGTGAACTTACTCTTTCAATTTTATTGAATAGTTGGAGGAAGATTGGTGTGAGCCCTGCTTTGAATGCCTTGTAGAATTCCGCTATAAATCCATCTGGTCCTGGGCTTTTCTGAGATGTGAGGTCTCTTATTGCTGTTTCTATTTCTATGCTTGATATGGGCATGTTAAGTTGATTTAACTCATCTTGGTTGAATTTCATCATGTCGATATTTGATGGGAAAAGGTCCATTTCTGCCATGTTTCAAACTTATTAGTATAAAGTTTTGAGAAGTATTCCATTATAATGTTCTGATGGTGATGTTCCCATTCTTGTCTCTGAGTTTGTTTATTTGGGTGTGTTCACTTCTTTTTCTGATAAGATTTGCTAAGGGTCTGTCAATTTTGTTAATTGTTTCAAGAACCAACTTTTTGTTTTGTTGATTCATTTTATGGTGCTTTTTGGATTCTAATTTACTTAATTCTAATTTAATTTTAATTATTTCTTTCTGTCTACTGGATTGGGGTTTATTTTGCTGATCTTTTTGAAAGAGGTGCAGATGTTTTATTAAATTGTTGGTTTCACATCTCTCTAATTTGTTTATGTAGGAATTCAGAGCTGTAAACTTCCCTCGTAGTATTGTTTTTGCTGTGTCCCAGAGGAGCTGGTAATTTGTGTATACTTATGATGCATAAAACACAAGACAATCCAATGAGGCACATTGAAAAAAACTTTATTTACACTGGAAAGGTGCCTGCATTTACCTTGTCCTGGGATGTACACTCAGTGACAAGCCAACCACAACCACCAAATCTCAGACCTCCAATGGGCAGCCACACATACTTAATTGGTCTGCAAAGCACCAACTCCCCAAATTATCATCTCCAGTAGGTAAGGTTTTGTCCTTTTCCCTTACTCCCTCCTTCTTCATAGACTTTCCTTCATTTCCCCCTTTCCCTTCCATCACTTCCTTTTTCTTTTTAAGCCTCTCCACTATCCACAGGCCTACACTTCTCTGACCTTGTGGCCAATTGGCATACTTTTCCTCCTACTATCCCTCAAATTCCTCTTCTCCCAAGTCTTTCCACTCCTGCTGTCTTACCACTTCCTTCCCTTGATTTTCTCTAATTCCATTTCTCTGACCATGCAGCGTATACATAGTTTGAATCCCTCCATCAATCCAGTGAGTCTGCTGCCTGACAGTTTTCAACCATCACTTCACAAACTGCCCATTCCCCAATCACTTTTTCTCAGCTAATCATGTGAGGATGACATCCTACCCCTTCCAACAATGTACCCTGGCCCTTTGGTGGTATGTCCCATGCAATCCAGTGGGCCAGGACATGGGACCACATTGATTAGTGGGCCCTGCTGATTATTAGGGCCCCTCTGCTTTATATACCCCCCACTGGTTTTCCTGTCCAATCAAATCCTTGATTCCTTCTTACCAAATCCTAAAAATTCCCTTCTCTCCACCCTCTTTCCCTCTCATTTCACTGTGTTTGGGTTACTTAGTTATTTTTCTTCTATGTCCAGTGCAGCTGATGGACCCCTTTCTTGTATGTTGTTCAATTTCCCAGTTATTCTGTTCCTCCTTCTGGCTTCCCTCCATTGCGTACATATTTCTACCATCTACATAGTCAAGAACATGGAGTCATTAAGGGTGATACAACAAAAAGAGTGGCTGTCCTTTGTTTCTCAAGTCCTATTTACTTTGTCATACCTTCTTGCATTTTAGCTTTAGAATCCACATATCAGGTAGACCCTGTGCCATTTGTCTCTTTGTTCTTGGCTTACCTCACTCAAATAATTTGGTCTAGTTCCATCCATTTTCCTACAAATGCCATCATTTTGTCCTGTCTAATGGCTGAATAGTATTCCATTGTATATAGGTACCACAATTTTTGGATCCATTTATCAGTAGTGGCTCATCTGGGATGCTTCCAAATCTTCGCTATTGTGAACAGTGCTGCAATAATCATAAAGGTGTGTGTGTCTTTGTATACTGGTTCCTGTTGTTCTGAGTACATGCCTAGGAGTGGTATGGCCAGTTCATAGGACAGGTCATTATTTAGCTTTCTGAGGTACCTCCAGACTTCTTTCCAAGTAGTTGTTATTAGTATACATTCCCACCAGCAATGTAGTAATGCTTCTCTTTCTTTGCATCCCTTCCAACATTTGTCATTGGCTGAATATAGGATGTGGGCCATTCTGACTGGGATAAGGTGGTATCTCAGAGATGTTTTTATTTGGATTTCCTTTACAGCCAGGGATGATGAACATTTCCTTATGTGTTTCTGTGCTGTTTTTCCTCTTCTTCTGAGAAGTCTTTCTTGACCACTTCAAAATTGGTTTGTTAGGTTTGCAAAGGGTTAGTTTCTTGAGTTTACCATGTATAATGGATATTAGACCCTTGTCTGATATATTGCTGGTAAATATTTTTCCTAATTATTTGGCTTTCTTTCTAGTTTGATTGCTATTTTTTATCTGTGCAGAAACTTTATTTTAAGGTTGGTCCATTTATCGAGTCATTCTCCAATTTGTTGTGACCCTGGGAATCTGTTCTGGAAGTTCCTGCCTTTGCCTATAAGTCCAAGTCTCTCTCATACTCGGTCCTGCAATAGTTTCAGAGTTTCAGGCTTGATGTTAAGGTCTTTAATCCATTTTGAGTTCATGTTAGTGTATGGTGATAGGCTAGGGTCCACTTTTAGTTTTCTGCATGTGGCCAGTTTTCCCAGGACCATTAGTTGAAGAGGTTATGATTCTTCCACCGTATGTCTTTGGCTACTTTGTCAAATATCAACTGATTGTACATATGCGGCTATATTTCTGGGTCCTCTAACCTGTCTCACTGATTTTTGGGTCTCTTTTTGTGCCAGTACCAAGCTGTCTTTGTTATTATGGCTCTATAGTAAAGCTTTAAGTCCTGTATCATGATCCTTCCTGCATCCTTTCTTTTGCCTAAAATTGTTTTGGCTATGCTAGGTCTTTTGTTGTTCCATATGAACTTTTGGACTATTTTCTCTATTTCAGTAAAGTAAGTCATTGGAATTTTAATGGGAATTACATTGAATATGTTTATTAATTTTGGCAGTATGGCCATTTTCACCATATTAATTCTGCCTATCCAGGAACATAGGAAGTCTTTCCATGTCCTGGTATCCTCTACGATTCCTTTTTTAGGCTTTTATAGTTTTCATGAAATAGACGCTTTACATCTTTGATTAGGTTACTTCCTAAATACTTTTTTTTGAGGTTATTGTGAATGAGGTTGCTTCCTTGATGTCCATTTATGTTTGTACTTTGTTGGTTTACAGAAAGCCGGCTGATTTTTGTGGGTTAATTTTGTATCCTGGTACTTTGCCAATTTGGGTTATAAGCTCTAAGTGTTTGGGGATGGAGCTTTAGGGATCATTAATTTATAAAATAATGCCATCTGCAAAAAGAGTGAATTTATATTCTTCCTCTCCTATGTGGATCCCTTCAATGTATTTTTCTTGCCTTATTGCTCTGGCTAAAAATTCCAGAACTATATTGAAGAGGAGTGGAGAGACTGGGCATCCTTGCCTTGTTCCTGTTTTTAGGGGAATTGGTTGTAGTTTTCCCTATTAAGCATAATATTGGCTTTTGATCTGCCATGTAAGGCTTTTATTGTCTTATGAAATTTACCTTCTATTCCTATTTTTTCCAGAGCTTTTAACATGAATGAGTGCTGAATTTTATCAAAATCCTTTTCCATATCAATGTAGATAATCATGTGGTTCTTGACCTTGGATCTGTTGATGTGATAGATTACATTTATTGACTTACATATGTTAAACCATCCTTGCATCTCTGGGATGAAGCCTACT
This sequence comes from Dipodomys spectabilis, assembly GCF_019054845.1. Classification (NCBI taxonomy): domain Eukaryota; kingdom Metazoa; phylum Chordata; class Mammalia; order Rodentia; family Heteromyidae; genus Dipodomys; species Dipodomys spectabilis. Next base: position 1,031,802 of record NW_024871063.1, read on the forward strand.
GGGTCATAATGTATGATTTTTTATATGTTTCTGGATTCTGTTGGCTGCAATCTTATTGAGGACCTTTGTATCTGTCTTAATCAAAGAGATTTTTTGTTGGGTCTTTGCCTGGTTTGGGGATGAATGTGATATTGGCTTCATAGAATGAGTTTGGGATTACTTCCTCTGTTTCTATTTCTCTGGAGAGCGTGAGGAGTATGGGTATTAGCTTCTCTTTAAACGCCTTATAGAATTCTGCAGTGAATCCATCAGGTCCTGGGCTTTTCTTGTTATATGATTTCTTATTACTTCTTCTATCTCATTGTAGGTTATTAACATTTGTAATTGATTTATTTCTTCTTGGTTCTTTTTGGGCAATTTGTATTTCTTCTTTTTCAGACAGGAAAAGAAGTTTATTTACCAAAAGGCTGCCCACACCATGCATGGTGGAGAGGCATGACTGAAAAGGAGTGGGTTGACCCACCTCTGATCCAGGACTTATCTAGGCCAGGGACAGGAAGAGGTGTGGCCAGGTGCTGGAAATTGTGGCCACACTGGATCCGGAAGTGACCTCAGGGTCTGGAACACTCAGAAGGTCAGATAGGAGGCATGTGACCAGAGGTAGCCTAGGATGTTACTTAGCAGGAGAAGGTGATTGCTTCCAGGTCTTCCAGTTACCTATGTAACAGATATTGCGTGGAAACTGAGCCATCAGGGAGGGAGGTGTTGCTGTTCAGAACTTACATTCCAGCCATTTGATAATTATGAAAAAGGGTGAAGATTCTTTCTGGCTACTTCCTGTTTGCAAGCAGCATTGACAGTAAGGGTAAAAGGCTGATATGTGGTCCCATCTGGGAGAAGGCAGAAGGCAACAGCTGTCACTTGGGCATTGAGTCCTTAGATAAAGTCTGGAGGACATGTTTACACTCCCACCAACAATGAAGTAAGGTTCCCTTCTGTCCACATCCCCTCCAGCATCTGTTGTTATTAGAGTTCTTGTTTTTTGCCATTCTAACTGGGGTGAGGTGGTATCACAATGTTGTTTTGATTTGCATTTTTTTATGTGTCTATTGGCCATCTTTTATGTGTCTATTGGCCATCCTTCTTTCTTCTTCAGAGAAGTTTTCCTTTAAGTCATTTGCCCACTTATATATTGGGCAGTTGTTTCTTTGAGGATTTGTTGTTGGGGGATTTAATTTTTTGAGTTCCAAGTATATTTTAGATATGAGACCCTTGTCCGTTGTATGGCTAGTGAAGATCTTCTCCCCTCTGTGGGCTTTCTATTGATCTTGCTAGCTATGTCCTTTGCCATGCAGAAGCTCTGCAACTTCATGCAATCCCATTTGTCCAAACTTTCTTTGATTTGTTGTTTCCTGGTCTCTATTAAGAAAATTTTGTCCTGCGCCAAGGAGACCTAGGGTGTCTCCTATTCCATCCTGTAATATTTTCTGAGTGTCTGCTTTGACTTCGAGGTCTTTGATCCATTTGGAGTTGATTTTGGTGCAGGGTGATATATAAAGATCTAGCTTTAGTTTTCTACAAGTAGTTAACCAGTTTTGCCAGCACCATTTACTAAAGAGGCTGTCTTTCTTCCATTCTATTTTTTTAGCTCCCTTATCAAAGATTAGATGGCTATAGGTCTGTAGGTTCATTTCTGAGGTTTCAATTCTATTTCATTGGTCCTGAGGTCTGTTCTTGTGCCAGTACCAAGCTGTTTTGATTACTATGGCTTTATAATTGATTTTGAAATTTGGTATTGATATTCCTCCAGCAGTGTTCTTTCCTTTGAAGAGCGTTTTTCTATTCAGGGTCTTTTATAGATGCCCCTCAGTAGATGATTTGATCAGGAAAATTTGGTATATATACACAATGGAATTCTATGCCTCCATCAGAAAGAATGACCTTGCCCCATTTGGGAGGAAATGGAAAGACTTGGAAAAAATTATATTAAGTGAAGTAAGCCAAGCCCAAAGAAACATAGGTCCCATGGTTTCCCTTATTTGCAATATCTAGTATATATAGGAGTCAAGCAGAAAAGGTCAGATAAGGTGATGTTAGGAAAATGAACCCTAAGATATGTATTTAAATGTTTTTTGTCTTTCATGCATTTATTTCTAAAGCATTTATAAGATTATTTCTTTGTTGCTTTGTATGTCCTTACCCCACAGTATAACCCCTGCTTTCACTGTATTTGATGTCGGTATAATTTGTGGAGGGGAAGGGGAAAAACAAGTCGTTTAAATAAGGACACATTTTGACCCATTGCAACAATGAGAAGTACAAGTTGTCATGTTGAAAATGAACTTTACAACTTTAGAGGGGGGGGGTGGGGAGGATTCAGTGGGAGGGAGCGGGGGGAAGCTGGGAAGGAATGGGAAGGGTAAACAGAGGAGGAGGCTACAATGCTTGGTAAGAAATGTACTCACTATCTTGCCCATGTAATTGTAATCCCTCTGTACAGTATTTTCACAATAAAAAAAAAAGAATAATGCAAAAAAAAAGTCTGGAGGAGGCAAGTCTCATCATGAAGTTTGGAGAAGTCTCATGACACATTGAGGTACTGAAAAAAATACTAGAGAGCAAATAAATGGCAAGAGGAAGGACTTGGGGCTCAAAATGTTGGTAGAAATGTCCCTACCTTCTTCTGACACCTGGTGACTATATATAGAGAAGAAGTCAATTAACAAAGGCACGAATATAAATTCCTGTCCAGTTGAATGGTAGACAGGTATGGACATTAGATGGGCAGTCTTCTTACTTCTATTGACCTCCCGGCTCTGGTTAAATTTGATAGGGCAGGCACAAAGTGGCTGATGTGATATCATCTACTCTTACTCCTCTCCATGTTCCTTTGTTCCCCAGACTGGCTGAGTCTAGGTGCTCATTGCTGGGATGGTTAGTCCCAGTTGGTATTCAAGGAGGCTTGAACTCAAGGCCTGAGCACTGTCCCTGAGCACTTCTGCTCATGGCTAGCACTCTACCACTTTGAGTGATGGTAACACTTGTAGTGTTTCCTGGTTAGAGATAAGAGGCTTGAGCCATGCTTCCAGCCTGGCTCTTTGCAGGTTAGTTGGGAGATGGAGTTTGAGTGATTTTTCAGCCCAGGCTGGCTTGCACTGCAATCTTTTCCACAAAAGCTCTTTGTTATTTACAATGAAAGCAACAAGGAGATCAAATATAATAAGTAGAGCTTACCTGGTCCTTATCAAGAATTGACGAA